>NW_006912907.1:932055-1331038 GCF_000585565.1 Capronia epimyces CBS 606.96
TAGTAGTAGTAGTAGTAGTAGTAGTAGTAGTAGTAGTAGTAGTAGTAGTAGTAGTAGTAGTAGTAGTAGTAGTAGTAGTAGTAGTAGTAGTAGTGTCAAACTGATGTCGTAGTAGATTATACAGTTTATTTTATACTGCTCTGTCCATTCTATTTTATTTGGCTTCCTCCCCTTCCCATTTGACCTCGTCCCAAACCGCTATCATCTTGGCCTGACTCCTTTGCAAGAACTTTTCTTCGTCTGGGACCACGACGCGATTATACTCTTCGCCTTGAAAGACCTGTATCCATGTATCGTCAAGAGAAATGGAGAACTGTATCATCGGATTAGATGCATCCAAGGGGATCAGACTCACCCCATCAAATCCTCCAATGTTTCCGCGCCCATCTCGACTCCGCCGTCCCATTCTGCAACAGGTAGGCCGGCCTCAGCCAGGGAGTTGGAGACTGTCCGGTCGACGTGGAATTGGACGTAATTTCTTGACGTTGGACCGGACGATCGGGATAGAAAGAAAGGTTGGCGGGCGGCTCTTGGACCAGCTGCGGATGGATGGGTTAGGAACATGGACAGTACACAGCACACAGTATTGCTACCAGTGTGGGAATGGGCATATTCAGGAGGGTCAATAGGGCAGAGGAAGGGAGAGATGATGGTGAAAGTCCTCGTTTGAGAGGTGGTCGAAGGCCAATCGACCGCACTCGCTGCTAGGTGTATGGTTTCAATTGAGGAGGAAAAGAGCAGCCCCTCGACCAGCACGCGGGGGCTCATACGGACCTTACCACCGGCTTTGGTCAAGGGGCCTGTCCCTTCGACTGTCCGAGCAGATGAGTGGATTCTGTCATATACTTCTTTTGGATTGCCTGGCCTTGCACAGCCTTTCTGGTTCCTCTTGGGGCACTAACCGGCTGTGCCCCAGGATACGACCGCATCCCTCAAGAGCCTGACCACTTTGGTACACGAAGGGAAGGTCGTTCCTGTGACTCTGCGCCTCATGAATGGAGGGCTTGGAGACATTGGGAACTTTGGAAGGGCTTTGCACAACTGAAGGCCGGGAAGGTCAGGGGCGAGAAATTGGTCTATCAGGTAGGCCGAGGGAGCCATGTTCTCCATCTGTCCCTGAGGCAATATCGGATTAGGCGAACCCTGAAGGGTCCTCAGGGACATTTTCTGCTTCTAGGTCTTCTGATCTCTGGTTCCAGTGTCACTGCCTGGACAGCGCGGAATTTTGATGGACAAGACTTGTCAAGCTTGTGGCTCATTCCTGCCGCGATTGCGAGAGAGGACAATCCTCGCGGATATTCGGCGTATGATGCTAAGCCAGTACTGTAGTGCCTGGCCATCTCCCAAATGACCACTGGTGCTCTGTCTATGAAGCATGTGCCGAGCCCTGATGCAAATGCGGTGAGAGCCCCTAGAAGGAGACGGGGATTAGGCCCTGGCAACCAGTCACTTTTGGTCCTACCTAGGTAGAGACCATTCAGGTCTTCGCCCGTGCATGCCCTTACATTCCCGCGCTGCGAGCATGGGACCTTCTAGGACCCAACCAGCGTCTTGTCATGCAGCATTGCAAGTGCGATGCCTCCAAGACCAAAGAAGTCCCCCAAAAGCGGCGGGTAATTTCCCTGCAACACTTATAAAGTTGGAGTAATCGAGTGGCGTTATCCGCCTCTGCACTCCGTCCACCGATCAAAGATGCTTGTTTCATCTAGTGTCAAGTGCAACTCTCCCTACGGTTCAACCAGATCAACCCCACGATCCACGATACCTACATATCTGTAGTAGCCTCTCCAAACCCGACCATTACGGTTGTCACGTTGCTTCCTCCTTCACCGACTGTTCCGTGAATTCCAGCACGCCCTTTCAGTTCAGTCCTGTGGCCATTCACCGTCACCACTAGCATGTGAGCGTCGTCCACACCTTCAGCCTCCCAGCCGCCGTGATGGCCACCTCCATCCTCGACATCCAGCGCAGCATTATCCTTGGAACGATACGAGCCACTGCTGGGCGAGACTGGAAAGTTCTGGTCTTGGATGAGCGAAGCAGGAGGCTTGTGTACAACGTGACAAAGGAAGATGACATTTTGAACGCCAACATCACGAATATCGAACATATCGAACAGCGCAGGCAGACGCTTTCTGACACAGATGCCATCTATCTCTTGTCTCCATTACCACACGTTGTAGAATCCCTGAAGGCTGATTTGAGTCGGAGGAGATACCGTCGAGCACATCTAATATGGACTTCACAATTACCCCAGGATCTCGCAGAAGATATCTTTCGTTCGGAATCCCGAGCGCAGCTGATCCTCGAGTCCCGCACGCTCAATATCGAGTACTTCCCTCAAGAGTCCAATCTCATCACGTTTCGCGAACCTTGGAGCTTCCATATCCTCTACCATCCGGCATGCGACTCGTTGGTTAAGAGCCATCTGGATGCCTTGACTCAGAAGCTCGTTTCAATATGTGTTTCTCTAGGAGAATACCCGTTGATCAGGTATTACAAGCCTCGAGAGCATGAGCGATTTGCGGCAGATGTGCTATGCTATCACCTGGCGAATTTTGTACAGACAGCCTTGGACAACTACGCCCGCGATGAACGAAACAACTTCCCACCGCAGTCCCAGTCCAACCGCCCCCGAGCGGTCCTCCTGATTACCGATCGATCAATGGATCTGATGTCACCATTCGTTCACGAACTCACATACCAGGCCATGGCGATGGATCTGCTCCCTATCCGGGACGATGAAGACAAAATCACATACAGGAACGTGATCAGGAGAGGTCAGCCCGACCAGGAAGAAAAGGAGGTGGAGATCAACGAGAAAGATAATCTCTGGGTCGTTCACCGTCATATGCACATGAAAGATCTCTTGGTACAACTCAGCCAAGAGTTCAAGAGGTTCCAGGCGAAGAACCCCCAATTTGCCGATAATGATGGACAACCTGCTAGTATCAACACCATCAAGGACATGTTGGCTGGGCTGCCGGAATTTCAGGAAGGCAAAGAAGCCTTTTCGCTGCACATCGACATGGCCGAAAAGTGTGCTAAAATCTTTGCGGATCGCAAGCTCTTGGATGTCGTGTCCTTGGAACAATCACTCGCCACCGGAGTGGATGATGACAACAAAAGACCAAAGAATACAGCTGATCAAATTGTGAGGCTCCTAGACGATGACAGTGTGGTCCATGAGGACCGTGTCAGACTCTTGATATTGTATATTCTGTACAGGCACGGCATTCTGCGTGGTGACATCGAGAAGTTGCGGTGTCACGGACAATTGTCGCCCGCAGATGGCGAGATTGTGTACAACCTGATCACGTTGGGAGCAAAGATTGAAAAGTCACTCAAAGACACCACCCCAAATCCACCCCCTTTGTTCCCTCCACGATTGAGAGACAACACCAGTACCGAGGAAGTCAGCCTGTCACGGTTTGAACCCGCCGTGAGATACATGCTCGAGGAGCAATGTCAGGGAACTCTAGACCCGAACGTGTTTCCACCCGTCAAACCCCATCTAAATGACCCCAACTCGCAGATGAACACCGCTCAGACGTCATTGCGAAATGCCGGAAAACCCACCTGGGCACAAGCTCGGTCTCAATCCAACAAGCCCCGGCAACGTATCATTGTGTTCATTGCTGGCGGTGCCACTTATGCCGAAGCACGAGCCTGCCATGATGTTTCTAGCATGGCCGGAAAGGAGGTGTTTTTGGCCACCACCCACATGATCACTCCGAAGAACTTTTTGCGACAGCTAAGCCTTCTGAGTGCGGGTCGAAAACAACTAGACCTACCAACAGATCGAGCTCCACCTAAACTTCCGGCGTGGATGTCAGAGCCTCCTCCACAAATGCAACAACCGAGACCTCAGGCGCCTCCGAAGGCTAGTCCTCCAGCCTCGATAAGGCCGCCCACCGAGGCTATGCAAAAGATGGCCATCGGCGGAAGACCAGAAAACGGCGTTCCCGTGCCTGTGGCCTCGAGACCATCTCAGCCCTCGTCAGGGGGCGATGGCCGTGGCAAGTTGAAGAAGGAGAAGAAACACCTTGGCTTGTTCAAGAAGCACTAGCCTGTGCTGTTCAGGAATTTAGCGCGGCGTTAGGAGAGGGAAGTGCCTGTGAGAGTGATGGAGCGTGATAACCGACTCCCTTATAAACAAATGACATCGACCTGGGATCAGCTGTTTGGTCCGAGGTATTGCTCCAAGTCTGGACCATAAAATGATCTTCGTAGTCTCTCGGCCTTTTTCTTAGCTTCCGTGTCCATCATCCTGACTTGTTTGGCATTGAGTCGGACAATCGTCTCGTCCTTCTTCGCTGTGACTTTGCGCTTTGTGACTTTGCCATCATCTTCCACGGTTTCTCGAAGCCCAGCCGTGTCCTTCTTCTCTTTGGGCTTGACAGGTATTCTGATTCCCTCCTGTCTAGCACCAAGGCCTGTCCGACTGTCCGGGTCCCAGCCATAGCTTGTCAAATACCGGAGACCCACGTGCTCTCGATCGAGATGAGAGGGAGGATGGGAATGCTCGAGACAAACTTGATGTGCGATAGAAGACTCGTGGGCGCCCATTGCAACCTTGTCATTGGGCGACGATATAGACTGCCTGCAAACCGGGCAAGTCTGCATCACTGGCTCAACTTTGTCCGGTTCTCCTTCAGGTCCAAGTTTGACCTGGTCTGATAGCGCCACATCCCCTTCCGCTTCAAGTTCGCTTTTGTTCTGATCCCCAAGATCCTCTTTCTCTTTGGCGCTCTTCCGTAAGACTATGGACAAGTAGCGAGCTTCGGCGGCGGCGGATGTCGATTGCGGCGCAGTTCCGCTTGAAATTGAGGACTCGGGGGAGGTCGCTGGGACAAAGGCGATTCGTTTGCGTTTGATCCCGGCGCCGAACGCGCGCTGGTCTTGCACGGGCAGGAAATAATCTTCGTCTTCATCTGCCATATTGGAACATGTGGCTGTGGCTAGACCAACCTGCCCCAAGCAATGAAAGGAAGCTCACTTGGATGTAGAGCCACATAAAGTTATGCGTACAGCACGAATGGTGACGGGGGCAAGATGAGTGGCGCCATCAAAAGTCGGTTTCAGCCTCCTAGTGTAGAAGAACGAAATCTGGGGATCTCCGCCCACACGGCGGCCACGCACCAGCAACCTTCAACCTTCACCCAGTTGGTCCTAAGCCATATTCCAAATGCGACGTTTCTTCATGGTCTCCAGGTCGGATCTTATACGATTCTTCATCATTATATTCCCTCTTCATGTACATGGAAATGGGGCCGAGCCGACTAAATAGGATTTGACTTGGGCGCTCGCCTTCTGCTGCACCTCGCACTAACCTCGAGCGGGCTTTAGGCGCCCATATCCCCGATGTACATACAGAGCATATGTAGCAAATGGAGCAAACATTTCTGAACACCATTTGGACTCCTTTAGCTGTGGATGAAAGCCACGTCGCAGTTGTTCAACCCATTGTCTTTATCCAGCATACTGATGTGATGCCTGTTTCTCTGCTCGGAGAGGTCTTCAACCGAGGTCTTTTCAGTTTTTCCAATGTCTGGGCATTGGCGAAGTCCGTGGCGGTGGTCGGCGTCGTCGTCTTGCTGAAACTTTACTTTGAGGGAGCCAAATGTCGTTCCGAACGGGTGATGCATGGAAAGGTGGTGATGGTGACAGTATGTGTTTTCCTCCTTTGCATGTCTACATCTGACCAGAGCCAGGGAGGCACATCAGGCATTGGCGCTGCAGTCGTGCAGGAACTGGCCTCGAGAGGAGCCCAGATAATTCTCTTGACCCATCATGCACCGACGGACCCCTTCCTGGTCGACTATATCGAGGATCTCCGGACGCTGACGAATAACGAACTGATATACGCCGAGAAAGTCGACCTTTCCTCCCTGCATTCAATACGAGTCTTCGCGACCAAGTGGGTAGACAATGCACCCCCAAGAAGACTGGACATGATAATTCTGTGTGCGAATGTGATGACGCCTCGTTTTGGGACGAGTCAGAAAACGGTGGACGGCTTGGAAGCCGAATGGGCCATCAACTATCTCAGCAATTTCCACCTCTTGAGCATTCTATCCCCGGCCATCCGAGCACAACCCCCGGACCGAGACGTCAGAATCCTGTTCAGTACATGTAGTAGTTACATTGGGGGCACGCTTGCACTGAAGGACACCGAGACTGCTACAAAATCTGGCAGTGCTTCGTTTGCCAGAAGCAAGCTGGCGGTCATGACCTTCGCCTATGCTTTCCAGAAACACCTTGACGCATACAAACGTCCAGACAACCAACCCACCAACGCCCGAGCATACATCATTGACCCCGGCTTCTGTCGAACTCCCGGTACACGACGCTGGCTCTCTGGGGGCCTAATATGGGGACTATTCCTCTACCTGGTCACGTGGCCTGTTTGGTGGCTGATTCTCAAATCTCCCATTCAAGGAGCCCAGAGCTATCTTTTCGCAGCAATGGATGTCGAGTACGGGCGAGGAGCTGGTGGGAGAATGATCAAAGAGTGCAGAGAATACCAGCTTCTACGACCCGAAGCGCAGCATGAAGAAGTGGCAAAGAAGCTGTGGGAATATAGTGAGAAGCAGATCGAGCAGCTGGAGAAGGAAGGCGCTGTCAAAAGGGCTCTAGAGAAGAAGGCAGCGCAACAGGAAAAAGAGAAGAACCAGGGAGGCTCGACGGCAGATGCTATTGGTCGTGCATCCGGAGGAGAGAAGAAGCCTACTCCAGGATCCAGAAAAAGTCGAAAAGCAAAATGACTCAACATGTTGGACGGATTGGTGATAATCGGTGCTCCTCACCTCGCCACCTAGCTTTTGCTCAACTCGAGATGGAGTTTCAACGCCGAACACCAACCCCGGTTCTCCGTTATTTTGTGAAATGAAGAGAGCATTCCACGACTCCTCCTGCAATCCCAATAGTCGAGGTGTGTATGCCTACCTTGGCTCCGGCTGAGCCTTGTCAAGGTCTGAAAATGATCAACATTCTGCGCCCCTGCTTATGCACTCCTCTCTCAGAGATTTAGGAGATGCGGCAGACAATATGCGCCAACGTGATCTGAGATACGGGTGCAGGGGAACTGCTGCATGTTCTTGGGTTCGACCCTTTTGGAGAAAGAGTACATTATTCCAGATGAGGTAGGATTTCGCGCTTCGACAGCATCCACGTGGTAGAGTTTCCTGCCAAAGTACCAAAAAGACTGAACAAGGCCACCGACATTTAAAAACCGTCAACCATCCAGTCACACGTGCATCCATCAAGCAACCTCCACCGCCCCATCACTCAATGGTATGCTCATTCTCATAATGGGCTCCGTAGACGAGAGGGCTCGGAATGATACCAGCGTGGGAAACTTGTGCTGGATCAACATATTACCTGGTGTCACCGATCAGACTGAAAGGAAGAATCCCGTGGCGTGCAACTGCCGACAATGTCTGGTTCTCGGCCCACTCCTCCAATCAGTTCAATTCGACATCTCCCACTGGCAGCCCCGGTCACTGATGCTCACGAGGCGGTCGTGGTTCCGCCCTCCACGGCTTATGAGCGGAATGGGAAGGAGCTTCTGACCGGGGCCTTCCCCACAGACCAGCCGTCCCCTCACAACCAGTCTGGGGTCGAATGCGTCTTATAGTGGTCTATGGTCTTCTATCTTCTACAACCTGGCATCTTCTTCAGCTTCGGGTATTCTTCGTGGTCTTTGTCGCTCCCTTCCGGTCGCACTTGGTCCCTGCTCTAGATTTCGGTCGCTATGATTGATAACATTCTCTCCGGTCTTGTGGGCCGTGCCCAAGCCGCGCCAGTGACGTTCCTAGCATACTTCGTGGCGGCCTCTGCCGTACTATATCTCATCCTCACCGAAATACAGAGAGCACGAGCCCGTATTTCTGGCTTCGAAGGACCGTCGGGTTTGCCAGTGATCGGCAACATTCATCAAATCAGAACCGATGCAGCAGAACAATATCGATTGTGGTCCAAAAAGTTCGGGCCTGTTTATCAGATCATGCTGGGCAACATCCCGGTGATCGTGGTGAACGGCGCTCAGGCTGCCAGAGAGATCTTCGGGGTGAACTCCCAGGCGCTCGCTTCAAGACCCGAGTTCTACACTTTCCACAAGGTTGTCAGTTCGACGGCAGGAACAACAATCGGGACCTCACCGTTCAGCGAGAGTTTGAAACGCCGAAGAAAGGGCGCCGCAAGTGCATTGAACAAACCTAGTGTGGCGACATACATTCCTCATATCGATATTGAGACACGAGATTTCTTAAGTGAATTCCTCCACTACGGTGAAGGGGGCCGGAAGCCGGTAGACCCCATGCCCATGATTCAAAGGCTGTCCCTGTCCCTTGCCCTGACCTTGAACTGGGGCACGCGCATGGCGTCTCAAAACGACGAGCTGTTCGGCGAGATCACGCACGTGGAGGAGGAAGTGTCCAAGTTCCGATCCACCACCGGCAATCTCCAGGACTACATCCCTATTCTGCGGCTGAACCCCTTCAATTTCGGGAGTGCAAAGGCACGAGACATGCGTCGACGCCGAGACATTTATCTAAGGAGATTGAATGAGAACCTTGACCACCGTATGGCATTGGGCACACACCAACCATGCATCCAAGCCAACGTGATCCAGGACAAGGACGCCAAACTCAATTCTGAAGAACTCACTTCGATCTCTTTGACAATGTTGTCTGGTGGTCTAGACACCCTCACGACCTTGGTCGCGTGGTCAATGGCGCTACTGGCCCAACACCCAGATATCCAGAGGAAAGCTCAGCAGGAGATCCGAGCCGTGTATCCTCCCGAGCAGATCCTTTGTGATGCCAACGATGACCAGTCCATCCCGTATATTGTAGCGCTCGTCCGCGAACTGTTGCGCTACTATACCGTCCTCCGCCTGTCGCTGCCGCGCGCCACAGTGAGAGATGTCATGTACAACGGCCATACCATCCCCTCAGGGAGCGTCATCTTCCTCAACGCCTGGGCATGCAACATGGATCCCGAAGTCTGGAGTGACCCGGAGGTGTTCCGTCCTGAGCGCTGGCTTGAAGTCCCTGACGCCCCGCTCTTCACGTACGGTCTGGGTTACCGTATGTGCGCCGGCAGCCTGCTGGCCAACCGCGAAATGTATACCATCTACTTGCGGTTGCTGTCGGCGTTCGAGATCCGAGATGTCGAGGCCGCGGATGGCGGCGCCGTCAATACACATCCCGTCAAGGGCGTGGAGGACCACACCCAGCTTGTCAGTGTGCCTAAGCGATACAGGGTCAGGCTAGTTCCCAGAGATGAAGGGTGTTTGAAGAAGGCGTTGGATGAGTATGTCGGTGAACAGCATTAACTTGCCAGCTTGGACCAGGTGCCCGATTCCCGAAGGGCTACTGTCGCATGAAATCAAGCACCGCAAGCACTGCAATCACCTGGCGTCTAGGGCGCAGATGGCGTTAGCTGGCCAGTAGTATCGATAATATTTTCTATCCACGTCAATGCCTGACTTTTCATATTCTAATTTCCGTCTATTCATTTCCTAGCGAGGTACGGGCTCGTACCTCGAATGTGAACCCATCCAATCCAAGCAAGCCTGCAATATACTGGAGTTAGTTCTCTCATCCCTGGCGATGTTATCGATGCCTTCTATCCACGGTGCAATCTATTCTGTAGTGCTAGCCGTTCATTTGATGGTCGGCCGCAGGTGCGAGTTCTCCTCGAAGGAATTGGTTCGGTATCGCCTCAAGCCTTCCTCGGCGAGTTTCTTGACCGTCTTACGTTCTTCGTAGATATCCTTTGTCTCGTCTAGAATGGTCTTCCAGTCCTCAAAGGTGGTGAAGGGGATGCCTTCTTTCTCGCACCAGGTGACGAGATCTTGGCCGGCGCGCGCGAAGAGCAAATCCGTCTCCCTGGCGGCGCTGAGATCGCTCACACCGTCACCGGCGTACAGCAGCGTGGGCCGCTCATTGGGGGGCAGTTTGGCAATGGCGTCCGCGTAGGGGCGGATGGTCAGGCTCTTGTCATGGCCGAAGCCGGAGTCGTCGTGGAACTTGATGGTCCAGCCGTCGGCGACGTCGATCGAGTTGCCCGGGGCGAGCAGCTGGACCTCGTTGGCGACGATCTCGATGTCGGACATCAGGTCCTCGCCCAGCAGATGCTTCAGCAGCGTCTCCAGCACGGGGATCATGCCGCTGCTCAGCACAATCACCGGCACGTCGTGCTCGCGCGCCCACACCATGAACTGCTTGAAGTACGGGTCCAGCGTGATGTTGTCGCGCAGGATCTCGAGCACGCGCGGGAACGGCATGTGCCATGAGTCGATCATCTTCTGGAACGTGTTGCGGAACGTGTCGGTGTGGTTGATGACGGCGCGGAACAGCTGGCGCCGCTCCTCGTAGCCCATGCCGTAGTTGTCCGTGATGAAGTCGTTGGTGTCCTGCAGCGTGATGGTGCCGTCAAAGTCGGTGAAGAAGATCACCCGCGGCTTCTTGTTGAGCGTCTCGGGGAAAGGCATGCTGGGCTACGTAGCTCTGTCTGTCTTTGTACCTTGTAGTGCCGGTAGACGACGAGTTCAATGCGAATCTGGGCGAGGGGAAGCGGCGCGGTGAGCAACAGCCTATGTCTAACTTCAGAGATAAACAGACAGAAGGGCCACTTGACAGCAGATGATCTGTCCCCTTATATGACCGGGCAGAATTAATCAGAGCCGTGGGGTAGTCGACGGGCTCCAGTGGTGGGTAGCTGGGTAGCACAGAGTAGTGTTCCGATCGTCGCGGCGTGCCTGACCCATCGTTTCAGATATTTTCTGGCGGGCAAATGCCCGACCAGGCAAGCCGACACCACCGAGTGAGAGGGGAGCGCTGATGACGTCGCACTGTGTCCCGGGAAACCTTCCCCCCAACAGCACCCATAGTGGTACTAGCTAGGGAAATACTAAATACTACGGAGTACAGGTACGCACTGGCAGCCGGGGCGGAACCTGAAGCTGCCCTGGGCGCCGAGAGTTGACCGTGTTATAGGGTTATAGGCTGGCGTGGGCATTGGAACTCTGTCTGTTCGTGGGAGACAGCTCTTCCCACCTGGCGGCTCAGACCCTGCATCACTGCTGCTCGCGATGCAGCAAGCCCCTATACGGCTCTCTCAGACATTGTGGTCCGCCTTTCGAGCCGCAAAGCCCATCTCCCACACTTTCCCTCGGCCGCTTCAGCTTCAATTTTCCTCGCTGGTCCGGTCCTCCCCACAGCCATGGCCCAGACAAAGGTCCAGAATAGCTTTGCAAGCTCGCTTTTATAGCGATAACAGGACGGAGATTGAGAGGAAAGTCGAAGATGCAAAGAGTCGGATAGAAGAGAGCTTCGAGTCCCGGGCAGATACAGTGGCCTCGCAGGCCGATGAGAAACTCAAGGACCCTCAGCATGAAACAATCATTCATACGATTCCGGAGTCCTCGTCGATTGTCCATCCGTCCCAGGCACATGGCCAGAAAGAACACAAGCAGTCGCAACCTCCGCCCCCGCCCCCGCCGCCGTCCTCTTGGGACAAGAAGCTGCCCTCCCATCTAGCCTCTCGGTATTCGCACGTGCGAGAACGATTTACGCATTTCATGGACAATTTCCAGACCCATATCTTCACGGCGTCCCGGCGATTGAACGACCTCACTGGCTACTCAGGGATAGAAGCATTGAAGCACGAAATTGAGCATCAGGAAGCAGTGGTGCAGGAATGTCGTCAAGCAGTCAATGAAAGTCGATCAAGATACACCGAGGCAATTGCAACGCGGAGCGCTACCCAGCGCGAAGTAAACGACCTCTTGCACAGAAAACACACCTGGTCTCCTACTGATCTTGAGCGCTTCACCAGTCTGTACCGATCCGACCATGCAAACGAGCAGGCCGAGGCTGCTGCGCAGAAGGACGTGGCCGATGCAGAAGCAAGGTACGAAGAAGCCTCGTCGAAACTCGCAAAGGCAATCCTGGCACGCTACCACGAGGAACAGATCTGGAGCGACAAGATCAGACAGATGTCGACCTGGGGCACTTGGGGCTTAATGGGGCTCAACGTGCTGTTATTCGTCGTCTTCCAGATCGCCATCGAGCCATGGCGGCGGCAAAGGCTGGTCAAGGGGTTCGAAGAGAAGGTCGAACTTGCATTAAAGGAGACGTTCGACGAGGTGACTGCTGTGCAACCGGTGCGGCCGAACCAAGAGGGTGCCATAGCGGCCATGTCGCCTGGAGAGAAAGTAGACGCTGTGGCCGACAAAATAGTCGAGCAGATTGTCGACGCTGTCTCGGGCACCACCGTCGATGAAGCTGTTCCAACGCCCCCGCCCATAGAGACAACGCCTTCTCCTCCACCAGAACCCGTCATCGAAGCGGCGGCCGAGCAGCTCGCCGCCGAAGAGATCGCCGCCGAGGAAGTCGCGCAAGGATCGCTCGAGACAATCATACCAGAAGAACCCGTCACATCTCCCTCGGCGACGTCGCGCTGGACCGCCCCTACCTCCCCACTCGCGTGGTATGAAGACTCGCTACGCGCACTGTTTAGCGACGAGAACCTCCTCACGCTCACGCAACGGCAGTTGACAACTGTTGCAATGCAAGGTGTGGCCGGCGGCATGGCGCTGATGGGCCTGTTGGTTGTCCTCCTACGGCCCAAATGAGCTGTGGCTGTACTCTGTACTGTCTAGACCGAAAAAAGCATTTATTTGACCCACGTCTCATTGTGTAACTGTAGATAAACACCACCGTATGAGGTATGAGGGAAGACCTCATAAGACTCGAAAGGACATTGAGTGAGATACTAGTCAAGACGATATTCAACAGAGAAATGCCCCTCCCCTCATTCATGGCTGAACCAGATAATAGAGGATGCTTCCCTTCCCTGGTCAGCCTTTATTAGCCCTTGTGGCCTGCCTGTCTCCAATAGTCATCTCCTTCTCTCGACCTGCTTCAGCTTGCCAGATCAGGTCGTTGGCACTCTAGTGTTGACCCTGCTGCTGCTCGTTCGGCCTCATGTAATGCCGGAAACAACAAAAAAGCAAAGCAAAGCAAAAATCGGACTCGAACTGAACTCGGGGAGAGAAAACAGCCCTCGGTCGAACATGTCAGACAATGATATGTTTAGGTATGGTTTTATCATCTTTTAGGCTGCTCCTCAAAAGTCCACTGCACTCAAGTCCATCCCCCACCTCGGACATGCGATCTCAGCAATCGCAGCCCCAAAGGCCCCGTCGTGTCTCTAATATGTACAGAACCTAGCCGAGAATGTAGTTTTGCAGCTAGTTTGCCTTCCGCGCTCTTTTGGACGACTCCCGACACATACAATTCCCCCACCGGCCCGCCTCAAAGGTCTTGTCAAGCAGCTCAACTCCAACCCTGTTTAACCAATGATCAACTTGTCGTCTTCGGGGAAGTCGTAATTAGGAATCTCCAGGTTCAAAGGAGCAGGACCTCTCCGCACACGGCCGGAGATGTCGTAGTGAGAACCGTGGCAAGGGCAGAACCAGCCACCATAGTCACCGGATTCGCCGATGGGGACACATCCCAAGTGCGTGCACACGCCCAACATCACTAGCCATTCGGGTTTCTTGACGCGGTCGGCGTCCGATTGCGGGTCACGTAGAGTTGAGACACTATGGCACGAAAAGATTAGTACGAAAGCTCTTCGCGCGCGGCAAACATATGGAGAAAATAGGGAGCTCGAATTGATTCGGGCACTCAATGGAGAGAACGGAGCAGGAACGTACTCGACAGATTCGGCCTCCTTGATTTCGTCTTCTGTCCGGTGACGGATGAAGACGGGCTTGCCTCGCCATTTGATGAGGACGTTCTTGCCTTCAGGGATGGCAGCGAGATCGACTTCGACCTTGGCTTGAGCCAGCACGTCGGCGGACGCGGACATGTTGACAAGGAAGTCTGCGAAAGAAAGAAACAAACGTCAGCTCTTCATGCTCCTTGGTGCCGAAATTGATGTGTCCACGTCGTGGCTTTTTGTTTCTCGTGTACTAACCCTGAACAGTAGCCTTTGCGCCAGCGGCGGTCAGCAGGCCCATAGTGCCGACCATGAAGTATTGAAAGACTCGGTTCGTGATGGCCGGGGTGCTGGCCTGGTAGTGCTTGAAGCTCGGGATCTTGGTGGTGTCATATTTCTTCGCCTTGGTGGTGGTGAAGGGGCTTTGGAAGCTCGAGCCGCTGCTTGCAGCTTCGCCGGACTGTAGCCGCCGCTGTTGCGAACTTGGGGTGGATGGAGTTGAAGCTGAAGCTGAAGCTGCCGCGGCCAGACGGGACGACGGGGCTGCGGAGGTAGGAAGTGTGTGTCGGGTCCAGCTGCGCACGGCAGAGCCCGCGGATGCAGGAACTGGACGCATCGTGAGGGCTGTGTGAAAGCAGAGAGCGATCGTGGACGACGAGGTGAAAAGCTTGGAAGCTGAACGTGGTGGACGAGAGGCGCTGCGAACTTGAACTTCGAGTTGATCTTCGAATTGAGGTCCAAAGCCAAGACTCGTTTTGCCTCGATTGTGATTGGTGGAGAGATCTCGACGGTTTAGAGCTTCAAGTTCAGCGTCCACCATCAAACCATCAACATTAGCTGGAACGCCAGCTCGCCCACTCTCGATCACTCCAGCAAGATTCAACGAGTGGTTCCCAGAGTCTCTGGTGGGAGATGCTGTGAAACATACGTCTATTCTACCGTGCTCATCATGCAACGCTCGCAGTGCCTGTCCCATGGCCCCTAGGCCTCGCAGTCCGAACCATGCCCATAGCCCCGTCCTTCAGTACAATGCTTGCAGCTACACGCCCCTTAAGAGGCATCATTCATCATCGCCTGAAATACAGATTGACGTGTTTGTGCCTCAACCACTCTCAACCACTCATCTCGATGTCCCTGACCGGGTCCGGATGACTGTGCGTTCGCTGATGAAGTGATCTGTGACCGACGGAACCACCACTTGTGCCATTCGCATGCGGAGAGCCGTTTACCCCATTGACACCGTTCTGCGGCTGATTCTTCATCATCGTCTGGATCGAAATCGAACCAGTCTCACCATTGACGCCATGTCCAGCCGTCGAGGATGCTGCATGCGCAGCCTCCTGAGCCTTTTCTTCTCTGTACTGCCGGTAGGTCTTTGTCTTGGGAACCGTGTCGGACAGAAACTCGAGGTTGTCGATTCTAGATACCGCTGTGGCTTGGTCATAGTCAGCGATGCATGATCCTGGTGATCTGGCTAACCAGCGACTCACCAACGTCCTTGTATGCAATATTCCGCCGGGGCTTTCGTTCCGATTTGACCACGTTATATGCTTGTTCGGTTAAGTAGCGAAGGAATATCTCCTGGAAACATTATCAGCAACAGCGCCCTCCCTGGAAGTTGGCGCGGCTGAACCCACCGTCGCGACAGAGATCGCAAAAGCAGCCGTGGTGGAACATTGGCCAATCTCATCATCCATAGCTATGATTTTCTTCACTCTCGCCACTGTAGGCTGGTCAGCGATGTGTCGTCAAGACAATGGCACGAGAAATGACTCACTTGGAAGAGCAGATGAGCCTGTGACGTCCTGAGGTGGCTCGATAGGGGCATTGTTGTATGGCATGGCGACCTGAGACTTGAATTTGGTCGCTTAGATCAATCCTCAAGAGTTCCAAATAGCCTAAATGCTTTTGACACGACTTTTGGCTGTCGAAGGCTCACTGATGGCGTTGACAAAGGGATGGATTCTCCTTGTGAGGGTTTGCTCTTCTCAATGGATCGCCGGGCGCTTAGATGGACGAAATCCACGGCGAGACTAGGCCAGTGATACGTCTGAGGTGACGATGAGTTTTTCTTGAGAAGTAGTGTTCTTGCACGTCGTGTTAGGACCCGTTTGTCTGGTCGGGCGGGGGCTCGATATTTCCCATTTGAAGTCGCGTCGAGAGTTCTCAGGTCACGTTCTGGGCACGTCCGAAAGGGGAAAAGCGATGGTCGACCGGGAGGCCACCGAGTTCACGGGCTTCATCCTGCGAACAAACATGTGCTGAGCCATACTAGTACTCAACAGCCTGCGAACGGCAATCGACAGTCTAGACATCTCATTTCAGCCATGGTAGATGAGCCGGTGTTATGACCTCGCGTGCGTCCTCTTCTCGCCGACCCTCACTGTCAGCCAGGCGCCTATCCCGACGCCTATCCCACCTCTCCAGCCTCGAACATGGCGAGGCCCGGCCTCAGCTTGCGCCGGCCGAACAGTCTCTCACCGAAGAGATTGCAGAGATAAAACGCTACGAAGATTTCACTACAATCGACTGGGTACAAGATGCGGCCCAAGAACAGATGCGGAGACGCGCCCGGCGCAGAGAGTCGAGGTTCTTCGAAAGAGAGGGAGTGCTGGGCTGGCGTCGCAAGCTCTGGGAGTCCTACGATGCAGCACAGGCCTGGGTGGTGATCACACTGGTCGGGATCATCATTGGCGTCAATGCTGCCGCCTTGAATATCATCACGGAGTGGCTGTCAGATATCAAGATGGGCTATTGTACGACTGCCTGGTATCTCAATGAAGGCTTCTGCTGCTTCGGCTCCGAGAACGGATGCGACGAGTGGCGGAGGTGGACTTCATTCAGTGTTGTAAATTATTTGCTATACACCATATTTGCGCTTCTCCTGGCATTCATCTCGGCATACCTGGTCAAATGCTACGCTCCCTACGCTGCTGGCTCTGGCATCTCAGAGATCAAATGCATCATTGCCGGTTTCGTCATGAAAGGCTTCCTCGGATTCTCGACATTCCTCATCAAATCGATCTGTCTGCCTCTAGCCATTGCCTCAGGCTTGTCAGTCGGCAAGGAGGGTCCTAGTGTACATTATGCGGTCTGTGTTGGCAACGTCGTTTCACGATTCTTCGCCAAATACCGACGGAGTGCTTCCAAGACCCGAGAGATTTTGACGGCAACAGCAGGGGCCGGAGTGGCTGTGGCATTTGGAAGTCCGATTGGAGGCGTTTTGTTCTCGCTCGAAGAAATGGCGACCCATTTCCCCTTGAAGACGCTCTGGCGGAGTTACTTCTGTGCTCTTGTAGCTACGGCAGTGCTGGCTACGATCAATCCGTTCAGGACCGGACAGCTCGTCACGTTCTCAGTCAAGTACGATCGAGACTGGCACTTCTTCGAAATCGTCTTCTACATCATCCTCGGCATCTTTGGTGGACTCTACGGTGCAGTTGTCATTAAATACAACCTCCAAGCCCAGGCATTTAGGAAGAAATATCTGTCCAAGTTTGCCATCCCCGAAGCCGTCATCCTGGCCGGTGCCACGGCCATCCTCTGTTTTCCAAACATGTTTCTCAGGATCGACATGACGGAAATGATGGAGCTGCTGTTTCGGGAGTGTGAGGGTGACTATGATTACCATGGACTGTGCGAATCAAGAAACAGGCCGACGCTGATCCTGTCGTTGTTGGTCGCAACTTTCCTTCGCATGTTCCTCGTCATTATATCTTATGGTTGCAAGGTACCTGCAGGTATATTCGTGCCCTCCATGGCCGTTGGAGCATCTTTTGGTCGGATGCTAGGAATCATTGTACAATGGTTGTACGAGACTTTTCCAGATTCACGGTTCTTCTCTGCCTGTCAACCCGACGTGCCATGCATAACGCCTGGCACTTACGCATTCCTCGGCGCTGGTGCTGCTCTCAGTGGCATCATGCACCTGACCATTTCAGTCACCGTCATCATGTTTGAATTGACCGGAGCCTTGACTTACATTCTTCCCACAATGATAGTGGTAGGTGTAACCAAAGCCGTAGGAGACAGGTTCAGCAAAGCTGGCATTGCAGATCGGATGATTTGGTTCAACGGCTTCCCTTTCCTGGACAACAAGGAAGAACATACTTTTGGTGTGCCTGTGTCGCAGATCATGACCGCCCATGTCAGTGTATTACCCTCGAGAGGTATGGAAGTCAAGGCTGTACAAACGCTGCTGAACGACACAACATATTCCGGATTTCCCATTGTGGAAGATGTCGATTCTAAGATCTTAGTGGGATACATTGGAAGGACTGAGTTGCAGTTTGCCGTCGACAAGGCCCAAAAAGGCGCTATGCTGGCAGCAGACGCCAAATGTGTGTTCACTGCGGAGCGGGACGACGAAGCAGAGTCTGCAGCTCCGCTCAGTCCAGCCGTTTCCTTTGATTCCATGGCCACCCAGACCGTGGACTTCAGTCCATATGTCGATGCGACTCCAATCACTGTCCATCCTCGCCTGCCTCTGGAGACAATCATGGAGCTCTTCAAGAAGATGGGCCCGCGTGTCATTCTCGTCGATCACCATGGCCGCCTCGAAGGGCTCGTCACGGTGAAAGACTGTCTGAAGTATCAATTCAAGGTTGAAGCTCAGGAACATGCCCATGCCCACACCCTCCAGGACGAACCTAATCTTAACCCTGAACGAATCGTCGATCTCCTCAGCCGGATAGGTGATTACTTTGCCGATAAGATCAATAACCTATCACGCGGAAAGTTGAGACTCAGTCCTCCCATAGCTCAGGGATGGACTAGAGTGGCGGGACAAGATAGACCAGAAGATTTCGCTGATGGTTACACTAATGAGCATGAGATTTTGGATGGAACGGAAGATCTTACGGAACATGGCCAACATGGTGTTGAGCTTACAACTAGGCGGCGGGAGTGAAGGGCCCATGTATACATTTTCGATATTAGACAACTGCATATTCTGAGTTTTGAAGATACTGACAGTCTTTCCGTCTCCCGCCATCGCATGACACTGAGTCTGGGGGGAGAGCAGAGTCTTTAACCGTCGGGGCACAGCCCAGGTCGTCCAACGCATGTGTTTGTCCCCAGGTTCGACCCTCTTATCCTCTTTTCTTGACATTCTTTCCTCCCAGAACCGCAGCTCACCTTCTTCTGACCCGTCCTCCACCAACAGCCACCTTTTCCCCGGGTCATTTTCGATCCTCTTCAGATCGGCCATGTCGTCCCCTTTGGTCCCTCACCCGGACTCTAATCGAGAGCTTGGACGCGACCTCGATCTGGACTTGTCATTCGCAACCTCCCTCAACGGATCTATCCTTACTCTGGAAGACGAACTTGCCGATGTGTCCGACAACCCATTTACAGACGCCGGCATCGATCATAAAGAAGGAAATGGACAAGAGGATGGGGATGGTGATCAGGCTGCGGAGGAGCCACAGGACAAAGATAAAGCGAGCACCACCTCCGAGTCTAGTCTTCCTACAGGTTACCGACGTCAGACTGAGTCGTTCGTCAAACTCAACCAAGAAGCCCTCGAGAAATGGCGCGGCGATCTCGAAGTCATCATTCAGTCGCTTCGCCCTACAGAAAGTGAGGCCGAAATGGAAGGTCTCAGCACCACATTGCAACTGTTCGACCACGCCCTCGGCATATATGACTGGATAAGGCACTCAGTGGGACCGTACATAGCAGTCCTAGAAGCCCGCCAAGAAGCTGTGCAGCGTGAAATGGAGCGGCGGGATCGGGAAATCGACCTGTTGCGGGACGAGGCCGAGGAGGTGTTGAAGGCCTATTCGACGGAGTACGAGACCAGCCGGCGCAAGACATCGATGTTAGGAGAGTTCATCGATATAATAGATGTTATCGCCGAGGGGAACGTATCAGAGAACGAGGGCAGAGCTGAGGAACATCAGCTGGGTGATGTTGGACCTCATTGATTGTTGGATGGGGAGCAGACGGTGCTTCGAGCCAGGAGAACGATGGCATGGTGCGCTTGCAAGACACTGTCATCTGTGTTCTATGTTCTATGTCCTGCTCCTTGAGGACAGCCATGCACAGTCGTGGAGATCTTTCTCCCACACACGCTATCACGAAAACAAGCTGGTTGCAAAGGGATATTTAATATTGCCATGCGGGACGGCAAGGATACAACGAGATCCATCCCTAACCAACATTAATATTTGGGGATTAACCATTCCACTATTCGAATGCAACTTTGTTGCAAATGGAACAATGAGCTGCCAAACTTCCCGTCCTTGTATCCTGCAGACGGTTTCATCCATGTCTTGTTGATTGCTCTTCTGTGTATTGTGTACCTGTAGCTCGTCCTCCATCCGTGAGACTCTGGGCACGTGACTCGTAGCCTTGACACCTACCAGCAAACTCCTGCTGCTGCTACGGAATACGGAATATACATGTCTTGCTTCCTAGGATAGATGAACCCGGTACTCTCTTCTAACCGAGGGGGAGTTTTCTTCTTTCTGGTCCGGAGGCGACTCTTCAAATTTTCCAATCTGCCGCGACTTGGCGAGTTCGACGCCATTGAGTGTCTGACCCATATTCCCATCCATCTTCTTGGCCGTATTCTTGGCCATAGAAGTCACACCCGATCGCGACATTTGAAGCTGCCAGGGTTTGAACCAATGACATGGACAGATCTGCACCTCCACGACCCGATAGCAAAGCTGATAGCTTAGCTGAGGGTCCCCGGGTTTGGCGTTACATAACTGCCCCAAGTCGCGGAGCTGAGAACAACTTCCTCCTCCCTTGACCAGAGCGAGAAATTTAAGAGAGGATTTGTTGACGACAAGTTCAATTCTTCGAACGGTTTGCCAGGATGTCGTGGTGAAGGTGGTCAAAGGCGTCCCAATCTTGGTTCCAGCCTCGTTACATGGGCTCTTCAATGCACGGTTGGGTCGAGCCCGGCCCCGGTACCCAACATCAACTGCGATGCGAAGTCGGACTGCCCAGTCCGCTATATTCTTGGGGGATGGACCCCAGACCTGGTCACGGGAGCCACAGCAAGATGCTCATTGCTCAATACCATTCCGTGCGAGCCCTCGGCGCTGCATCGGCAAGGTAGGCATGACCCTCTCTTGAGGACTGCTCCGGGTCGGCCTCGTGGAAAATCTCTTCCAGATAATCTGATGTGATAAGATAAAATTCTTTCTTATCAATCTATATAATCTTGCATGCGAGGCCCTGGCCCCTGAGACACCCTCTTCGTTGGTTTCTTTCTCCGCTTTGCATACCATTGAATTTGGCTTCGTTGCTCTCATCTGTTCTCGTGCAAGATGAGGTTCCGATTTCCTCGCACCCTCGACTTGGGGCTGGACCGCGGCAAATCCTCCGATGTGGACGGCCCAGAATCAGCAGCTGGGCAGCGGGAGACCACTCTTGCCAGTCATGAGATCCGGGAGAAGGAAGCGGCCGTCGCTGGGGACTCTGACACCGGCGACAGTGGCAGTGAGAAGGTCGATGCCGACGCTCAACGAGGTGTCCAACTTGCTGAGGCCGTGACCGAGGTGTGGACTAGACGCGATTTGATCCTGGCTTACGTCCTGTAAGATGCCGTCGAGGAGCCATATGCGCAGATGATAGTGAGCTGACGAATAACTAGCATCTGGATCATTGAATTCGTCCTCGGCTTCTCCTCTGGCATCGTCGGTACATTGACTCCCTACGTGACGAGCTCGTTCGCAATGCACTCTTTGACCGCGACCACGGGCATCATCTCCAGCTTGATCGGCGGCATCTTCAAGCTCCCGTTTGCCAAAATCATGGATATCTGGGGTCGGCCCCAAGCGTTCATCTTGATGATCGCGTCCATCACGCTGGGCCTGATCATGATGGCCGGGTGCAACAACGTCAAAACATATTGCGCGGCCCAGGTCTTCTACAACCTCGGTTACTATGGGATTGACTTTGCCTTGACCATCTTCATTGCCGATACCTCGAAGCTGCGGAATCGGTCTTTCATGATCGCCTTTGCATCGTCGCCCTGGCTAGCGGTGACCTGGTGTTACGGACCGGCAGCCAACAGCGTGCTGGATACGATGGGATTCCGATGGGGATTTGGGATCTGGTCCATCATCCTGCCCATCACCTGCGCTCCGCTCTGTTTACTGTTCCTGCGCAACCAACGGAAAGCGATCAAGTTGGGTCTCATCCCCCCGCGGCCCAGCCGAGGAACGCCGTTCCAAACCTTCATCTACTACTGCCGCGAGTTTGACGTGATCGGCCTCCTGCTCATCAGTGCCGGACTGGCGCTGTTCCTGCTGTCGTTCAGCTTGTACTCGTACCAGAAGGACGAATGGCGGTCGCCCTTGATCATCTGCTTCATCATTTTCGGCGGGCTGCTCATGATCGCCTTCGGCCTGTACGAGAAATACCTGGCCCCCGTGACGTTCATCCCCTGGACGCTCCTCCGGAACCGCACCGTCATCTTCACCTACATCATGGCCGCCAGCATCTACCTGGCCTGGTACATCTGGGACGCGTACTTCTTCTCGCTGTGCATCGTGCTGTTCCGACAGAGCATCACGCAGGCCTCGTACATCGGCAACATCTACACGGTCGGGTCGACCTTCTGGGCGTTGGTGATCGGGGTGGCGATCCGCTTCAACGGGCGCATCAAACGGTACGCGCTCTTTTTCGGCGTGCCCATGACCATCCTCGGCGTCGGGCTCATGGTCCACTTCCGCCAACCGAACGTCAACATCGGGTACATCGTGATGACGCAGATCTTCATCGCCTTCGGCGGCGGCACGCTGGTCATCTGCGAGCAGATGTCGGTCATGGCCGTCTCCCGCCACCAGAACATCCCCGCTGTTCTGGCCATGGAGGCCATGGTCGCCAACATCGGCAGCTCGGTTGGCCTGGCCATCGCCTCGGCCATGTGGACGGGCATCTTCCCCAAGAAACTGGCCGAAAACCTGCCCGCCAGCGCCCAGGCCGACTTGGCCACCATCTACGGCGATTTGACCGTTCAGGCCAGCTATCCTCCCGGCAGCCCGACCAGGGACGCCATCGACAAGTCGTACGGCCAGACCCAACGCCTCATGCTCATCACCGCCACCTGCCTCTATTCCATCACCCTGGTGTCCACTCTCTTCTGGGAGGACATTGATGTCAAGAACATGAAGCAACGGACCAAGGGGTTGATTTGAGAGCCAGACCGAGACTGGTCATCACCTGTCTACTGTCCACCACGTCGGGCTCACCTGTCCACTGTCCACTGTCCACCACGTCAGGCAAGGTTGGGCCAGCACACGGTGCACCAACACCACAAAGAGACTTCTGTGTTCCTGTCCCTGTCCCATTGCGTTGACTCACCTGACGTGAGCTGGTGGATGTCACTTCGGTCAAGATACAAGATACAGTACACTCAAAAGAGCCACAGCGTTAGCAACGAGAAGGCATTGTTTCGTATTCATTTGAGCAGGGTGATGATCTAAAAAAGCTCGCTTCTCACTTCAGTCATTACTTCGTTCTTGTTTCCGGCTCGCAAAATTTGGCAGGCAATAATAAACTCTCGAATCGTTTCTTTCCGAGTCTTCCGTCTTGTCTTCTCCCTGTGCCTTGCCTGTCCTGGTCCATAGTCCCCGCCACAATTCCATTCCCACACCACACGACATGGCAAGATTGACTCTTTGTCGTTATAGACTCGCAGCCTCGGTGGATGGACCGGACCGGCTCACTCTTCACTCTGGCGAACCCTAGGTCTGGGTCTGGGTCTGGGTCTGCATGCTTGAACATGGAGTTCTCGACAGGTGTAGCGTGGTACCTTTGAGCCTCCCATGACAATAGACCATGTATGCTACGCGTACGGCAATAAGGCACCCGGTGGCCCTCACATGCCCTTTGGAACATGCGACTGTGTCCAGATCCTCATTGAACCGACATGGCAGCCTTGTGGTCTAGGTCGGCGCGCTTCTCGAAAACGTCAGCTGCTCCTTGACTGTGCTTGAGGTCACCTACTGCGCATGCTGGAGGGTCATGACTTATAGTTCCTTCTCCTCCCCAATCTTGTGGCATCTCGCGCCGGCTGTGGTGTGCTGAGTCGGTCAAAAGTATTCTTTCCCCACGAGGCTGAGGCACGATCGCCCTGGCGCGCTCAAACAGGTAATATCCGACATTTTCTGCACCTGGGTCCCACGCACTGGTTCAAGGTTGGGCCTTTGCCAGGCTGCTGCCTTTGTGTAAGATAACCGTAGTCCGCAAGCGTTTAGACAAAGGAGCCAGTGCCATGCTTATTCCGACCGCCTGCCAAAGTGCTTGATCGGCCACGCGTTGTTCTGTCTCACCTTGGTGGCCATTTTAGCCTTGCAGGTGCAGTATGGTCGACTCAGGCATCGCGACTGCACAAACCTTTCAATGTGGTCCTTATCTCTTGGTTCTCGTTGAAATGCAGTTTTGAAAGAAGGGAGGTAGATTCGCCAAGGGGTTTCTCGCATGCATTCTTTGGGGGCTGAGGGTTGACATCGTGTTGTGCGACCCGAACCGAACGGAATGTGCAGCGATAGACTTTGACGTCACGGCCACAAAGCCGACACGCCGAGTTGAGCTGAGCAGCAAGGTACAAAGGATGGATTGATCGATCGATCGACGGAATGGTTTGACAGTGGGTTGAACAGGGAATACAGAATGAGGCAGTGAGGCAGCAAATCGCAACGACCGTACCTCGGACCATTGTCGCCAACACTGAACAGCTACCGTACAGTACATGTACTGTACCTCTTGGGGCAGACCTCCTCCTCCTTCTCGGAGCATCGGACGAGCGCATCTAACAGCACAATACTAATCAATAGCAACCAGAGCTGACGGCAAACCCAGGGCCTAAGTATCGTCGGCCGTGGAATCGAGATTCTCAAGCGACAAGTGTCAGACCAGACCAGACCATCCCGTCCCGACTGCGACTGCGACGGTGACGCGCCGCGAGCAATCTTAGCCTGAGCCTTAAGCCTCCTAAGCCGAAGGGCTAAGGCCCTTCCTTTCTATCCAACCTAACCCAAGCCGACCAACTACAGACAAACAGAGTCTACTTGACCCTACCTAAGAGGACTGGCCTGGGCCTCTAAAATGTCCCCCAAAACAGCCCTGCTCGTCATCGACATGCAAGTCTTCTTCGAGTCGATGACGCCGCGGGCGCTGCCCAACATCCTCTGCCTCTGCAAGCACTTCTCGCAGAGTCAGACACCCATCATTTTCACGCAGCATGGCCACTCGCAGGACGAACTGACCACCGACCCGTCCCCCAGCCAGCTCGTGCGGAAATGGGGCCCAGCAGACTCGATCGCCGCGGGATCCGACGGCTGGAAACTCATTGACGAGCTGCACCCGTTCCTCCCCAGCGCTTACACGGGAAAAACATCCTCTTCGGCCACTGTCGTTCCTCTGGGCCAGTCGCTCCCGGCCGCTACGAGCGTAGAATTCCCCAAGGTGGTGTCGAAAAACACCTATGATGGCTTTCTCAACACCAGCCTAGCCGCCGTGCTCGAGGTAGCCGAGATCGAGCGCGTCGTCGTCTGCGGCGTCATGACCGACTGCTGCGTTGACACCACGGCACGGAGCGCCTTCAATCGCGGCTACGAGACCTGGCTGGTCAAGGACGCTTCGTCGAGTGCAAATCGCGCCCAGCACGAGGCGGGATTGCGTGGGTTCTCGTTTGCGTTCGGCGAGGTGCTTTCTACGGACGAGGTGCTTGCTCGGCTGTGATTGTATCTAGAGTATAGGCTTGATCGGTAGTGACTGTGATTTAGAGTACAGAGTACAGAGTACAAAGTACAAAGTGGTATAGTATGCAACGCAGTACATGAAGTGTTTCTCTTGAGTGTGCCGACTTACTCTTACTATTACTACTCCTACCACTGCTGCCGCTGCTGCCGCCGTTGCTAGCAAGAATTCTGATGAATGTATAGTGCAGTATTAGCTGCTGATGCGACCTTTACCAGGATGCGAATTCTTGCAACATATATTGTGCCAGTAGAAGTACTAACACTGAATGTGGATTCTGTACTCCGTACTGTGTACTCTCACTTTCTACTCTCCTGTCCTGGAGAAGGAACTTTCTTTCTGGTCAAGTCGAGACGCCATATCAAAACCCCAGGAGGTAAGTTCAGGAAATGACGGATGGGGCCCTAAGGCTCATACCACAGCACTACGACCAATATATCCACCTCATACCCCCTACATATATAACTTATCAAAAGATAGATGCAGATGTTGGGCTTTGACAATTTTTTTTGATTAGATTAGGTGGTTTAGCATGAAGGGGGGAGGGAAATCCCACAATATAGGGCTCAGGAGGCTTAGACCAGGCCCAGGCTCAGGCCCAGGCCCAAGGCCCCCAGCAGCGTTCTGAGCGTAGGTATGTAGGTACCTATAGGTAGGTAGGTAGGTAGGTACAGAGTACCATTGTAATCCTCCATACCCCCTACCTCCTACTCTGTACAGAGTATCCGTACTCCGTAAGGAGTACAGAGTAAAGACTCCGGTACGGATACGTGAGACTGACATTCACTCACTTGAGACAGATGGGTGAGCCGCTCTCAGCTTCCAACTTCCTGCTAATTACCAGAAATCAGCTACCAGCTTCATTCTTCCTTTTCGTTTCCTCGTGGGCCATGACCCTGGGCCAGAGCTGAGCTGGAGCTGGAGATGGAGATGCAGACGCGACAGACCATGATTCGAATATAGCAAGGATACTCTGTTGCCACTGCCCACTGCCCAGGATGGTTGTACGAGTACGGCCGTAGCCTTAGGGGTTAAGGGTACGAATCCTGGCCTCCTGGCCGTCGTTTGCCGTGCGCGTGGCATGGCGTGTCGTGTGAAACCGAGGCGGTAAGCGAATGGAACCCCCTGGGCAGCGGGACCCGAAGACGTACCTTAGCAGACCTAGGGTACTGTTAGTCTGTTAGGGTACTATACCTGGTACGTAAGGGAACGGAGCAATTAGGACCAAATGACCCGAGCGATGCTGCCACTAATATGTCGATGCTGCCCTCCTCTACAAATCGTCCGTAGATACCGAGTACTCTGCTGTGTGCTCCATACTTTGTGCTCCGTATCCGTACTTTGATCTGTGCCTGTCCCCTATACTTTGTACTTTGTGCTCTGTATTGCTAAATGTGCAGAGTGAGAGTGCAGGGTACACAGTACAGAATACACAGTGCAGTGTAGAGTATACATTGCAGGGAAGAGGTTGCCTCCATCTCCATATGGGACTTCAGCTCATGCTTCATATCAGACTTCAGCTCATGCTTCATATCAGACTTCAGCTCAGGCTTCGACCCAGGCTTCAACTCAGCTCAGCTCAGCTCAGCTCAGCTCTATTATGGATGGACTCAATTCAGCTCTGTTAGTATGGACTACGGATCATGCACTATACACTATACACTATACACTATGAAATCAAGAACGCAAGAAAGCATTACACTAGACGTGTGATATCATGGACTAGCTGGCTTGAGAAACTACAGATGACTTGAGTCATTGATCATCGCAGGTCTGAACTATATGTACCTGAGTAAAGTGAGGCGATAGCCTCAACGATCGACCAGACTTGGAGGGTCTACTGCAAACAAAGATAAGTCCAGGCCTATGAGGTTTCAGGTACTAGTACCATGCTCTCAGATTGTGTCAGTATCCGCCTTCACAGCTGTGACAGTAGATTCAGATTGTTGATCATGCTAATCCTCACCCACCACCTAGGTGCCCGCCATACAAGACCCGTTCAGTTCTTCCTCCTCTCGATATCTTCACAAGCCGGCTTGATTCTCTCTGAACCAAGCCGACTTTCAGCATCCACAGTCAGTATTGTTGCTAACAAAGACCACCATTATGGCACCAAAGGCAGCCGTGGCCGCGAAGGCGTCGAGCCTGCGTGGCACTCCCACCAGAGCCAGGGTAGCGCTGAACAGGAAACTCAGCAAAACAATCATGCCCATGCGAACCAGAGGATCTTTGATGAAGTACAGAGCAAAGATCGACGTTGCCGGTAGAATTGGCGCCAGAATCATGGTCAGGCCATCGACCACAGCCGGACTGTAGTGGTCCGGGTAGTGGGTCATATCGACCGGGTCTTCGAGCTTCCAGCTCGCATCGACTGAGATTTGTTCGTGTATCCGATGTCCAACCGCCCAGTGATAGACAGTCGTGATAAATTTGTCAAGCAGTCTTGAGAGCATGTCTCTGTTCCTTGTCCTGCCGGATAAAGATGTCAAGTCATACGCTTTTCCCTTGTGCCAGGTGAAATATTCTCCCCCTTCGAAGAAAGGACGATATTCAGGACCCTTTGAGCACAAGCGCCAGAGCCTGGAAAGGTTGGATTTGTTCACAGGAGGAAGCTCACAAAGCCTCTGGTACAGGATGAGGAACTCGCCTGCGAAAGGTCGAAAAAGAGGAGTTAGCGTGAGGACTGCAAACTGCAAACTGCAAACTGCAAACTGCGACCCAAAAGAAATCAATGACAGAATGGGAAGACGTGCCATAGTCTTTCAAAAGTGGACGTATCTCTTTCATGACCTGCTTTTGGCTCGGGCTTCCATCGTCGTATGTATCTGGAGATGCAAGGAGATCTCTGAAGTTGAACGACAACTGCTTTCGCTTGGGATCGTCGGAAAGACGGTCCCTTGCGATGGCAGTCACCAAGGCATCGTGTTTATGAATCAGCTCTGCTTCCATCAACAGAAGGTTTCTGCAATGCAAGACCTTGAACCGTCGAAAGATTGCAAGGTCGTCGTAGTTGCTCATACAAGCCGCCAACCTGTCGTAGGCCTCCATCTCAGCTTTGTGTAACGTCTGAGTGTTGGTGAGTTCGTATGGTAGACCAGACGGCCTTTACAAAAAGGAAAATCCATCGACGCTGGAAGGTAGACGGTCTACCCAAGCTCGAGGACACAGGCAGGCTGAGTGCCAACCTGATCGCAGCTCCCGCGGCCCAAAAAGAGAGGCTGCCTGACAGGCGAAACGGCCACGACGCATGTTGCTACAGGTGCGACGTCAATGAAGGGCAGAGAGATGCAGCCAAGGACAGGCTTCGGTAAGCTTGCGCCATCATTTCTGCCACTACCACCCTCCTTTCCAGAGAACAAATCAGTAAATAGTCCATGCCCTAGCCTTCGAGCCAACGCTGATTGACCGAAAGGGTGGTATGCAGGTAGGTAGGTCATGGACGCACGCTGGACGCCTGCTGAGGCTGGTGATGGCGGGAATAATAGGAGCTCGGCAGCGCCATTGGATCCGTCAGCGGCTGGCTAGTATGGTTTGTACGCACAATTTGGGGCTGTGACAGAATGCAATCAGGAGGCAAGCCAAAGGCATAAATAGACGCACATCCCCTCGCATTCGATATTGCATCCGCCCACCTTGTTTGCACCATGTCTTATCTTCCCAGGAAGGGCGGAGGTTGTCACACCCTCTCAAGCCTTTTACTGGTATAGGCAGTTGCTTTCTTTTGGCAAGCCATTCGTCCGACAAACTTCCGACCGAATCTCGGCTGTCCACGACTCAGGAGGCTGCCCAAGCTAGCAGGGATACGGCATGAGGTCGCCATCTCGCAGCGAAGACATGAACGCGAGTTCGCAGGAGTTCGCAGCATGATCGAGCTACTGGGGATCGAAGCATCTGACTCGACGAACTGATGCAAGAGTCCAAGGGTGCTGTGGGATGTCGAACTGCTGCTGCCACAATGCGCAATGGCGCAATGCAGGTCTGAGGACCGTTCCCTCTCTCCACGTGACTGCACTTAAAGAGGCGAGGGATATTTCTCTTTACGGCTTTCTTCACGACCCAGGTCACAAGCCACCGAGTACAGACAGAAGACTTACTTGCTGTCCACTGGCGCAGCTCGATGCTGCCCTTGGTCAGTGGGCTATGGCCGAGATGCACTCTCCTTTTCGTCTTTCGGTGTCGAACCTCTCTTGGGTCTGCTCACGCTCGCGACCACGAGTTTGGGCTGACGAAGACACAGTTTGTTTGAGTTGCCTGTTGGCTGCACGCTACGCTACGCTTATGTCCTTGGGGCGCAGCCGGTGGTCACTGGTCAGCACAACACAGAACACGCTATGGCGGTCTTATCATCGTGGCTGGTTGACCCGGCGCTACCCTGGCGCAAAACGGTGTAGTGCCCGACTACGGAGTAGCCAACTTTCACCGCGAACTTATTGGCCCCAAGAGCACGATTGAAACGAGCGAGAGCACCGGATCATGCAGCCAAAGCCGAACCGAAGACCAACCCGATACCATCATAATACCAGGAGAAGGAGTTCTCATCACACTCTGGATTGCTCCCATCGTGACAAGCAGGCCTTACGAGCACGGCGAGATGGTGATGAAGCTTCCCCAAGTCCTTGGACATGCAAGATGCTTCGGTCACGGCAGTGGATCGAGACTGGGGGGGTTCAAACCACTAGCGACTTGCTCCCCTGTGTTCTTTCCCCCTTTCCGGCGCGAAGTTGTGATGACTTCTAGCTGGCTGCATGAGGCCTACAGGTCGTCACCTTCACCGGCGACCTGGTTTGCCAACGCAGATGGAATCTTCTGTGACGGGTCTGCCGAGCTTCGTTAGGGTTTGGTTACTGATTGAAACAATCCCTCCTTGTAATCGGATGGTGCGATTGGCCGTTTTCTCGAGGCTGAGGTAACACTTGTTGGCTCGCGATGACTACTGGCCCAGCAACTCCTTCGAGGCTGCCTGCAATTTTGATCGCACACACAGCGTGGTCAGATTCCATACTCCTTTTCGGCTGGGCTCGTCTTGCTGAGTTTTCCCGCAGTTCTTCTTCCCGGTATCCGTTGACTGTGTCTTTGGTTTCTGCTGAACTTGACGCTCTGTTCTTTGCCCTTCTTCTGCTAGGATCGAACCGTCGAAAGCCTTCTCCCGACCTGTCCTGCCTTGTCCTGCCCTGCCCTGCCGATGCACACATTTTGACCGAATCGCTTCCGAGTAACACCTCACGACAATCTATTGTTCTGTCCTGTCTCGCACCGCCTACTTTCCATAGATACCACAAGCTATGTCGGAAGTGGTACATAATGGCCCGAACAAGTCGCAGTCTGGGGCACAAAAGCTAGCTCATGCTAGAGCGGTTAATGGCCCAGACACAAAAGGGGATATCAATGGTCACGGCGACGGAGGCGGCCTTAGAAGCCTCAGCCAATCTGCAGACAGCCCTGTTCATCATGACAAGAGTCCACAGCAGCGCAAGAAGACCGGCTGCTGCGAAGCATCAGATCAAATAAGACAGCAGGCGCTTGCTACACCAGGACTGGGCTGTTCTCGTAGCGTGGCAATCGTTGGGTACCAAAGGCCCGCGTCGTGTCATTCCAGCGGCAGACGTGCTCTCACCAAACGAGAGCTACAAGAGGCTATTCTGCTCCCAATCCGTGCTGTCGACATCTTAGGACAAGACCTACCTGTCGAGGCGATCCAAGACACGGGGTCAAAGGTTTCAATGATGGTAGACTGGATGGCTGAGGAATGGGGAGGAGAGATAACAACCCTTGACAAACCCAAAAAACTGACTGCCTTGGGCAACATCACTATTGAGTCAAGCCGAGTTGCTCGCATCCCGATCAAGACACCTTGCTGGCTCGAAACAGAGCCGCCGGTCGTGATCAAGTTCTACCTGTTTCCCGAGCACAAGCTTCCGTACGAGGCCTTCTTGGGCCTACAGGACACCGCAGACCTTGGTCATGTCATAATCGTGCACTGCATTGCCTGCGCAAATTCGAAAGCGCACACCGGTTAGGGCCTGTCCAGCTCCAGCTCTCAATCCCTCCCTATGAACAGGCCTTTAGGGCCTTGTCCCGGGTTTATGACGTGTCCGCAAGGGTCATGTCTATGCTCGCTGGCGATTTGTACGTAGCAGTCTTCAGATAGATGTCAAAAGTCCTTCATTTGTCGGCACGTATTCACCGACTTGTTGCCCGATATGCCTGGAGAAGAGGTGGCCGCTTGTCAGCCCACCCTCCTTTATCGATGTAGCCTTAGATTCGCAACGCTGAATGGACCCGGGAGCTTGACCGCTGCTTCCAGCGCATCCATCACCAAGAGTATGCCCCTGAACACGTGCACTCGTGTTCTCAATTCACAGTCGAAGCCGCGTCGCACTCGCTGCGGTGCTGCCCTATGGGAGCTCTGGGGCGCAAGAGGTTGGGCTAGACACTCCGAGCCCTGCGAGTGTATGTTTGGTGGAAAGCACGGCTGGAGGCAGGCTTGCGGTGGTCGAGGGGCTATAAGATCTGAAGCATCGGGAGCCCGCCTGTGGGATTGTGTAGTCTCGCCCTCAACTCATGTTTTCTCCTCTCCGCCCAATTTATCCTTTAGTTTCCTATACATACCGAACAAAACAGTCATGGACCGACTGTCTGAAGTACATGTCAGGCGCGGCATGTCCACGGATGCTGGTGCTGGTGTTGGCCACGCACAGGCCCAAAAGTTAACCGTCCAAATGTACCATTCGAAAGAACAATACATCCCAGTTGTAGTCGACCTTGAGCCATCAGGGAGCTGCTGCTGGATCACACGAGGTCTCCTGGAGCGCAAAGGGCTTGGTGTCGGCTTGATAGAGTTCAGCAGCCCGCAGAATCTATGCGACGTACACGACAACTCCCAACGAGTGAAGATCTGGGTCATTGAGAAACGCCGTGACCACCCGGTTTTCTGTATCGTCGAAAGCGAAGAGCTCGCCGTGGGCATGACGGGCAGAGAGAGATGTTGGCAGCCGGCGCATTCAAATATAGCTGCCCCTCTCACGACGAAGCGGGAAAGCAAAGGTTCGTAGACAGAGGTCACGATTACATCTCACCACTTGAATCCACATCCACCCTCCCAATACTGTTCGTCGGAATATAGAAGGCTGACTTGATGGGCAAATGTTGGTGTCTTGCAGCCGCCAAAGCCGCACGGAAGCGTACCGAGCAGCTCGCAGAAGAGGATGCCCTCAGAAAGCAAGAAGAAGACAATCCTCTTCACAGAGGGGCTCCTCAAAATCCGAACGATAACAGTGGTGGAAACCAGGGCCCGAACCAGAACCAGAACCAGAAAAAGAAAAAGAAAAAGAGCAAGAGCAAGAGCCATGCTAATGGACAGAGCAGAACTAACTGAAGTGCTCCCATGTGCACTGGACCTGGATGCTCGACCTACGATGACAAGATGATCAGACTGCGCAACGTGGGCGGGATGAAACATGTTCTTAGGTGTTCATGTGTTGGATGGTATATGACGATTCTCCGAAGAGTTCTAACGTTGATATTTCGATTCAAATGAGATGTGTTAGTATGGTATATGATTCAATCGATCTTCAATGTTTGTACTGTCCTCGTAGCTCCACGTAAAGGCGACCGGAGCTCTGGTATACTGGTCTGATGGCGAGACCTTAAGACTGCCCAGGGCCAGGCCAGTGGTCGACGAGCTCTCTCTGCATGAGCCCAGCACTTAGCATGGCTAGGTTGCTCAAGGGTCATATGCATCTGCATCAGGTAGAGCTCTGTATGTGAGAGCCCGAGTGGTTGGAGGTTCTGTGCTATCGAAAGCACCCTTCCACTGGCAATGAGTGATAATGGCAGTCATTGAATTAGCATCTGCCAGTGTGCTATGACACATGAGGATGTCGCCTTGCCGCTTTATCAACACCTAGTTGGGGTGCGCCTAACTTCAGCTTAGCCTCCTTAGCGCCTACTAAGACACGTTGGAGTTCTTAAGTTCAGGCTATCATCTACCTACATCATGGGCAGTGGTGAGCGGTTGAGACAACGGACCGATAGGATGTGACGGCCCCGGATGGGTCGGCTCGACACCAGGGGACGTGATCACTTGCGTGCGTGACAGAAGCGCTCGAAGGTTTCTGACTCTGGCCCGGTACAAGCCGGGGCCCACGGGCACCTCTCAACCTCATGGTGCTCTCGTCCCCTGCCTCGCTAAGGTCCTACGTCTATGATTCGCAGCCTGCGCTTAGTGTCGTCCACGGCGCCTGAGAGGGCCACTTTGGGTCGATTGCCACTCTTGCCTTCATCTTTGGATTGTGTTCAGGAAGGGTAGAAAAAGAGTAGTCGTGCGACAACATCACCACCAAAACCGGGGGGCGATTGGGTACACAAGTCAGTCTCTTAAAATGCTCTTAAAATGCTTGGAAGCTTAGCATGGGGCAACCATGAGGTTGCCAAAAGGGAAAGACGGCACAGAAATGCCAATAAAGGCATTATTCTACCCTACCTGAGGCTCGCTACAGACTTCTTTGCATTGCATCTCGTCAAAGAATGCATCGCGTCGCTACGCCCGCGTACCCAACAGGACACTCAAGCCTCTCATGCGGATGATCACACGGGCAGACCGTCTATCTGCACCCTGAGACTGCCCTGTCCAGGTTCATGCATGGTCTCAAGCCAAGATGTGGACGCCTTCAGAGGCCTGAAGCTGATTGTACGCACCCCTAGTGGTCGACTCGACTTGCTCACGGCCAGCATGGATACATGTGCAGATGGCGGTAACGCCATCGCCAAAACCACGGCCGAGTCCTACGGGTTCGAGCCCGTAGATGGAAGCATCAAATCCGAAATGAGCGTTGCTGGGCGCCAGAAAGTCAGGTCTTTGGGGACGGTCGTAATACCATTTCAGCTGCCTTGCGAGACACAAATGAGAGATACAGAGTTCCACGTCTTTGAGGATCTCGCTGGACACAGGGCAATCCTCAGCGTCTCCTTGACTATGCAGCTTGGCCACCTTCGGCGAAAGCCTTGTTCGGAATGTGAAGAAGCAGAAGACTAACCGGTGAAGAGTAAACGACGGTGCGCCGAATGGTGGCAGGGTTCGCTGGCGCTTTGATTTGTTACCTGTTGTGACGTGGCATTGACTCTCCAGAGAGCCATCTGCAACTATTGTACGAGGGGCTTCTGCACGTAGGACAAACAAGATATTTTCGAACGAATCATACTCGAGAATTACACAGAACACTTGCCTAGGGTAAAGCACGACCAGAGTTCAATCATTATCCAGAGACCCAGGACACCATGATCTTTCGGAGGTGACTGAACATCAGACTCATGGTAACGCCCGCCGGCCCCCCATTTCAGCCCGAAGCGTTGGTGTGTTTGCCCAAAAACAAGGCAGGCAGCTGGAACAATGCCGGATACTATGGCAGCTGTGTGGTAATCTCGAGCGTCCAAGCCATGAGGGTTTCCAAGACTAGTGACACCATAGCTAGGTGCATAGGCTAGTGCTCATGAGATCGCCGCTCCCGCCTGTGCGTGCTAGGCTGTGTCAAGTGGCCGAACCCCTGGTGGTGGTGCTGAAGGATCCCTGGAGCAAGTTTAACTAGAGACAGGCTCGCACTGAGTTGGCCACACGGCAACCTTCTCCTTCAGTAAGACATCAGACCAGAACGCCCCTACATCCTTGAGCTAGTTACGAAGATCGTCAGCAGTACCAAAACTACCGTGGAGCAACCAAGAGAAGTGGAGGTCCGGATAGCCAGGGAGCGAGCCTTGAAATGGAAAGTCGTGAAAGCGGCGGTAGATAGCCGAGCACCATGCCGGACCATTTCGGAGGAGTTCCTAGATACCGATCTTGTTGAAAGCGAACGGCTCAACCAGGACATCATGGGCGCAATCACCTGTCCCAACCATCAAAACTTCGTCGGCAAAGTCAGATTAAGGATTGAAGGGATTGGCTGTTCAATCGACGACCGGGCGGTGTACTGTGTCGTGAAGGACAACCACCGAGAATTGATCTTGAACGTGTCTGACAGCGATATCAACGCCAAGCCAGCACTCTTACCCTTTGGGCTTCCGACTCCTGTCTCAAAGCAAGGTTCGTAATGATCTTTCCCCCCGCCTCGGACGGGTAGGTGTGAAGTGTGTTGACTGGGGAAGTGACAACTGAATAACTAACCTGGTGAGAGTCGATAGATGACATCCGCAGGAAGGTCGCCTACCAACAGCAGAAGGAGGAGGAAAAGAAGAAATCCAAGGAGAAGGACGAGGCCTATAAGAAGAAACTGGCTGAGCAGGAAGAGAAAGAGAAAAAGGAGCAGGCTGTCGCTCTTCCACGCCTGTATGGCACTAGTCAGTCCAAGTAGGCCTGAAGGTTCATTGGGAAGTCTTGGGGAAGCCGACAAAACCTGTTGATATGACTCTGTAATCTTGTCTTGCTCTCCTGGAGGGTTTCGGTACAGTAACAAAACTGGATCTCATTAAGATATAATTGATCGATGGCACTCAGCACCCCCAACACACAAAACATAGACTCAGGACTTCTCTTCTGATACATATACATAAATCTATTGTGCAACCAATGCGACTATATTTTCGCGTCGAAGCACGTCGCCGTGAGGACTTAGAGGCGGTGAAGGGAAGGGAATGGGGCCTGGGCCCAATCAGAGCATTATCCTTGCCATCACGTGTAGCGAGGGGGGCTACACAGTCTACCTAGGTAACCAAGTAGTCTTCCCTGACACTGCACCCCATGACAGACTTTCAATGATGGTATAGGACTAACAGGTATCTGTCTACTTGCACTGCGAGTTTGATCACCTCGGATGCGCTTACTGACCGATTTTTGATTTTTTGACACCAGAACAAAAGTGGGGCCCTTAAAGGGGGCTCAGCCTTGCCATGCATGATGACAACCTCAACTTGAAGCTGACCAAGAGACCAGAATCTGGGATCTGTTCTACATAAACACAATCTACGCTCTACAGCCATGCATGCTGCTCCAATGTCCAAGGAGTTCGGTATGCAGAATGCGGAGCGCGCATGCTGGAGTTGAGGGATATCGCAACGAACGTTCTAGCATAAGGAACTGCGATTCGTAATCAGCAAAACGCTCTTCGCCTCGTACCTAGCATTCGCCGGAATACGTACAACTCCAAGGATTGGGAACTTGGTTAATCTATGCATATCGTGCTCCCTAAGTAGAGCTTCGGGAGCAGGGCTTCACATGCTGGGCCAGCTATCAGGGGGAGTATGTAAATGCCGAGCCGAAGTCTGGCCGCTGTATTCGACTACGATGCCCCAACTTTTCCAATGAGATCTTCTGTATATGCCCTGATGCTGAAGCTTGCTTTGACCTTGAAACTAACGGGTTTGCCGAGATTTGGAGGTCTGGCAGATGAGTTTCCCAAGATATACATTAGCTCAGTAGGTCTGCAAGAGCAATCTCTGCTGCTGCCGAGCGCCGAAGCCACGAGTCGAGTCATTCAATATTGTGGAGAGCGAGAAACCATGGCAGACAGCATGCGGTCTTGGTCTTGGTCTTGTCTTGACCAAATACTCGAGTCGCTTTGAGACGACGTCTTCCTTTCCCTTTTGACACCACCCAAAACACCATCCACATATACAGCAGCACGCCGCCTGCCTGCGGCGTGTCAACACCCAAGCTCGTCAGACATTGTCATGGCTAATTTTGTCTCCTCCAATTCCCTCTTCCTTTCTCAGTTACATCCGAAACTACCGCCACCGCTCGTCTCACTCCTCGCCGTCCCCGACGGATATGAACAGACGAAAAATGCCGGAAGTTAAGTAGAGACATCTTACCGTCTTATGCAGCCGCTCTTCGAACAGTTTGCCGGTCCACCCCCGCGATCCCGCGCCACCAAGGAGAAAATCACAGAGACCCTCGTTCCTCAACCCCGTCCACAGGGCAAATGTGCAGTACAGGCAGGACGCAGTTGATATCGACGGGGCTGAAGAGGGAGTCGACCTACTATGGGAGAAATTGGAGTCTGGTACGAAGAGCCCCGAGTCAGATCCAATGAAAGAAGGGGACAAGAGCAGAACAAATCACCAGCACTAGGGGGAGCGATTGGGCTACAAGTACGTGCATGATCACAGCAGAAGAAACTTGTCCTCCATGACCGGCCCAGCCTAAGCCCTGCCCATGGTCATGCTCGACCGGGAAAGACGCCTCTCCTCACGAAAGGCAAGCCAACCGCCTCATCCAAACACTTGTCGCTACTGATAGAGCTGAACCGGAAAGGGTTCCTACAGTATCAATAGTACATAATACCCGACCACCCGCTCCACCGTCTGAATGCGGGGGGATTCCCGCTTCCCCAGACCTGGACAATGTGAGGGTGACAACGACTTCGCCTACCTATTGGATCGATGGCATCCTGTTTTGGAGGAGACGAGCACAGACGAGGCTTCCCTCCGCATTTTCTGGCATCGACCCCGACCCCAACCGGCTCCCACTCGCTTGCCTCGGTTCTCCTGGGCCAGCCCCCTGTCCATCCTGAGAGGACGAGGGCGAGGGCGAGGGTCGTGTGTCACCTCGTGCCGCTCTCTCTAAAGGACGACTGAGCGATTGATCCTGCTGGCCATCAGAATGAATCTGGGCTGACCGTTGAGATTGCATTGCCAATTCAAACAGCGACAGAAACAGAACCAGCTTCAGCGTCAGCGACAGCCTCAACTCAAGCATGGCCCAACCCCATTTCGATGCCCTTGTGGTCGGGGCCGGGTTCGGGGGAATCTATCAGCTCCACAAACTGCTGCAGCAAGGCCTGTCGGTGAAAGTGATTGACGCGGCAGGAGACGTCGGCGGCACATGGTATTGGAACAGATACCCGGGCGCCATGTCTGATACAGAATCCTACAGTAAGTGAGCCTAAGCCCTTCGCATTCCACCCCGACCCATTCCATCCAGGATTGCAACATGGCCAAAAAGATGGTGTATACCGTGCATACTGCGAACGTTGGAGTGCATGCTCACAGGCCATCCCGAAAGTCTACCGCTACAGCTGGGACAAGGACGACCTGATCAACTACCCCTGGAAAGAACACTACCTCAAGCAGCCCGATGTCCTGGCCTATCTCGAACATGTGGTCGACCGATACGACCTACGCAAGCACATGCAGTTCAACACCGAACTCCAGCAGGCGCAGTACGACGAGGCCAACAACGTCTGGCTGGTGCAGTGTTCGACCGGCGACACCTTCACTGCTCGATACGTGGTCACCGGCCTGGGTCTGTTGTCCAAGACCAACTATCCCAACATCCCCGGCATTGAGAAGTTTCAGGGCGAGTTGTATCATACCGGGTACAGCAGGCCCTCCCTCGTCCTTTCGGAGTCCATTAGTCTCCCACTGACTCATTCGCAGGAATTGGCCACGCACGCACGACTTCAAAGACAAACGAGTCGGTATAGTTGGGAACGGGTCCACTGGCGTCCAGGTCATCACAGCCATTGCCAAAGAGGTGCGCCAACTGGTTTCCTTCCAGCGCACCCCGCAGTACAGTGTCCCGAGCGGCGACGGGCCGGTGTCGAAAGAATACCGCGATTCAATCAACAGCCGCTATGACGAGATCTGGGAACAAGTCCGCAACAGCGTGGTAGCTTTTGGTTTCGAAGAGTCCAAGATCCCTGCCATGAGCGTCTCTGCCGAGGAAAGAGAGGAGAAGTTCCAAGAGGCATGGCGGCGCGGGAACGGGTTCCGATTCATGTTCTGGACCTTCAGTGACCTGACCGTGGACGAAGAAGCGAACGAAGAAGCATGCAGATTCGTCCGGAAGAAGATCGGTCAAATCGTCCAAGATCCGGAGAAGGCAAGGAAACTGACTCCTCACGACTTCTATGCTCGACGACCGCTGTGCGACGCGGGCTATTATGAGCAGTTCAACCGGCCAAATGTTGATATCGTCAGCCTCAAGGAGAACCCGATCAAGGGTATCACGGAAAACGGGGTTGCCATGTCAGACGGCACCCAATATGATCTCGACGTCCTTATTTTCGCCACGGGATTTGATGCGGTCGATGGCAACTATACCCGCATCGCGATCAAGGGTCGCAACGGCCAGAGTCTGAAAGATCACTGGGATAAGACCGGCGGGCCCACGACCTATCTGGGGGTATGCGTGTCAGGGTTCCCGAATCTGTTCATGATCACCGGCCCCAACGGTCCGTTCACAAATATCCCGCCCACCATTGAAACACAGGTTGAGTTCATTGCTGCCACCATTGCCACCGCAGAAGAGCATGGCCGGGCAAAGAACCACGCAAGCAATGGCGTGGCGAATTCGAATTCGGCTGCCGCACCTTCGAACTCGTCTGCATTTGGCCCGGTAATCGAAGCACTGCAAAGCGCCGAGGACAACTGGACGCAGGTGTGTAAAGAAATCAGCCACAACAGCCTCTTCAGGAAGACGGACTCGTGGGTTTTTGGTGCCAATGTCCCAGGTAGGAAACACACGGTGCTGTTCTACTTTGGCGGCTTGGGCGCGTACCGCAAGGTTCTGCGCGAAGTCGTCGACTCCGGATATCAGGGGTTCAAGCCACTGTGACCCGAAGGGCAAGTCTAGGCATATCGACTGTGTTGGGCCGAGCCGTTGGCAAACTCCTGGAGCCGTGGGATCTTGCCGAGTTCAGTGCTATCGTGGAGGCCATGGCACAAATACGTAATTTCATTGTGATGCTGTATTGACAAATCATGAGGCAAAGTCGGGGGTATCACGAAATGCTTTTGTCAACATGTATGTCCATCTTAATGCCAGGAAATCCTTTCCCTCGGATCATACTCTGCCATGCATGCCCTGCTGTTCGTGCTGTTCAAACAGTTCTTCATCGACCGCTACACGAAGTCCCTTGTTTGCGCCTGAACGCCGTCGCTGAAACTGTTCGAGGAGTCCTCGCGTTGTTATCCCCAAATACCAGACATCCGAGACAGAGGTCAAACTCTAGTACTTGACTCTCCCCATCGTGGGCCTCCAATCCAACGGATGTGACTCGGGTGTCGCATCGGGGTCTGGCCTCCAGATCTTTATGGTCTTGTCTGCCTCGCCCATGATCAGCCGCAGTCCGGTTTGGTCGAAGGTGCTGCTCATAATTCCGGCCTCAGCGTCAAGCGAGCCAGGCTGTGCCAGCGACTCCGTTGACTGAAATCTGTGACCTGTCTTCCAATCCCAAAAGGAAACACTGCCATTGTCACCGCCACTGAAGAGAACATTGTCCTCGTTTACGGCGAGAGTGTTGATGATGGCGTTATGGCCATCAAAGTTTTGCATGAACGCTCCCTCGGGGCATTTCCACTGCTTGATGGAGCCTGCGGAGGCGGACGCGAAGGTGAATTCTTTCGGGTGGATAGCGAGGGCTCTGACACCCTTCTTGTGGTGGGTCAGCACCCCCATCGTCTTGCCAGCTGCAAGGTCCCACAGCCGCACGGTACTGTCGAGACTGGAGGAGATGACTTGCGGATCGGCTTCTTGACACTTGACATCGGTGACGGTGCCCTTGTGGCCGCTGAGGACGTGGATGTTGGATCGAGTCCGCATGTCCCAGACGCGAGCTACGCCGTCTCGACCACCTGTGACAAGCACGTCAAGCGTCGGATGTAGGGAGAGTGTGTAGACGCCCGATAAATGCCCGTGATAGTGGCGAATCACTTTGTTCGTTTCCAGGTCCCAGCATTTGACCATCTTGTCTTCTCCGCAAGAGAATAGGTATGGATGACGAGGCGACACCGCCAGCCCGCGAACAGTAGAAATATGTCCCGTCAGCGTGAGCCGAAGTTGTCCTGATGCCAGGTCCCAGATCTTGATCGTCCTGTCGCCAGCACCCGACGCAAACCACTGATTGCCGGGCTCGACCGCCAAAGCTCGCACCCAGCCTAGATGCCCTGAGATGACCCTCATCAGCTTCCAGGGCGCGTGCCACTCTGGTCGAGGTTGCTGCATGTTGGGTCTTCGGATAAGACTATTTCCTGTGCCCTGCCCGTTGGCTTGCGCCGATGGTGACTGTGAGTCGGCTTTCCCCTCGCTCTTTACCAATGCCATCTGGTTTCCTCCAGACTGTACTTTAGGTCTTTTGGGTCCTCGGGAGGTTGCGGCTTTGGCCTGCGCCTCGGCAAGGGCCTTGGGCAGCTCGCGGACACTTTCATATTCGACTTTTCGTTTGTATGAGGTGGTGATGGGGACAGAATGGGCGTCAGTCGGTGCGCCAAAATCGTCGCCAAATATAGCCCTTGTCCGCTCGGTCAGGGACTGTGCTGCGGCCGCCATATTTGCACTGCAGGGAGTTCGAATGGGAGTAAGAAATGGCGAAGTGTACGGAGTAGACAGCAAGCAGTTGTGCTGCTGTACTGCCTGCCACTAAATTGTCGATTTTCAGGATCGGCTGCAAACATGGCAAACGGGCCAAGTCTGATGTCAACTTGATTGGCCCGAATTTCATGCGGGGAAAAATGATCTCTGGACGCGACATGCCCCTCTGCCTAACAATACAAGTGTGCAACACCCTCGATATGGCTGCGACAGATGCAGAGAGCAAATATGCCATTCATGAGGCAGCGAGGGAAGGAAGAAGTGAGGATTCGACTGTACATCCTGCTGTTGTTTGAGTACTAACAGGATTCTGCCAGCCCAAGTGGTCGAATCGCTTCTCAGCGTCCGTACATTCCCTCCAACATTTCTCTCGAGATCTCAACTCATGCTAACGGGTCTCCAGGCGAATCCTAGGCTCGCCAAACTCGTGGATCAAGACGAACGCCTGGCAATCCACTGGGCATGTGCTTTCAACCATCTCGACATTGTGAAACTCCTCGCATCGACCCGATCCTTCGATCCCGACGCACAGGACGGCTCAGGATGGACATCCCTGATGATCGCCTCGAGTTTGAAAGAAAATAGCGGCGAGGCCATTGTTGAGCTATTGCTCTCGAAAGAAGCTGATCCCAAGATCACCACGAACATTGGTGCCACGGCTCTCCACTTCGCAGTGTCAAAGGGAAACCTCGAGATCTGCAAAATTTTGTTGAAACACGGTGCTTCGGCCAGGACCAAGGATAAACGCGGGCAGCTGCCTCTCCATCGAGCCGCGGCAGTCGGGAGCGTGCCGATAGTGAAGCTTCTGCTCGAGAACAAGACCCCTATCAATGCCACAGACATGGACGGCATGACGTCCCTGCATCATGCAATCAGCGAAGGGCATGCGCATGTGGCGGTGGAGCTGTTGAAAGCGGGCGCAGAAACGGACAAGAAGGATAGTGACGGCAAACTTGCAATCGAATGTGCACCAGACAACAAGGTCCGTTCGTACATTATCCAGGCTGCTGAACGGGAGGGGATCGAGTTCGAGTGAGCTTTGATCTATTGCTGGATGCTACAAACCACCAACCTGCCGACGCCCAACCATGCCATCGAATATGTCGGGATTATTTCATGGTATCTACCAACTGCCGGTACATCTGCTTCACGTCCAGGATGTCCGCCTTGAGCTCCTCCACTTGCTCGCTTTTCTCGCCGAGCATTTCGAGAGTGGTTTGGTGCCGCTCATTCAGACTCTGATGTTCCTTCTCCAAAGCGTTCAACCGAGCCTCAACCTTTCGTTTCTCTTCGACCTCGCGCATCAGACTTACCACCTCTTGTCTCGCTTCGTCACGTTGGGTAGCGATCCGCAGCAGCTCGTCTTTTGATGCCGCCTTCTCACTCTCCAGTCTACGAACGTTGGCAGACATCCGTTCGACCAACTGAACTGAAGGACCGGCCCCGACGGTGGACGCGGAAATGAGATCGTTCACGCCTCGATGAGAGTGATGACTTGCTGAGAGAGGTGTAGGAGGAATGTTAGCGAAGTATTCGTCCTGGTCCATAGATGCCACCACAGAGGGGGTTTCAGGGACGGAGCCTGTGGGAACGCCTCTAAATGAAGTGGTCGACTGCTGTGGAGGGGGTGTATTTGGGTCAACCCCTGGCATTACCGATGATCTCCGACTGCTGGGGCGTTCGTATTGAACGGGGCTCATCAGATGGTTCATGTCGGAAGCCATACTCGAATTCTTGCGGGTTGACAAGGCGGGAGATTCGGTGCGCTGAATGTGCAATGTTGCCGTCCATTTGGCTTTCTCTTCTTCCACTTTGCGTTTCAATTCGCGTGCAGCGGTTGCCTTTTGTTCCTCTGCCTCCTTCAGAGCGGTGGCCAGATCTTCTTCTAGTTGACGAACTTTCCGGCCCAATCTTTCCGTTTCTTCGTTTGCTTCTGCCAAGCTCTTTTCCATGTCTGCGTACCCAGTCTGTAGATTCTCTAGTTCTCTCTGGGCTCCTTTCAACTTGAGGGTAGCATCTCGTAGTTTCTTTCGCAGATCCGTATCCCTCGCTGCGACTTCGTCCCTTTCCTTCTCCAGGTTGGTGATTCTGCCGAGCAAGGTACTCTCAATACCCTGCCAATTCTGACTCGCCGAGGCATACTGACTCTGGAGTGTTTCGATCTGTCGGAGGAGTTTCGCCTGCTGATGTCCCTGGTCTGTCGATGCAGCCTCTTCTGCACGAACACGGAAAGCCTCGAGCTTGCTCTCCAGCGCGGCTTGTTCGCTTAGCATTTCACTCTCCATTGCACGAGCTTGCTCCTTTTCCTTCTCCAGAGTTGCCTGTAAGTGTTCTATCTCCCTCCGCAACTTATCATCAGAGATTTCTCTTTCGACTCTGGCACTGGTCAAATCATCCTCTAGCTCAGTGATCCGTTTTCGTTCCTTCTCCAGTTGATCTGATTGTGCTTTGCTTTCAGCAGCTTCTGCTCTTAAGTTTGCCTTTGATAGCTGCGTTTTCATCTCGGCCAGGGTGGCGTGGAGTGCATCTCTTTCCTTCTTGATCGCTTCCAGATCGCTGACGGTCCTCAAACTTGTCATGAGCTGCTGTTCCGCCTTTTTACTTGCTGATTCAGCCTTGCTCGCCCGATCCTCCATGGTCTTCAAGGAGCGCTCGGCCCTCTCGGCACGAAGTTTCATTGCTTCTTGTTCTTTATTTTTCGCTACCACTTGAGCTTTTAATCTCTTCAAAGCGGTCAGGTAAGCCATTTCAGATTTTGATAATCTTGTCCCTTCCTCAATAAGAAGAGCTATTTTCTCATCCTTTTCCGCAAGCTTCCTCTCGAGGCTGCCGCCATCTGCAGAAGTCGCAGCTTGCCTAGCTGAGAGGGCAGCCTCGTTGCTTAGATATTGAAGCTTTGCCTGCAGAGCATCTATTCTTTCGATGTAGGTGCCGGTCTCTTCTTGGATCTTCTCTGTCTCTTCGGCTTCAGGTCTCATGGAGGCATCGTCACCTTTCCTCGGTATATCTTGGGAGTCTCCCCTCAAGAGTGTCTGGCTCACTCCTGTAACTTCGGTAGAGATGCCAGCAGGTTTAGTAGTTGGGACCAAGTTTTCAAGTCCTAGGTCCTTCACGTCTTCGCCCGAAATAGCGCTGTCGCCGTGTGGTCCCAATGCTGCGTCCTCAGTCGTCCTCGAAGCATTTTCCGCCCGTGGTCCTTCAACCTCGGGTTCATTCTCAAGCCTAGTATTCTCAGAACTGGTGGCAGGGGCATCATCATTTGGGGGTCGTGTTGGTGACTGGTCAATGACAGTAGGCGGAGTCTCTGGACGGCTGCCATTCTTCTTTGCCATAGCCCGCGCAAGGCGTTCCTGAAGCCGGTCATTAGACGCTGACGCATTGCTACTACTCCGCGACAGTTCTGAGGATACTATAGAGACGTTAATCACGAGCGAGACTGTTGAGGCTGACTGGTGCATACTTCTCTTAGAAGGAGCCGTGTCCCGAGATGCTTGCGCGGGTGTAGTGCTTCTCCTCAGTGGGTCATTTTCTTCTGCGAGGATGGTGTCCAGCTTCGATTCGACCGAGGCAACGGCATGTTGTAGGAAATTCCATCTTGATGTAGGCTTCGATGTCATCTTGTCCAATGCATGAATCAAGAAATAGCCGCCAGCAAAGGTCGGCGCCGAAAGCGGTGCACGCCGTCGGACTTGCTACGATATGGAATCGGGGACAAGGGACGGACCTGGAGGAGTCGAAGCTGAGGACATTACGGCGGAAGAAAGGAATGCCTGTTGCGTGGCAGGATGTCCAATGTTGACGCGTTCTCTCTGTGGACAGGGTGTCGGGGGTACGAAAGCGTGGGTAGCGGCGATCTGCAGCGACGCCCGCGGCACGTCAAGAGACGCTGTCGCTAGCGAGCCTCACAGCTTCCTGCAGCTTCGATAACAGTTCAGCTGGAGCAATGACATCGTTTCCCGACGGGACATTCCAAATTTCTGCAATTTGAACTCATGGACCCGATTGAATAACCTACTCCTGCTCTTGAGCCTCGTACAACCTGCATCGAGTTGCATTGCAGCTGTGCCCAACATGTCGCTGAGCCCACCTGCCTACCTCAGCTCACTCCAGAACAATATCCGAGCCCGTCCAGTAGGTTCAAACTGTCCTCTTGAGACTCGAGCTCTCTGACAAATACCAGATTCCCTGGGACGGCGCAGTCCGCGCAGGGAACCTCACCGAAGATCAGCTCAAGAAGATCCGATCGGTGGATAAAGTCAGGAAAGAGCAGCGGAGGCAGACGATTGAACAAAATGTCGAAACATACAGCGCCCTGCTAGTCGGTGGCTCAGAAGGTGGCAGTGTGCTGGAAAAGGCCTTCAAGCGAACCGATATCATCCAATATATCTTGGTTTTAGCAACAGACCTGATCAGTGGTGGGCTCATTGACTCCGTTTACTGAGACAAGGTACAGCGTGACTGACCTCAGTCAGATGCACCGGCTCTTGCGACCGCTATCCTGAAACACCCTGAGCCCTACAAACTCTTTCTGTCGCTCCTCAACCAGTCTGGCAACCCAGAAGACCCCATCCCTCTCCTCGCGGCCACATTTTTGGTCAATCTCGTTGCCATTTCTTTAACGACGTCATCGAAACCAGCCTCACGAGACGACGAAGTGCTCCCACAGCTCTACTCCTACCTTGCAAAGTTGGTTAAGAACCAGGACAGTGGTTTACAAGACATCGGAGTCCAGCACACGTCACAGGTACTCCGGACAAGGCGGTCGAAAGAGCTGTTTTGGGGTCAAAGAAAGGACACGGTCGATCCTCTGTTTGAGATCTTGAGAAAAGCTGTAGGGGCAGCGAAAGACAATGATTCCACACTGTGGAGCGGCGCTACAAGCATCAGAAGCACCGACACAAGATTTGGAGGTGGTGTTGGCCTACAACTCATGTACCATGTGTTGCTTGTGATATGGCAACTCAGTTTCGAGGGCGAACTGGTCGGTGACGGACTTGAAAGGTAGTGCTTTCCTTGCGGGCTCTTATGTCGATGCTAACACTTAGCTAGGGACGAGGAGATTGTACCACTCTACACACAACTTTTGCGAATGTCACCAAAAGAAAAGACCACCCGTCTACTCTTAGCCACATTGAAGAATCTCCTGTCGACCAACAAGGAGACGTTGATTGCAACAGCTACAACAGCGAGACTTCCTGCGCTTCTTAGCAATCTCTCTGGCCGACATCTGACGGATCCTGATCTGTTGGAAGATCTTGATGAGCTCAAGACCATGTTGGATGAATACACCAAGAACCAGACCACCTTTGATGAATACGCCGATGAGGTGAGTTCAGGCCATCTGCGCTGGTCGCCACCTCATCGGAATCCCACATTCTGGAGGGAAAATGCGCGCCGAATCATCGAAGACAAGAGAGGCGAGCTACCTAAGAAGCTGGCCGAGATTCTGTCTAAGAATTGGGAGTCGGACAAACAAGTATTAGCAATTGGCTGCAATGATGTGGGCAATCTCGTGAAAGAGGTCCCTGAGCATCGATCGACACTTGATAGGCTGGGGCTCAAAGTTCGACTTTTAGAGTTGATGGGTGACTCGGACGAGAGCGTTCGGTGGGAGAGCCTCAAGGCTGTGGGAGAATGGATGCGATACACATTTGACAAGTGAAGGGTCGGGCTGGTTAGACTTCGGGTTGAGTCATGCAAAAGGCATGATAGGGAGGACACATCCAATACCTTGAATCGAGTGGCGAGGCCTGTGATTGCATGGAGCCGTGAACGACGTATCATTCATAGAGCTCCCAAGCTATGATCCCAGGTCCCCAAGGTCCTCTGGTGCCTCTAGGCGGCTCGGGTTGTCGATTCACATAGAAGCAGGCTTTGCCGTGAATTGAGAAGTGCTAGTAATCTATTACTATTACAGGCGAGAAGTGCGCCGGAGCTGCATGCATTTCTGACATGTTGGCTTGAGTCGATCATACTGGAGCTGACCATGAGCCTGAAGGTCGGAATTTCCTATCCCGCTGCCTTCATAGGGTCACTCTCTACCCTACTGGGTTTAACTAAAGAACACAGGCGTTGCAGTGAGCAAGACACGTTGACAAATTAGCATTATCGCTCTAAGCTACGCAGTCTATGTCTATGAAACAGTTTCTGTCGGACCTATTAATCAAGACGCGTCCTGGTGCAGCTCGAGTGATTATATATACGAAGTCGGAGATTAGATTGTGTTGCGTGCGCTCTCCAAAAGAAGGGGGACCGTACTCCTTTTGCTCGATGGCGGTGCGATTGGGATTGCGATTGCGCTCGTTACGGTAGGCCATTCTTTCCCGCGCGGTACTCAGCGGGGATCTTTGGCCAGGCATCGACACCGTCGAGGATTGCGATGCCCATTCCGCCGCTGAAATGGGTCTGGACGTGACAGTGGAGCAGGAAGGCGCCGGGGTTCACGCTGTGGTAGCGGATGGCCAGCCAAGAGGGCTCGGCCGGGGCAGCAGGGACGTTGGAGCCGTCTCGCTGCGGAGGATTGACCAGGTTGAAGTTCTCCGGGATGTACTGGATGGCCTCGGCGACGGAAGAATAGTTGAAGGCGCCGGAGCCGGAGCCGATGACGAAGAACTTGTTGGAGTGCTTGTGGATGGGATGAGGCGGCGACAGCGGCTGGGCGGAAACGATGATGATGTCGACCCAGGTGCCGTTGTGGGTGCGAATGGTGAGATTCGAGTTCTCGGCCTGGGCGGAGGTCGGGCTGTAGAGGAGAGGTGCGTCGTTCTCCAGATACTCGGCGAACGAGGCGTTGCCGCTCAGGGTCCAGTTCCAGGACTGGGTGAAGTGTTCCAGAGTCAGGATGTGGGTCACGTCGGCGACCGGCGCAGGGGCAACGGCTTCGAACGGGACGATGGCCGTCTCGTCGAAGGCGACAAAGTCCGCGGTCAGATTCGCTCCGGCGTAGTTGACGTACGCAACGGACGTGTTGTTGTGGGCGCTGCCGCGGTACGACAGTGTCGCATATCCGCTGTTGATCTGGTTGATGCCGGACACAGTGACTCGGATTGTGTAGTCGCCCACGGGCTTGTCCAGCTTAATCAGAGCCGAATACCTGAACCCGTTCGAGATGGGGAGCTGCTGCACCACTTGTGGTTGAATGTATTTCCCATCGGCGGAAAACACATACAACGGGTGCTCGTCAATGGAGATGGCCAGGGTGTTGACGGACGCTGGGCTGATGAAGTCGAGGCGAGCCCATCCCAACTTGGGATCGACCGTAATGACCTCTGTCTTCCCTTGAGTTGGATTACAGTCGTACCATGCATCCGCCGGCAGGGCCGAGAAGTTGTGCGGGTAGGGCCCTTGCGCAATGTCGAGTGGTGGCAAGCAACTATATATGGAAAGAGGAGTCAGCAAGGAGGCTCAGCTCGGGGCACATTGAGCCGTGAGAGTGAAGATCTCATCGCAAGTACTAGTACGTACCCTTTGGCAGTGACTTGGCTTCCATTCAGTATAGTTTCCAAGACCGGGGAGACCAGTGAGTTAATATAGTCTATCCCGGGACATATGATCGAACCCTGGAGTGAAAGAGAGTCAAAGTTAGCATTCGAACCCTGATACATACTATCTGGCCATCTCATGCGCATGTGCGTGGAAGCTTACCTTGCCGTTGATGATCGTGGCATCCGCACAATAGTCGTCCAGGCCGGACGCTTTCTCGATGGCAAAGAACTCGTCAAACGTATAGTGAGTCCAGTCCGAGACAAAGATCGGGATCGCGTGTACTGCTGCAATCTCAATGGCGGCGAGATCCTTGGAATCATTGCTGATGGAACGGAAGAATGACTCCTGGCTCCCGCGAGGATAGATGATGATTGCACCGTAGAGGCCGTCGGCGATCTGGCCGTATCGATGGGAGTGGTAGAAATAGGTCCCCGATTCGTCGGCAGTCCATCGGTAGATGAATGTTGCGCCGGGCTGGATGGGCTCTTGTGACAGGCCCGGAACGCCGTCGCTCCACGGCGTGCCGAGCTGGGTGATACCGTGGAAATGGATGGCCGTCGCGTAAGGGAGGTGGTTGTGGACGACGAATTCGACCGAATCGCCCACCTGCAATTCCAACGCCGGTCCTGGCGAGATGCCGTTGACCAGGATGGTTTTCTTGGGTCTCCCCACGTCTTCAACGTCCTCCAACGTCAAGAAGATTTCGAAGTGCACCTTGTCCGTCAGTCCCGACCTGGGCGAGAGTGCCTGGGCCAGGCTGGGAGCTGCGGACACCAGCTGCCAGTGGCATAGCAGCGTGGCCACGAAGAAAGCAAACAAGGACTTCATGACTTCGAAGCGAAGGGTATCGGAACGTCCAATGTAGATAGCTGACAACCTCTGGCAACCTCAGCACCGGAAAGCCTCCTCTCGCATCCGCGCATTCGGGCATCGCTGCGGACTTATATTCACGATGTATTGACAAAGGGCCACTCGTTGGAGCCCGGTGCTGGAGTCCGAAGGTCAACAACAATCACGTACACACCGACGGTTCTACGTACTCTGGTAAAAGTAGTAGTACTCTCTGTACGTAAAGAGCTGAGCACTATTCAGGGCTGAACGGTACTAACCTAGCTGCTGCCCCACCGCGATTTTGTACACATCTTACCTGGCTGGGTTCAATTCATGCACTCTTTGGACGTTCTTTTGGGCTTTTTTTCTTCTGTCTGACAGCCGGTTGGGAGTGCTGGGTAAGTACCCAAAAGCCCTCAAGCCCTCTGAGCCAGTTGTTAGCACCGGAAAGATACCTACTCCGTACTCTGAGTCTAGAGACATGAGCTGACGAAATCTGACGAGATCATTTAGCGTAGCCGTTGGACTCCGACAAGTGTAAACGAAAGCCGTCCGTCAACCCGGCTGGATCATGTCATTGGACCCGTGAGGATGGCTCCCAATGCAAGATCGCAAAAGCAGTCAAGACGTTTGCAACGTTGGATGTCCTGCGGCCATTCGGCTATCTTTTGCCAGCCTTGCTAGGCCGTAAAGGGTGCCCGGCTAGGACGATTATAGCATGGTTGAAGGGGAGCTGAGGAAGAATGATTGACCGAACTCCCAGAAGAGGATAAAGAGGATAAAAGGTGTCACTCTTTGACTGATTTGTCTAGTGAGATTGAGATTGGCGCTCGTTGACGAATCTCAGCTCAAGGAAAACTTGTCCAATCAGAAGCCGGTGAGCAATTAGCTCAACGTCCAATTCCAGCCAATCAGCCACGAGTACAGTACTCTGTAGCTTAGTCATGGATTCCAGTGCCCGACCACAGGTTGGAGATCTCCTGGGCGTGAAGCTATACGGAGTATGCGTACTCTGAATCCGTACATGTACGGATGTATAGCATCCGATTGAGAAGGCCACCAACATGGGCAGAATTATCCGTAGTAGCAATTAGCACTAAACTCCTAGCAGCATGACTGGCGGCTCGGCCTGTCGAAAAGTCGAAAAAAGCAACACTTCCCCTGCCAAGAGCTGCCGCCCTTTCCGCGCCGTGCACAAACCCTCTCACTAGTACTCCGTACCTAGTAGCAATTACTGCATACCTAGGTACTAACACTGCATACTGGCGACAGGCAGCTCTGCCATGTGCTCATCTTTACCAGGCACCTATAGGTACCTGTACGGATACGTCTAGCCACCACATCCGACGAGGCCAACTATTCGTGCCACTCCGCAGCAGCGTCTCTACCTTAGTACACCTTACAGACTGGGCTGAACTGAATGAGATCCAAGATCCCAAGATCCAAGATCCAAACCCAGAGACCAGAGACCAGTCACCATACCCGAGGCCCAAGAGAACTCCAGTAATTAGAGCGCTTTGTCCGAGACAAGATTGGACACCACAAATTGGAATCTTAGCAGGAGGACAGACACTGCAGTGCGACAAAGAAAGCACTAGAAATTACGGAGACCAAGTACTTCATAGAGACTCAAATTCGTAAGAGGCCTGGACATTGACAAAGCAGGACAAAGGCAGCAGTTGCGTTGACATCGTGACGGTTTCATCATGTACCCGGGAACAGAGCGAAGGCTGTCAAAAGAGGCTGGGACTTGGAGTTTGTCTCTTTTGTCTAGGATGAACCAGGATCATATGTCGCGTCGGTCTTTGGCCGGACGCGCTCCTCGAGGTCTCCATCACAATTTAGCCCTGTCATTTGGACAAAGCGTGGCATCGATCCAAACTGCCCCTGAGGCTGCAGATGTCTCGATCGAGGACTCCAAGCTGCCTGCAGTGAGCCATGTCGCAACGCCGACCCAAATGCGTGATGTACAGAGTACTCCATTTGTGTAGACAGCATTGCTGCAAAGTGATAATCTCGCTAGCCACCATCTCTCATCAAGCACAGATTCCACTTGTAGACTCCTGGCCTCACAAACCGTAGCCGCCAGATGGAGTTGGTGCGTTAATCTGCGCCCGACCCAATGAGCTTGGTACGCATATACCGACCTAACCTCAATCCGATCTGCGACAACTTAGCGACCACCTCCTACTCTCGACTAAACTCCCTCGACTCACTCCTCCAACGGTTGTTGCAACACTCTTCTCTCCACCGGCCTCGAGCTATTGTAGGTGGCTGATCTGCGTGCCAAACCACTGCTCGAAGCATGTCGCCCTTCTAGACGGGCGGGCGTCAAAGCGTCAAACCCTCGATCTGTCTGCGGTCGGTGAGCATCCACCGGCCGGGTCCCCCCCAAACCCGTTACGATCATGGACGGCCATGCGCAACCTCCTGGCAGCTTCGAGTCTCACCCGCCTCCTCCACCTCCCAAGGAGTATTCGGCGGTTCAACGTCTTCCCTCTCTAGCTGCAGCCTTGAAACCTCTCTCTCCTGCCTCTCCCGTCCGCCGAAAACCCCTCCCTTTGAACGCTGCTCCGATCGTTCAGTCTCCCGAAACACATACGCCGCCGCGGCCGTTTCAGGCCGTAGACTCTTCGCCAAAGCAAGACTCGAGTCCGGAAACACTTACTCCAACCGGTTCGACCGTAAAGTCGTAAGTCGGATCTCGTGAGACCCTGCCCACACTTCCAGCTGACCAAGACAGGAGACAGGAGACTGCGCCCTCCCTGCTTTTGGAGGACACAGGCGCCAGTACTCGGACAAGGACGACGACGAACGGTGCCTTACCTCCATCCCTTGAAGACGGCCGCCAGGATAGGAGAAGATCAAATGCTTCGTCGGTGGAAGTCGTAATCATAGAGGAGGACATGGGCTTGAAGCCGGGCCCGAGGCCGCCGCCTGTGCGGACGGGCTCGAGCTCCTCGACCAAGTCATCGACTGTCGTCGACACCAAGAAACCTCAAACACCTGGAAGCAAGTTCACTTCCTTTTTCACACGCAAAGCTACCGCCTCCCCGAGCGCAGAATCGTCGGTGACGGATATCTCTGATCGCAAATCCCCTCTGCCCTCACCATATGCAGTATCACCACAAGCTTCGACGCACTCCTCCTCAGGCTTCCCATTCGGCGCGTCCCTCTCTCGAGGGCCAGCATCCCAGCCTTCTCAAGACTCAATCGACTTCGATGGAGGCTCCTTACTTCGGACCGCGTCCATCAGCGACGCGAATAGCAAGTGCCTCCAACTCGAAGCAGAACTGCGGGAGATCAGCACCGAACTTGCAAACTCCATCAGACGCGAGATGGATCTGGAGGATTTGATAGAAAGCTTACAAGCCGAAGGCCCTGGTCTGAACAGAGAGGCGGATCGAACCAGTGACTACTTCTCAGACTCCGGCACAAGTTCTATCCGCCCGTCCACCAGTGAAGGCAATACCAAAGAGGACATTCAACGGATCAAGCGGGAGTCAGAACAACTCAGAGCACAGCTGAAGGTGGAGATGTCGCAGAAATGGCAGAACGAAAGGTCAAGCCGGCAGGCCTTGGAATCCCATATTCACATTCTGGAACAAAAGCTCTCACAGTCTCGTCGAGAACACAACATGTCCGCTGATGTCACGGCAAAGGCCAAAGAGCTCGAGGTGGCGCTGGACGATGCAAAGAGGCGGCTGATGGAGGAAAGGCAGACGAAGGAGAACTTTGAGGACTTGCTGACAGCTCTTCGTGTCGAACTGGAGCAGCATCGCAATGAACGCGACAATCTGCGTGACGAGGTTGTACCGCAACTCCGAGCACAACTGGCGGGACTCGAGTCCAGCGTATCCGAGTCTCAAAAGTCACCATACGAACTGACACGTATGCAACAAGAAATCCAAAGTCTGAAGGATGAAAACGCCGCCCTCCAAAGCGCCCGGACCATGAATATGCAATTTCAATCAATTGCTGAAGAAGGAGACTTGGCCGAGTCACCAACCAGCCCGTTCCCAAGCCGGGGTGCTGGTCTGCAGAGATCAAACACCATACACATAAACAGGTCGTCTTCGAAAGCTCCGACGAACCGATCGAATTCATTGTCAAGGTCCAATTCAATAGTGAACCGCGCGGTTCCGGAAAACCAGCAGTCGCTTGCCGATCAATTAAAAGAGGTGACCGAGCAGAGGAATGCCTTGCACTCGACTGTCAAGTATCTATTGAGAAGACAGGAGGCCCAACACCGCCAATACGAGAAGCGACTGAAGCTCGCCGAAGCCGAACGCGACAGGGCAAATACTCTGCAAGGTCCTCAGAAGGGAGGCTATGAGCGAGAAGTCCGAAAGCTACGTGCAGAAATTAATGTTCTACGGAAGAGGACGGACGATGCCTTAGAGCAGAAGTGGCAATGTGAGAAAGGTTTATCAGGGCTGAAAATGGATCTCGATCGAAGTAAGCAGGAAACAGCTAGCTTGCAAGCTCTTCTACAGCCCCGTGATGAGACGGCGCCAGAAGTTCTGTCGTCCACACTGGAAAAGGCATTGCAACAACTGAAGCAACAGCGGGATCATGCCCAACAACAGGAATCAGCAGGATTATTAAGCGACCCAGGGCTTGCCACCGAGTTGGAACTATCGGCACAAAGGTTCGAGACATTGGCCGCACAAGTCAGAAAACAAATGCAAGCGAACGGCGACTTGAGGGGTCGGCTCAAGGATGCAGTCGAGAAGGGCCAAAAGAACCAGCAAGCCTCGGCGGGACAAATCAATGAGCTTCAAACGAAACTTCGCAAACTGGAGGACGTTATCACCGTCGCACAAATGCAGTCCGAAACGGCAGTGATGAAGCACGAAGAGGAGGTTCGAGTTCTGAGAGCTAGCCACAACGTTCAACTTATGCGCACGAGGTCAGGCGGGAAGACGCCCGGCCTATTAACGCCTATACCACGATCTCCACTATCACCAATGTTTGTGAACTCCAAGAAAAGCCCCAGACTCGACCAGACCAGCTCTGGGCCAGGCATAGCTCTTCAACATGCCCTCAAAACGGAGTATCTCGAGAACAAGGTGGCAGATCTGGAAAAGGCCTTGGCTGAGGCGGAGAAAGAGATGGGAGAAGTGGTTGGAAGGATGAATTCGGCCCAAATGGGAGTGGCTGATTTGGAATCGGAAAGGTAAGCACAGTCTCTCTCCAATTCCATCGGGGTCAGCTGATACTAATATGTCCATGTCTACAGAGACGAAGCTCTCCGCCAGACCCGAAGACTTGAAGCCGCCATCGCTGCCGAGCGGAAGAAGGTGCAGGCCCTTCTTGATCGAGATTATACTTCGGATTACCCTTCAGACTACTAATTGCCGCTCCCTTGAGTCGCGACCACCTTAAATCGTTCGGGTTGACTCCGAGCAAAAACTACGACATAAATTCGTCACACATTCTTGTTATTATACCCATTTGGAACGACGCCTACTTAGCGACAGGGTTCGGGCGGTACCAGTATACATTTCTTGGAACGCATATCAGTTTTTGGGTTGGACTCGGCGTTGTCATCTGGGCATGGGGCATGGGACAGGGCATCCTACGGACGCATCCTTGGGGACCATCTGCAATTTTTCCATATCAGGCGAGGCATGAAGAATAGTCTGCCAACTTTGTGCAGGCACCCGGTTGTATATTTTTGTTAATCACCTACCCTCTGGGAGGACGAGATGTGGACGAATGGGCAAGATGAGTTGGGTTTGGATATTTGTGATCTGAGGTCGAAGCTGATACAGAGCATGAAGATAGAAAGGGGTGAGGCCTGAGCAGCTAGGCACACTCCAGCGTGATCGAAGCTCCATGGAGACCGACATGGATAAAGATGCCTTGCCACACAGATCGGCATTTGCATTTCGCCAATACTCACTCATGGTTCCTTCTCCAAGTCGACACCGACAGTTTCATGTGAGCATATGAAGAACCACATCGTTCTATACCTTAGTGCTGGTTGAGCGCACCAGAACCTGTGGCTAGATAGATACCTGGTAGCGAAAGGCCATAGAGGTGCCATCGTCCAGACCAGCATGGGCGCAGTCCGCCTTCCCGGTCAGCGGTCAGCGGTATCCGTATCGCCAGCCTTGCACGCAAAGGTCGATAGTACTGTAGCATGAAACATCACAGGCACCTTGTTAGGCATGTCTAGCAGTGACCGCCACCGCTTGTCTTAATACCACCCGCGGATGTCTGATATAATAGGCAAGCATACATATTTACGGAGTATACTCCATATATGAGATTGAGATCAGAAAGGGCTGGTACATATTACTAGTAGGTGCTAGTAGCTGTCACCAATGTACTCCGTACCTCCTCAGGTACGGTGCCTACCTATGCAGTAATTACGTACCTTCAGGTTTGTGGATGTCTGGTTTCCCCGCGATTGAAGGTGCACATTGGGGAACAAAGAAAGCCAGCTAAGGCTACGATACACAGTAGTACACACAACTCCTAACACCGCTTCCGTCGGCTTGCTTCACCCAGTGGAAAAGACACGATCTTGGATATTAGGTTGTCTGTGACTCTATGACGCTGCGACGCCTAAGCCAGATTCTTTGACACTGTCCAACACCGCAGCCATCAAATCTTACTATTTAGTAGTATTCTGGACGGACTCTCTTGGGCGACTAGCCCCTCTCGCCCTTCCCAAACCACCCTCTTACGAGGTCGGCGCGTCCAGGTACCCACGGCTACAGAATACTGTACACCGACATTGACGCTCACAACCCGATCGATCGATCGATCGATAAACAAATCAATCATACATACAGTACGCAACATCCCAGAAGCAAACCGAGATCGACTCCGACGAACAAAACACCATTCCACGCCGACAATATGCCTGCGACACCTCCTCCTGCTTCCTCCTCTTCTCTCTCTTCCATCATGGCCCAGCTCTCCGATCTGTACGAGGCCTACGTCCACCCGCTCCTCCCGTCGCCGATCCAGACCCTCTCGTCGCACGTCGCGCCTCTGATCGGGGCCGGCGTGGCCGCCGCGTCCAACGGAGACATGGTGTCGCTCGCCGCGTTCGTGGCCACGCTGTACTTCTCGCTCCGCATCGCAGACTACATCCGCCGCAGCGTGTTCGGGTGGGTGGTGTTTGTGCTGAAGTTGGTGGTGCTGCTGGCCCTGGTCAATGTCGTCGTCTATGTCAATCGCTACGGCTGGGACCGCGCCCTGCGCGATGCAGAATGGCTCCTCGGTTTTGTTGGGGGCTTCGTCCAGAACATGGTGAGCGGAGACAATAATGATGGGAATAAGGCGCCGGCATGGTACTCAAACTCGAAGGCGGGCTCGGGCGCCTACGCTGCACGCAATGGTCCCTGGAGTGCCTACGGAGGTGCCGGCTCGAGGCCGCAGGTTCCTGTGGGTCGAGGAGGAGGAGGAGCTAGAAAGAGAGCAGGAGGTTGGACTTGAAATGGTGTTTGCCATGTCAATCGATCACCGAGAACAAGAGAACATGGACCTTAGAGAAAGAGTAGCCTTGTCAGGTCGCACCCTGGGATATTCAATTGAATCATTGCGACATGACCACCACCACCAACCACCGACGCCGACGCTCTAGATACTGACTAACACACTGATCATCGGAGAGCAGACCAAAGAAAACACCCCCTTTTCAGCCCTCTTCCCAGGCTGGCTCTTCCATTTCCCTCTCCCTGGGATCTTTCGGTTCCTGTGCTTCGTGGAATTGGATGGCATCGTCAATATAACTCAGAATGTCGCCAACGCTTTCCTCATCGTTCACGTCCAGTTGCAGGAAGGATACCATACTGAAATCGTCAATCAGCCTGGCCACGGCACGGTTGAGCCGCTTGAATGAATCCCCACTCATGACCTGGTCGACTTCTCGGGGGTCACTGACGTCAACTGTGTGCTCAGCTGCCCCTCGACCGGTATCTTCGTCGTCGAGCAGGTTCGCATCGGGATCGACAAAACGCTTCAGTTCTTTCTTGGGAACTTGGTCTTTCACCAGATCCATTTTGGACAGGATGTTGATGTGTGGCAATTCCATCATGATCATTGCGCTCATCGCCGAGAGGGTTCCGGCAAAGAATTTGGCCTTGTCGACCACAAAGGTGGCTTCGAGCAGGTATGCAGCGCACAGGTTGATGTTCAACGGGCCCATTCTAGACAGATATTTTACCAGCTCAGGCAGCAGAGGAATGTGTGTGTATAGTTCGATCTGACCGGGTAGATCGAATAGGATGAGGTATTCTTCGGAGAGAGGCTCGATGGCATTGGCGATGAAGTCGAGATTTTGTAGAAGAAATTCGAAGCAGAATATTAAGCCGCCGTTGGGCCCTAATAACATCTCCTCCATTACATCTTCTAGAGAGATGAGATCTCGGATATCCAGATCGGGTTGATAGGCGAACTCATTGGCCGCGGGGTCGAGGTTGACGTAGAAACATGACCGGCGGCTATGCTGGAGATGTTGGATCATGGCGGTGCAGAATGTGGTCTTCCCGGCGCCAGCGGGGCCCATTACCAGGCAGCCGAACTTGGACATGATGATTCTCGGTGTAGGAGGCGGTAGTCCGAGATAGAAGGTGATACCGGATGAGATCAATCAGGACGTTGGGGGGATGGGAGATTCAAATGCATCAGTCTCCCTGCGGCACGCGTAGGACAAAAAAGTAATCTACCAGTTGTGATACGGGGAGATCGAGGTTGTGCAATCTTAGGTAGGTAGGTGAGGTAAGGCTCCGTGATTGTATGGGTGTGACCGTATAGTGATTGTAGGTCTTCTCTTCCATCCGTTTCAAGACAAAATCCTATCACGTCGGTGTTTTCAACATCCACAAATTCTGCCACCGCCTAAACTAGCTCAAATGGCAGGCTAAGGCTTTGCATCCGCGGAGACTTTTCCGGAGCGATGGGGGGAGGGGGATTTTCGATTGCGCGATCTCGCAGGGGTAAGGAGGGTGGGCACTGGGCACTGTGGCTGCTGGCAGGCTCAGGGCTAAGGCCTTGCGCCAGGGTCAGATTGATGCGAGTTGGGCTGCAAGAAATGGTCAAGGGTTGGTTTAGGATACGGCGTTGTCGACTAGGAGACGGGGAAAACAAGAGCGGCCCTTTGTATGGATGGCTCCGCTTCGCTGAAGGTCAAGAACAGGATGGGCGAGGTTTGTACAGAGTAGATACGGTGAGGAATCAGGATGGCTAAAAGGAGCCGGCCTGGCATGGGGCCCCTTAGCCACCTACGCCGGCCATTATTTGCTGCCTCCTGGGCCTGGCGGGCAGTAGTGTAGCAGGGCAAGTCCACTGGATGGATGCGTGTTGGGTGCGTGCTCGTGGCCTTAAGCCTAAGCCGCCATGCCCGGGCATTTTTTGGCTTTGCTGTTCTGCTTCCTACTGCCGATGCCGATAACGACATCGCAGGCTCCTCTTCTCCTCATCAAACGCCCCCCGACCCGAATTTTTTTCATTCTACAGCTTCTTCTTTCTCCCGCTCTGTCCTTTGTCCACCGTCCCATCGCCTGTCCCAGTCCTTTACTCCTCTACCGTTCGTGTACTGCGCTCGGCTGTGGCTGGATTCTAGTTTCCATTCATCCCGTTGTTGACCTCCCACCATCATACTGTACAGACCCTCCTCGGTCCTTCGATCTACCAGCTTAGACTGAACGCTGCCACCTGTCCCAGGCCTAACGCTCGTCACCGACTCTTTCAAGATGCCTGCTGCTGTCAATGGAGTCCCCAAGGGAGAGACTTTCCTCTTCACCTCTGAGTCTGTCGGTGAAGGTCACCCCGACAAGATTGCGTGAGTTCTGGCCGTGTTCGATCAATCCAGATCTCCGCTGATCAAATTCTCAGTGACCAAGTCTCGGATGCCATTCTCGATGCCTGCCTTAAGGAAGACCCTCTGTCCAAGGTTGCTTGCGAAACTGCCACCAAGACTGGTATGTGCCCACCGGTGGCCGAATCTAGTCCCCAGCTAACCCAGTGGTAGGAATGATCATGGTGTTCGGTGAAATCACTACCAAGGCCCGCCTCGACTACCAGCGCATCATCCGAGACACGATCAAGGACATTGGCTACGATCACTCCGACAAGGGGTTTGACTACAAGACCTGCAACGTCCTCGTCGCCATTGAAGAACAGTCCCCTGACATCGCCCAGGGTCTACACTACGAGGAGGCATTGGAAAAGCTCGGTGCCGGTGACCAGGGCATCATGTTCGGCTATGCCACCGATGAAACCCCCGAACTCTTCCCCCTGACCATTCAGCTCGCCCACAAACTCAACGCGGCCTTGAAGCAGGCTCGTGTTTCAGGAGAGCTGCCATGGTTGAGACCAGACACCAAGACTCAAGTGACCGTGGAATACGTTCACGACGGAGGTGCCGTTGTGCCCGTGAGAGTGGACACTGTGGTCGTCTCGGCCCAGCACTCGGAGAAAATCACGACCGAGGAGCTACGCAAGGAAATCCTGGAGAAGATCATCAAGAAAGTCATTCCTGCGAAATACCTGGATGAGAAGACCATTTACCATATTCAACCTTCGGGTCTCTTCATCATCGGTGGACCCCAGGGTGATGCTGGTCTCACCGGCCGTAAGATCATCGTCGACACGTATGGTGGCTGGGGTGCTCACGGTGGTGGGGCCTTCTCCGGCAAGGACTACAGTAAGGTCGATCGATCTGCAGCATACCTCGCTCGGTGGATCGCAAAGTCTCTCGTCGCGGCTGGCCTCGCCCGTCGCTGCCTGGTCCAGATGTCCTACGCCATCGGTATTGCTGAGCCACTATCCTTGTTCGTCGAAACCTACGGAACCAGCGACAAGAGCAGCCATGAACTCGTCGAAATCATCAACAAGAACTTCGATCTTCGACCGGGTGTCATTGTCAAGGAACTCAACCTGATAAACCCTATCTACTGCCGAACAGCAAAGAACGGGCACTTTACTGACCAGAGCTTCCCCTGGGAACAGCCGAAGAAACTGGAGTTGTAAATCTCCTTCTCATCGACGCTCCATAATACGGCATGATTATGACCGGAGCTTTTTTGATTGGACAAATGTCGAAAGAGAAATGGGATAGTGAGCATATATTGTTCGGCTCGAGATGATGACAGATCTGACATTTCCCGGTTTCAACAGACTCGGGGGTGGACTTTTCTTCTCTAACCTCTTGCTCATCTTGTTTGTTCTTGACCTTTTGCCATGTGGTCCGGGGCCGTGGAGCTTACCCGACACGAAGAAAGAAAGAAAAGCGCTCAACGATTTTGTTTTGTGGCCATGATAAAGAAGGTGAAAGCCTTCGTGGCGTGTTTGATGTTTGACGTTTCATTTGTCCGGGAAAAAGAAATCATTGGAGCGGAGCGCGGGTTCAGTCGTGACGATATTCAACATGTTATGATACCCATCCTGCGCGTGCGAGGTTCCTCCCATGTCATGCTCTCTCTACGGTGTTGGTTATGGGCGGTCATTGAAACGGATTGGCGTTCAACTCGCTATTACACTCGACGAGAGATGGAAATACTGCTCAGAGCAAGGACTTTGGAGCGTGCTGCTGAGAGATGCGGCCAAGGAAAGTAGATAGGAGAAGCCAGTGTCCCTAGGCCTTTATAGGTATGTAGTAGGCATAGGGCAATCCACGCCCCAACACAGCAGTTATAACTTGCACGATTAGAAGAAAGGTGTCTATCTGGGTTACCCCCTCACTTTCAGAGTGAGGTGATCGTGATCATTCTCCGGTATTTAGGGAGGCTACTCTGTACTTTCGGCAGTATGAAGTTGAGGACTGACTATCCCATTGTCAATCGTGGCCAGCGACCAAAGCAGCAAATAATATAATTTACTATACTCTGTACTGAGTACTGTACTACATTGAAATTATCGAACGGGCAGAAATTAAAGTTAAAATTGAACTTGGATTTGAATTCGAATGCGCACTGTCGTCACTCGTCTCAATCAACCAACCCTTCATGAACACAGTCGCACGGTGGTCCAGTCGCACTGTGGATTCGGGTTCGGGTCTTGCTATATATTATATATTAATATTCCTTACCTGAAATCTGACATCTGGGAACCACAAGCCATGAACAGGGTGGAAAGGGTGAAGCGGGAAAATGGAAAAGGGAAAATCAGAAAAGGGAAAATAAAGGGAAAATAAAGAGAAAAAGGATAGAAACAGATGTAACCCAAACATTGTTCCTGTCTGGCCTTTGATTCTGGCTCCAATCGACTCACTCTCCTTAGTGTTCCCCTCTATCGCTTTGTCTTGTTCAAACATATACATACATGTGTCTGCGTTTGCTCGCTCAATAGTGTGTGTGTGTGCTAAGGGAAGAGCCACCCAACGACATGACGCTCAGAAACAATTCAACGAGCTTCCCTTGCGTTTCTTCGACTTCCCGTCCTTACCAACAGTCAACAGCTTCATGCGCTCTTCCAACTGCGCACGCGCAGCCTCGGCCTCTCGGCGCTTCTTGACTTCCTCTTCGACGGCCTGCACGCTGAGCCTTTCGGAGCGCCGCTCCTTCTTGAGCCCGGAGAGTTCCTCCTCCATGGCCCACGCCTTCTTTTTCCAGTTCTCCGCGTCGACACGTAACTTGTTGGACTGTGTCTCGAGATCGACGAGCGCCTCTTCCAGAGTGGCCGTTAACTGCTTCTCGGCGTGGAGATGTTTCTCGATCGTCCGGAGCCGGTTCTCTTGTTCTTCGATAAGAGCAGAATGCCGCCGGATGTTTTGGGAATTGTTGGAGGACACAGCCGTGCCGGACACGGGCGTGATCGGTAGAGTCACCTCCTTGGAGGTATGGCGAGATTGCGGAGGGGAAGGGTTATTGGCATTGGCGCCGGCAACTTGTAGGCCATGTATGCTGGGCAACGGAGGTAGAGGGATGGCCGGGGGAGGCGACGGTAGCGAAGCAATAGACGCCGACTTCCGCAAATTCGAGGTCATGGAATTCGACCTCGGAGGTCCTCCTTCCACGGGCGGAGACTGTGGGCGATGTTGAGACTTCATTGTGTTGCTCCGTGACCCATGGTCTGATCCTCCCTCATTGATTGATCTTCGCTGATCTAGGTCCTTTTCCAGCACACTGATACGCTGCTGAGCTTCGACCAAGGCTTGGTTCCCTTGAGCTTGAATCATTGAGACCCGGTTGTTGTGCTGATCGAAGCTATTTTGTAGTTGCTGCTCCAGTTCTTCGATCAGGACCAACTTCTTGGCCTTTTCTGCCTCAACCGCCTCGATCTGGGCCTGGGCTTTCTTGAGCAAGTTGTCTTGGTCGCGGATGGTCTCTTCGTGATTGCCAACTTCATTTGCAAGGCTGCGGATGGTTTCTTGATAGTTCGCAATCTTGTTGTTGGCATTTGCAAGCTCTTCCTCCAATTCAAGAAGACTTTGTCTGCCTTCCAGTTGCCGTTCAAGTTCGGCATTGGCCGCAGTGATGCGTGCGTTGGCTTCGGCAATGTGGCGCTTCTCGTCCATCAGGTCCCGAATATGGCTCGCGAGCATATCGGCCGTCGTGCGGTGGCCAAGTGCGGTTTGTGCATCTGACACCAGTTTCTCCACGGTGGACAAGGCTTGCTCGAGATCTGTCTTATACGCAGCGACCAGTTTTTCGTGCTTTGCCGTCATCTCGGCAATCTGATCATCATACCCGGCCAGGTGACCACTGTGAGAAAGTTTCATCTCCTCAACTTCGTTTGCATGAGCTTCACGAAGCGCCTTGAGGCCATGCTTGTGAGCCTCTGCCGCCGATTCTGCTGCCTGGACCTTCTGTTCAAGTTGCGCTACTTCCTCCTTCAGGGCAGCTATTTCCTGCGCTTGAGATCTCACCAACTCTGATTGAGCATCGAAATCTTTGCTGAGGGACTCGTGCAGCTGGCGCAGTTCTGAACTCTTGGCCAATTGATCGGCGTTCGCAGCACGCTGCTCCTCCATATCTTGCTTCAGATTGCTAATCAGGTCTTGATAATTGCCACGCTCGGTCTGCATGGCTTCGGCAGCAGCAGCGCCGTCCGACGCCACGTCTCCTTCGCCAGTGGATTGTTGAGCTTTCAAGGTCGCTAGACTAGCGAGAGCTGCCTCGAGCTCCGTCTTTGTCCGACCATAATTCTTCTCTGCATCCTTCGCCGCTGCTTGTGATGATTGCAGCTGCGTTCTCAGCTCCGACAGTTCGGTCCTCAAAACGTCAATCTCCTTTTCGATGTGAGAGGGCGAGGAAGCGTCCTGTGCGTTGGCCCTTTCGGACGTCAATCGCTGAATCTGTTCTTGCAGACCTTGCTCGCGATGGGCATACTCTTCGTGCAGCAACTTGAGTTCCTGTTCTTTCTGGATGATTTGATCTCGCAGCTGGGACACCATGTTAAGGTCCACCGGAGATCCTGCCTTTATACTCGTCCTCTCCCTTGTCAAGCCAGAGATGATGGTTGATTTGAGTTCCATCTCCTTCTTGGAGCTCTTGACTTCGGCTTCAAGGGCTTGTATCCGGTCCAGTCTGGCTTGAAGTTCGTTGATAGCGGCGCTGAGGTGAACTTCTGCTGTTTCCATACGATCCGGCTTGGATTCAAATTCCTCGGCTAAAAGTGCCCGCAAAGAAGTCACGGAGCGTTGTCCTCGATCAACCCCAGTGCCGCTCTGCGACGTCATGCGTCGGAGCATGCCAGCAGTGCCGGGTGACCCAGGTCTGGATCGTTGAACCTGTGTCTTGAGTCGTTCCACAGCGGTCAGAGCCTCTTTGTGGTCAGCCTGCAACTGAGTATACTGTTCCGTGACTTCATGTATGCTGTGTTCATGTTCTGCAAGAAGATTTCGTAAACGTTCAATCTCCTGTGATGCAACTTCCATTGACGGGTCCTTCTTAGAAACCGGCGTGATATCGGTGTCGGTCGACGGCGTAGATTCCCCAGCCGAGGACAATTCCGAGGAGAGTGATCGTGATGAGGGCAACTCTTGTCCATTCTCCTCTTCGTGCAGTTCGCTCTCGTCTAAAAAAGTCTGGCCGGAAGCGCCTTCTGGAGCTCTACTCGACCGGGCCGATGCCACAGCCTGACGTTCCTCATCAATGGAATCTTGCATCTGGGCTAGGGTGCGGAGTGCCTCATGATATTTGGCAGACATGAGATCCAGTTCGTTAACGGTTGATTCATGCTCAAGTCGAAGGTCGAACAATTCCTGGCTGACCGCTTCAAATTTCTCGGTGACGAATTTTGATTGAGCAGGACTGGGGAGAGCTTCGTGCCTCCTGCCTGTGTGGAGGGATTGCCGCTGGGACGTAGCAGTCTCCAATTTTTCGAGGCCTGCTTCGTCGCTCTCGGCAGAAGGCTGCTCTGAAAGCTCTCCGGGTTCCTCAGCCAGCTCGTCTTCCGTTTCACTGGGCAGCTCCGTCTCCTCTGCGGCCGTGTATTGATTGTCATGTCCATTCTCGATACTATTGGTTGCTTGAACTGGTTCTTGCTGTGCTTTGGGTTTTGCATCTTTGTTTTGTACGTGGTCGAGTTCGTAGAGAAGGTTGTCCAGTTTCCCTAGACTTCTCTGACGCTCGACCAGGTGCTCAAGCCTCTCGACTTCGCGTTGCATGATTTCCATGTCCTGGTCAGCTTCGGCCAGTCGTTCTTCCAGGGTACAAATGTAATCTTCTGCATTTGTTTCGCTCTCTCTGATTCGTGCGATCTCCTTGCGCAATTCCGAGATGATGGCATCGTTCTTCTCTCCTCCAGAATGCTGATCATCTAGTCTCGCCTCGAGATCATGAAGATACTGGTCCGTGTTTGATTCTCGATCCATCAATTTTTGAACACGTGAATTTAGCTGCAGGTTCATGGTTTCAATATACGCACACTTGGTCTCTCTCTCCAGAAGCTTGCTCTCAGTCGTGGCTAGAGATGACCGAGTGTTGGAAAGATTCGCCTCGAGGCTCTGGATTGTCTTCTCATATTCCATGACAACTTGTTCAATCATTTCTTGATTGGCTTGAGATCGTTTCAAGCGATCGATGGCAGTTTCGCCCGCGATCGGGTTGACTTGGTCATGGATCTCGGCATACCTCGTCAACTCAGAGACGAGTTTTGCGTGTCTCTGACTGAGGGCATTGTAGCTCTCTTGGACATCCAACAATTGATTGTGCAGCTCGTTTTCCCGTCCATTGGGGCGATCTGTTCTCTCCGATATAGCGCCGGGTCGTTGCTCGCTCGATTCGGCACTGCGAATTTGCTGTCTCAGAAAAGCGATTTCGGCACGTAATCGTTCGATCATGGCTTGTTTGTCGCCGCTGTCGTCGATTTGTTGGATTTTGGGTTTGCTCTGAATATTCCGGGCGCGCTGAGCGTATTGTACCGTATTGAGAGTCTCGCTGAGGTGGAATTCGGCGGGCGTTACGCAAGCTATCATGTATGTGATCGCGTTACCACCCAACGAGTCCTGCAGCATTCGGGTCAATTTGGAATCCCTGTACGACACATATGTACCGGCCGTCCTTGATGACAATTGAGCAATGACTTTCCCCAGACTGGCCAAGCCTGCATTGATGGAAATGCCCTCCTTCGCACGATCGCCGGTGGCGCCAGTATTCTTGAGTCTCTCACTACCAGCCAGGTCCACGAAGTGAAGTTTGCTTTCCACCGTCATGGGAGAATCGCCTCCAGACAGTTGATCGATAGGGACCGAAGAGCGCTTGTCTTTGGTTGGGCTGAAGCCTTGAGCTTTGGTCTGGCGGAGGTTGATCGTGAAGACGGCGTGTGACCGAGAAGATCGTGCATTGATGGCGGTCGCATCCGTTTGACGAATGGCGGAACCGTGGTTGAGAACTCGTATCAGTTCTTCAAAGGTAGAAACCCGAACGGAATTGAGACCTTCGACGAATATTCGGCCACGAGGATCTTCTCGAATCTGAACGTTGGCTCTTTCGGTAAAAGGGGCGTCTTCTGGAAGCAGTAAATCTCTCGGGTGCTCGTTGTAGATCTCAACATAGGTGACGGACATCTCCCACCCTTTGTCCGCGAAAGATTTGGAGTTCTGCATGACTTGATTTAAACTTGTTACCGAGTATCTTGTGGGTGACTTCAAACCAGAATTCTGTCGAGAGTGAGGAGGCCCGCTGCTGTTATTGAGATGGTCGAACAAATATTGCGCGGCTCTGGGGATAACGCCTAGTAGAGGTGAGTAGGAATCCTTCGCCATCTGAAAGCCAGCTCACCTTTGAGAGCGACGTCAAATTGCTCGGTTGGACCAGATGTGCCCATCGTATAACTCTTGCCAGAGCCGGACTGGCCGTAGGCCAGGATTGAGACATTGTAACCTTGGAGGAAAGAGTCGACGCCATCCTGCAGGTATTCCCATATTGCGGGCTGTGTCGTGTCCTGGCCAAAGACGCGGTCGAATATGAATATTTTTCGGCCCTGGGGTGACTCAACGGCAAGACTGGTATTTGTATTCACTTGGACCATTGACCGCTGGAATCTCTGTGGAATGAGATCAAAGCCGGGATCGGAGGGGCCCAGAGGTGGCCGAACCCGAACGACTGTGAAGAATTAGCTGTCTGCGAAACCCGGCAGTCAGTTTCACGACAACCGACTTACCAACCTTGACCGATATCTTTGCATCTTCGTCTGACGCCCTGCTTGCCACGGGATTGCTACTCTGGCTCATGCGACTTTGGCTCCGCGCGGGAGGTCGACCAAACATACTCTGGGGACGTTGTTTTGGGAGAGAATCGGGAGAAGGGGCCGAGTACACGCTCTGCGCACGCATCTGGCGTGCGGCCTCGGGTGATGCTGGCGGCGAGGAGACTGTGTTGGGGCCCCTCTGATGTTCCATTATTGTATTGCGGGAATGTTTACCTCAACGGCGTCGGTCCGTGCCCAACGGCTGTCAGAGGGCACCGCACCAGGCAAGATGTCGCGGATCCCCAAACATGAAGTCAAGTCACGCGTCTGTCTTTTCGAGAAGGGAAAGCTTTGACCGCAGGCGGAGACACAGAAGATATGTGAGGTGTTGGACGCGTGGAGAAGACGTTGGGCAAGGTTCAAGGTCCAGGGATTCGAGGAGGTTGACAGGTGTGGACACGGGAAACTCGAGAGGAGGGAGTGGATGTGCGCGGTGCCTCGTGGGTTGGTCCCTTACGATTCGGGTGAGGGACGAGCGTGGCAGAGGTGATGGGACCAGGGTTGCGCAAGGTTGGCACGGTCTGTCTGTTCGGTGTTGGTGTCCAGGAGTGATTAAGGTGGGCAAGGCGGAGGCCAGATACTCCGTACGGATACAGCGCAATTCCAGCAGGCGCACTCGAGATCGAGGGATAGATAGGGAGAAGGCTGGACAATTGTTATACCAGCCGCGAGGATGTTGTGTTTTTAGTCAGGAGTCAAGCCAGAGTCGAAGCGCAGGTGTCGCGTCCGCGATGCCATTTGCGGTTAGCAGCCACTTTACATGGCGGGCGATAGGGCCTAAACCACCTAAGGGGGGCCACCAGGGCCAGTTGACCAGGGTTACCAAGCCTAATTAGCCCCCATTGGCAGCATCCTAAGCATCCTTAGCACCCTCTCTGGAGCCTAGCGGGCGACTTCGGCCAGTTGGTCACTCTTTAGTGGGCAGCAGACAGCAGACAGCAGACTGCAGATCCATGATAGACAGCTAATTAATTAATCACCTAGCACCTACTAGGTAGTAGATGCCCCTAAGCCTAGCAATTACTAGGTACCTACCTACCTAATGATCCTAGGGCTGGTTTCAGAGCAGATGCACCACTGTCCCCTATCCCTACACCACTCCAGAGTATCCGTACTCCGTACGGTACGGATACACCCACGGTAGTACGGAGGACGGGTACTACGACCAAGGCTAGCAACTTAAGGTAAGTATGTACCTAAAGGCACATCCCTGTTGCGTCTATACCCTTTATGTCCTCCTCGTCCTTCAATGGCCCAGTAATCATGCAGCCATCGACCAGGGTCTGCGTTTCAAAATGCCCCCCGGGACTTTCTATCAATCTTGCACAAGTTAGGGGGTTCAAACGGTAGGTATTTCGCTGCAGGGGATTTCAGAAGCGGCTCCATCATCCCCGTTAGGTGCCCATGGTCTGAGAACACCCACTTCCTTTCTCAGCAGTCGCAAAAGGCCATTCCTCTTCCGAACCATGTGCTATGGTGTGGTCGACTTTCGGGTCGCTCAAGACTTTCCTCCCGGGGTCTTGACGCTATATAGGTGGTCTTAGTGCATTGATCCGTTGTTTGGGTCTCTTTGGTCTCTCTCCCGGCTATGGAGCACATGGTTCGTGTTTTTTTTGCATGCCCCAGGTGACCATCGCTCCTGTGAACACGAAGCTGATAGTGGCATCAAGCACTCTGTGTGTCGCCCTTGGATAGGGATGGTTTGGTTTGTTCACAAACGTGGCGTGATCTCCAAGGTTCAAGACACTGCAGCTTCATCACCTTGAGCGGTAGGTGCCTTCTTGCCTCCACCGCGATGGCAGCTTGGTTTCGATCCCCGGATCTCCCCCCTCTCTCTCCCCCTCTATCTCTCTAACCTGAGAAGATCTGTAAGAGCGTGCTCCAAGAACATATGCAGGTACTCCTATTCCGTGCATCCAGTAGACACACTTTCCTCTTTTTGGCTGCGCAATGTTGCGCCTGCCTCAGAGCTCTCAAAAGGGATAACCATCGTCGACCATGATTACTTCCAATGCCATCGTTGCCGGAACTTCTGTCGCACAAGTCGAGCCTCCTCGTCACGGCCAGGGCCAAGGCAGTGTAACACAGACCAGCAGGTGTTGTTGATAGTCAGTGACAGACTGTGGGGTTTCTGGCCCCTTAGACCTGGTCCGTCGGACAGATTCCATCCTAGCCAGTGTGGGGGTTGGGAACTGCGGAGTCACTTTCTGTCTCATCTTCGTCGTTTTCTTCGTCGTTTTCTTCGTCGGGATGGTCCTCTGAATCTGTGGTATCGTGATCAACAGCTTCGGCATCCTTGGCGTCGCCGTCCACACCATGCTCTCTCATGTATGTCTCGAGCTCTTTGGCCATCTTCCTGGAGAATCCCGAGGCCTCGACTTCCACATCGAGCCTTCTGGCTCCGTCCTTGCCGACCGCCTGTCTAGCATCTTTGAAGAAAGGACCTTCTTCGTTGCTAGTGAACCCGAATCGTCTAGTGAAAAACCGCTTGACGCATTCAACGTCTCTGTTGAAATAGAATTCCGCATCGGCATGATCCACACTGACCATCTGAGGGAAGTCAATCAATACTGGTATCAACTTGATATTGTCGGCTTCTTCCTGCTCTCTGATCAAGATGTTGAATTCGTTGAAATCTCCATGGATTAAGCCAAACGAGCACAGTCGTAGCAGGATCTCCATCAACTCCGCGTACAGCCCTGCTGGGTCAGGGACCTTATCAATCTGTCGGAGGGGGAACCCGTCAATGAGCGACATGACCAGGTGATGGCGGTTCTGACCATGAGGAGTTGGTACGCTGAGGCCGGCGTCATAGAGTGCTTGCAAGTAAGCATACTCTTTGACGGCTGCCAGCCTCGACATGTACATCCAACTCCCAGCACCTCTCTCTTTCTGCGCTTTGGTCCGGGCATAGTCTCGCTTGTTCCTCACCCCCTTTTTGAAACTGACTCTGCCGAGCCGATGGATTTTAAGCACTCGCTGCTCACCCTTCTCGTCACTTACGACGAAAATGTCACTTTCTTTCCCGACTCCAACCTGGTTCCCAACGCTGTAGACAATGTTGCTTTTCTGCAGGGAATGCAAGGCCAAGTAGTCCAGCCCGCCGTAAGTGAGTCTGTACCCGTCATATTTGGCGTTCTTGACTTTGGCTATGAGATTGGCCTTTGCAAGCAGAGAGATACTGCGCTGAACATCTCCGACACTGGACTTCGAGAGGTTCGCGATCAGTGGTGTCGGGACGACTTCATGATTGCGACTGCCAGTCTCGACAGCAGTCAGTGTGCGCCAGTCGGTGGGGTTCAGGTATCGGAGGGCCTTTGTATCAAGCTTCATGTTCAACGTAAACAGGGACTCTCGCCAGTCGACATCATCGAAGAAGACGCTGGCGTTGAAGATGGTGGAGGAGGAAACTAGAAATTATCGGAACCGCAGGTGAGATAATCTAATCTGATTACACTAGCCGCCGTCCTCCCCTGCAGCGTCACATGGATCCCCGCATTTCCAGCCTCGCACCACCGCATCCATCTTCATCTTCATCTTCCGATGCATCAAAGCGCGTTGGCGGACCTTCACGTTCGCGAAGAGTTCGACAACGCATCATTTCCGGCCCGGAGAGGACAGTGGCATGGGCCGCCAGAGACGCTTGAAGCTCCTCAGAGACAATCCATGATAGATGGTCATCGAATGTAGAGAAATTGGTCAACCCGTCAGGTCCGCAGACTTTAGGGATTGCCACCCATTGACCTTGCATCAAATGCAGGGCTGGATCATGGTGTCACAGAAGATCTAAACTTCCCCACGGCAAGCCTAGAAAGCATCGCCAATAGGCACCATACATCCGTCTCGTGCCTACGATCGGCCTTTCCAATGGGCAAATGCAACACACGAAGCGATCATGTCCTACCTGTCCACATAGTAAATACAAATAGGCTACCTTTCCAAAGTTTAAACTGATCGTTCTCCTTTTTTCCTACTCACTTCTAATGCTGGGCAGCGGCAACCTCCTCGTCCGGCTTCAAGATATCTGGCACCGGCCCAACCGGCGTGATCGCGAACTGGTTGATCTGCTTATGACTCTTGGTGTAGTGTTTCTTAATATGTTCGAACTGCGTTGTTTCACCAAAGGCGGGAACATTCCAGTACAGGTTCCTCAGCCACTTGTGCAAGTTCGGATACCCGGAGCGGATATCTCTGATGTTGCACTTGAAGTGCTGGACGTAGACGGGGTCAAAGCGCACGATGGTGGTGTACAGCCTGATATCGGCTTCCGTGATCTTGTCGCCAAAGTAGTACGGCCCTGATGAATTTGCGAGGTCTGCTTCCGCGCGATCGAGAGACTTGAACAATTGCACCACACTTCGCTCGTAAGCTTCCTGCGTTGTCGCAAACCCAGACTTGTACACGCCGTTGTTGATGTCGTTGTACGTCCACTCGTTCGTCTCCTCGATCTTATCTTGCAGCTCTTCCGGGAACAGAACGACGTTCTTGTACTTGTCCGGCAGGAGATCGTCGAACTCGGTGTAGAACATGCGTAGGATCTCGGAAGACTCATTGTTAACGATGGTCTGCTTCTTTTTGTCCCACAGAGTCGGAACTGTAAAGCGTCCTTCGTAGTCTTTATTTACAGAGAAGTAGATGTCTCGAAGGTGTGTGAAGTTGGGATTGAGGGGATTTGGAGTGACGTTCTCGCCAGGAACCTGTTCGTCGGAAGTAGCGAAGCGCCAGCCTAGATTGCAAGTCAGAATGGGCCAGATGAGCTCCCATAGAACATACCTTTCGACTCCATATGCCAGTGTACGCTGGTGAAGGGAATGATGTCTTCCAGTCCCTTCAACTTCCGTACGATTAACACTCGGTGTGCTGTTCGAAAGACACGACTTCAGCATGCGTCTTGTGCATTAATGTCTGGGATATAATCCTACCCCAAGGGCACGCATATGAAACAAACAAATGATATCGATCCTTTTCCGCGGGAAATTCTGCATTGGCTTCTTTCGATATGAAGTCGCGGAACCGGGACTGCTGTCTCTTGAACTCGCCGGACTTGTCTCCCGGCAGGACCCAGTCGGTGATGGCTGACTTCGTGCCCTGCAAGACATTGTTCAGGATAAACGCGCCGGTAACAAAAAGGACGGCAACCAGGCCTGAGAGTAGAGGGTTGATGCGTACCGACATGGTAGAGAAGCGAGCTATTTGGCTGGACAGTGTCGAGACTGAGACTGGAGCGGGACTTCTGTTTGTCAGATGGGCTGCTTGTAACGACGTCCAAGCAAGGATCCTGGGCATGAGGCAGAGCTGGGCCGTGTAAGAGACAAAGACCTAGACCTCCCTGGAAGCTAGAGGATGTGACTGCACTTTTATGTATTTCTCATTGCTGCGAATGCAGATTGATGCGCGAAGGTCCAGGTGCGGGGGAATTCCACGCTTGCGCCACTCACTGATATGGTGGATACAGTAGTAAGCATGACAAAGATCCGGACTCACAGTCATCAGTCACGATGACCAACGTAGGTGGCTACGCTGCTGGTGCTACCGTGGTCACCATGAACATGTCACCAGTGTAGTTAGTCCAAAGTTCCGGCTTGTCATTGAACCTGATGCATATTTGCCTTGTCACCCCTATCTAATCGCTGGCTACACCTATCATGTCTCAATCTTGCTACACAGGAGAGAAAGAGGCCTAATGTCCATCTATTCTGATACAACCCAAGTGCATTGTCTCTCACTCCGTGGTTGCTACCCAAACGCCGTATGGACCCTTCCGGACACGATGGCCTTTTGATTTGCACCCTCTAGCCACGCACCTACTTCTTGTATTTTACCATCACATAAGGAATCTCGACATCCTCTTCAGTGGAATCCTCGGCGGTGATCTCGAAGATGATGTTGTTCTGATGCTCCGGGATGGGCTTGCGACTGATGGTCTCAAGGAGCTTGCTCATCTTCAACGGCATCCGGTCTTTGGTCTTGTTCGGTGGGTAGAAGCTGGCGTACAGCAAGCTCACTCCAGAGCTGACCATTGTCACGCTCAAACCAAGGTCTTCGAAGTGTTTCAAGAACTCTGTCAAGGTGACATCGTCAATCTCGAAGCGATCCCAAAGTTTGTCAATGGTAACATCTCCATCTTTGCCCTTGTATGTGCCCTTGGGACTTGCAATCGGTTCACTGAATCCAAAGAACGGCAAAGCAAGATTGACGAAGCCATTCTTGTATTGTTCAAGATCGGTCTTCCCATCGATGACCTTGTACAATTCAAGAACAACCAAGCCAGTAACCAGAGCAGTGGTCGTGGCGATGGCAGGAATAATCTTTCCAGCAATAAACTTCGTCTTGTGGCGATCAGCAACAGGGATGTTGTAGTTCAGGGCGCGAAGATTGCTTGCTGACGTGATAAAATCGATATGATGATTAGTGTCATCATCCTTTTCGAATTCCACCACGTTCAGGCGGAAAGTAGGCAAAGACTTCGGCGATGGCAGTTCGGAGATGATCTTGTTCAGCTCTTCAGCATCATCCGCAAATGATTTTGCTGGCCCATTTGGGTCGGGCTCATTCTCGTTGGCCTGGATTCTGACATTTGCGTCTGGTCTGAACTCAGGGATGATCATGCTATCAAGCACCTTGACATAGTCTTCGTGACCAATCTTAGGAACCTGTACACCATAATTATACGCATGAAGATGGGCAGCTGCAACAATGAATCCTATGTGAGTGGGGTCGTTAGGATCAAAGTTCAGAGGCGTCGGCGCCCGCTTTGGGCCCGACCAGAAGTCAGCACCGCTCGACGTTTTGGAGTCTTTTGGGAAGTTGTACAGCAACTGCTCAATCGCATTGTGATACTGTTTCTCGAACTGCACACGGGCCCAAGCAATGCAGTCGTTGAAATCTGCTGGTTTGTCGGTCACCAAGAACTCCTTGAGGGTTTCTAAGATCATCTTCTCATTGCCTTGTTGACGTAGAGTAGTGTTGATGTAGTCCGGTTGGGTGAGGTACAGATTGACCGTTTCTGGAGGACCCACGAAATAGGACTGGAACAAATCACGCGCCCAAGCAATAGTGTGCTCGATCTTGTTGGGGAAGCTTCGAAGGGTACACATCGGGAAGGACTGTTCTGGAGGATCCTGGGAGCTGGAGTACGACTCAGTCAGCCGTGGAAGTATAACTTGAGTGTTGCCCTTCGTGCCTAGGGTCCCGCTCTCAAGGAGCGGCTTCATGAAGAAGACACATCGACGGTCGACGTATGTGCGGGCTTCGACGTTGTCCAATGCGTTTGTGACGATATCGAGTTCATTCCAGAATTCTTCGTTGAAGATGTCTTCGCTGTCAGGGCCAATTCGATCTGTCAAAGACTTGATCTTATCCTTGAGATCAGGGTTCATGGCCTGAACGGCGGCAGCAGCAACCTCACTCTTTTGTTTTCCGACATCTTTGGCTCGGAACAGGAACTGACGATTGAGGTTGCTCCTCTCTATTGAGTCATTGTCGGTAACTGTGATATGACCCTTAGATCCTGTACCGAGTCCGATCATGGCATAATTCTTGAGCATCTCGCAACCAATGGCACCAGCACCAACCAAAAAATTCTTGACGTTGGAGATCTTCTCCTGAAACTCCTTTCCAAACACAGCGATTTGGCCATCGTATCTGGACCCGACAGGTTTGCAAAGTTCCTCATTTCGGGAAACAGAGGTAGGAAGCGACTCGAGAGAATCAAAGTAGAGCCACTGGACAACTGGGGTAAACTTTCCTGATACCGCCTTCAACACCTCTTGTGCTGCGAGGCCACCAAAAAATGCTGCCATTGGACTGACGTCACCCTGCGCTTGATAGCTAAGCTCAGTGATCAACTTGTCGCTGATTTCGACCTCTTCTCCACTTTCTTTGGCAGATTTCTTGGTGAGTTCTAGCACTTCCTTCGCATCTTCATCATTGTGAGGTCGAGGTAGGACGCCTTTATGACTCTCAGCAAAGGCGTGAAGAGCCTGGATTCCAAGATGAAGTTGGGCAGGTCGGTCAAACTTGGCGAAATCAGAGATCAGAAATTCTGGTTTCTTGATCTGTTCAGATAGCGGTTGGAATTGAAGAACCTTGGGCATCTTGACTTGCGAGAAAAGACCTCCGCCTTCGTATTTGCCCAACCCGGAGACATCTCCAATGGAAAAGGAGTATGGGCCCTTGACAGTGATCTTCCGAGGTGCAGCGCCATTGAGTCCTTCCAGTCCTCTGACTTCGGCAAACTCGACATAATCGCCGTCTTCCAACCCATGGCGCGTCTCATCCAGAGCAGACACCAGGCCAGTCTCGTCAATATCGGCGATGATGCCACTGATCGGGTTCTCTCCTGTAACATCGCCGACGGTGAAGTTGTCTCCAAAATCATTGAATAGGTAACCGAAGAGCCCGAAAGTGTCAGCGACCGTCAGGTAGATGCCGTTTTGGTGGCAAAAGTCGGCGATGGCTAGTTGGTCTTTCAGCGGCGTGTTTGTTAGGACCACTGCTTGGAATTGTTTGAGTTGACTTAGGTCTCCGGTCAATGTTTGCGATTTATGAACAGCGACGGGAACGTAGGAATTTAATTCGGCGACTCGCGGTGCAGTGACTTCTGCTCGTGGTTTTCCGACATCTTCCGCACGCAGAAAGAATTGGGAAGAAAGGTCGGCGATGGCTACGGGTTGAGGATCGAACAGAGTCAGCGACTTCACACCGGCGAGAGCAATGTTCTTTGCGATTTCCACCCCCAATCCCTTCAGGCCGACGACGAGGACGTTCGAAGAACCCATACGCTTCATTGCCTCATGACCAAGGACGTATAGCTGTCTGCTGTAGAGGGACTCGTCAATATCGCCATTCTGGAGCTCCTGGATAGCCGCCCCAGGATTGTCGACTTCCATCACAGAATCCGTCATGATTTTCTTTTCTGGCCGGGAGAGGTCCTCAGCAGAAGCCTTTCTCTTGCTACCGGCCTTGATGGTTTCTGGGACGTCGGCGTGTGGTGAAATTGTGACAGTGGCCTTGCCTCAAGCAAGACCCAGAGTGCGGCGGGAAACGATCCGAAGAGCAAACGGCTGCTTCAGAGAAGAGGGGAGACAGAGTCGAATCTGAGTGTTGAGGGCGTGAGGAGTTGGAAGGAGTGACGGGAGGACAGCGCAGTAGCCTGATTAAAAACTGATTAGAGACGCAGGCAATTGTTTGGTAAGGCAGCGGCTCGTTATTAGTCAGGAGGTTCGCGAAGTGAAACTTGTATGTGTAAACTCTAGGTAGAGAGTGATGGTTTAATAACCAACGCCTATGGCCAGGCTTGGGTTGAGTGATGCAATGACAAATAATGCGCAGGCAACTGCTTCGGCAGACTTGCTCCAAACGTTGGCGGGTTGGCGGGCACCTTCTGTTTGCCTCCCTGCGCCACCGCCGGCTTTGGGGGGCAGTCACTGTCACCGTCACCGAGCATCCAACAATGTACGGATACTCTGTTCTCGACGATTTCAAGTTGAAGAGCACTCACGGGCGACACTCTCCTTTGTGATTGACTATGCCCCGTTGCAACATCTTGTAGGCGGTCCATCCACCTTCAACAACCTGGAAGGTAGGTCACTCGCTGTAAAGGACCACTCAACGCGTTCTACCTCCCCGACACGCGTTGACCGCGACTCAGCTCCAATTCCAACATGGACATGTAGTCCCTTCAATGTGTCGCTTCGAACTCTTTGGCCGGCTAATCCTTTGGTGTCAATCTCCACACAAGTCTACGTCTTCTTTTGACTTCTCCCACGATCCTCAGCCACGCCTCCGTATGCGCCCGTCGCTCCAGCCCACGAAATGCTGCATGAAATACTCCTCTCATTATCCGGGCTCCAGTCGCCTATCTGGAACGGAACAAGCCCATCCGAAGATGCAGAGGAAAAGAAGTTCAACCAATATGTCTCACCACCAGAACGGGCTATGCTGAAAACCTTGGCTCATTTACAAGACTTGCACGTCAAAATCAGAGATGCAGCTACTCGGTCCGCAACCACACATCCGTCCATGATTTGTCGCGCTGTGAGCTCTTCGATAGTGGATGCACACCTAGGCAGATTCATGGACAAGATCGTAGAGGTCGAGTCGTCGATACTTAAAAGAGATGCGGGATATGTTGGCGCCTACGATATTGTGCCACTAAGTACGATTGTCTCCGAATTCGCGCCGTGGACTAGACGGTTGGAGTGGTTGTGGTCTGTTGCTCAGCAATTTGATCCGAGTTCCGAGGATGGTAACAGTCACAAGCAATCCGCTGGGACCAGTCTTCTGGACTTCCTGGAGAGGGAAACACATACGGGCTATTCGGACATCCAAGACATGGCTATTGCCCTCTCGGCCGTTGGGCAAAGAACTTGGATGCGAACAGCTTCGCTCTGGATTTTGTATGGAAAACTGCCTAGGTCTGGTGCGGAGGATTTCTGCATAACGTCGAATACTTCTCCCACTTCGGTAATGGATGCCTTCTCGATCGATCAGTCGCTGGTCCCTAAATTTGTCAACCCAGGGGCTGCGCGTGCCCTACTTGCTAGTGGAAGTGCACTTACTCAACTAAGGTCTCAGAATCTGTCTGCACCTGGCAATCTCACAGGTTCAGGCGATCCATCAATGCGCTTGATGCCGTTACATATGAGCCTGCTTCACTCGCTACACTATCCATTGAGTCCGGCGCTCTTCGAGAATGCATTAGCTTCTATCAACCAGTCTATCTCTGGGAATGCGCTATCGCAGATTCTCCCTCAGCCCTTGGTTATGCAGGTCCTCCAGGTCATCTTGCGCTATATGCTTCTCGACCATGGCGAATTTGCTGTCTCGCTGGTGGCTCACGCAGACGAGCGCATCAGGAGTCACCGACAGAGACGAACTGTGGCTCGTCCAGTGAGAAAGATTGGTAGACTAGATGACTTGGCTATTCAGGAGGTTGAACTAAATGGGATCTTGAGCAAATCCATGGCAGATCTTGCCGCATATCAAGCTGACGACGATCTTGACGACGATCTTTGGAGTCTGGCCAAAAAGTTATTGTCTCTCAAGCCAGCTGAGATTTCACATGGCTCGCGCCTGATATCAACCCTACTGCCGACCCCGACGAGCCTTTGTATTACGATTCCACCATCATCTCCCCTACACATATTCTTATCTGCTCAAGATACTCAGACATATTCGCTTCTGAATGCATACCTGCTTTCTATCCGGCGAGCCGGTCTCCATTTGTCCGAGTTATGGAAGCTTTCATACCATCGCCGCTGTTATCCCACACCCCTGGGTCCACCCAGAAGCGCTTCAGGGGCAGGACAGGCGAGCCTGGCGAAAAGGAGAGAGCGAGATTCTGTGAGAACAAGGAGAACACGACGGCATTGGACCTGCGCCAGCAAAGCGTTATACATGATTAATGAGCTTCAAACTTATCTCCAAGGCGAGGTCATCCAGAGCAGTTGGACACATTTCGAAAAGTGGATTACTGGGGAAGTTTCAATGGCTACCTCATCCGCAAAGTCATCAAGGCCCGGCACGGCATCGTCTGCGGGTCTAACAAGAATGACAGATCCATCGAATGAATCCCACAACATTGCAGAATCTACACCCCGTCACGGATCCAGGGACCCTCCATCACTGGCCGAAGCACACCGATTATACTTGCACGCTCTGGAAGATGCACTCTTCTTCACGAATGCTGATCTTTTAGGCACGCTGGAGAGCCTTCTCAATCAAATTGATCACCTGATCGCACTCTTCTCGCGCCTGCAGGTAGTCTGGGAAGGCTTGGACCTGCAAGAAGACGACGGGGTGCTCGACGCTTTTGCCAACCACGCGCAGGATGAGCTGGAAGTGCTTGACGAGATGGACCGCACGAGGGATAGCATTGAGGCCACACTTCTCGAGCTAGTGCATATGATCCGCGAGGTGGAGAAGGAGAAACGTAGTGGCTTGGGCATGAACAGTCTAGTTGACGCTGCGAGCGAACTCGATTTGCACGGAACAAGATTTGTCCCTTGGCAGGCTAGAACGGTGGACAGATTGGTGATGAAACTCGACAGTTTGGCTGGCAGGCATGAGGAAGAGAGAGAAGGGGTTGGGACTGGTATTGGGGATGTTTATGACGACGAATAGAATAAGACGATTTAGGTAGTGATGATCTCAAGGCGATGAATTGAGCCATCTCCAAAATGAAGGATCCTCGGTGGTTACAGAAGGAACGGAGAACGTATGTACCCAATCTTCCAAGAACTAGAGACATTAGAAAGGACGGAATAGTTCGACAAACCCTGTGTGAGTTGTTAGTCTACTTTGCCCAGCCAGCAGCGAACAGTACTCTCTTTGACGGCAAGCAAGGGTAGAAAAGCAGAAGAGAAAAGCCTCAGATAAGCCGGATACCTCAGTCCCATCCCCACCAGACTGATGCACCGCATCACGACCCCATAACGGAGTCCATGACAAGCACGATCAGCGCAGGCAGCAAGAACAAACACCTCTCCTGATTAATCATTCCGTTCTCGAATCCCCCAGGCTCCGGCCAGGCAACTCCACAACCAATCATCCCTGCATCCCTGCCTGCTCACCGTAGCGAGAGGGTGAGAGAAGCAAGTCCGGTATGAGGGAGAGTGGATGGATGTAGGGGGATCAATACTAGGGAAAAAACAGGGTCGGGATCGTTGGATAGGCGTCGCCTACAAATGGCGAACTCAGAGAATGGATAGACTAGGTGTCATCATTGAAGGAGAAGACAAGGGTATTTGCTGGGAGACCAGGGGTGAGGACTCACGGAGGGATATGCGGCATGCGCGCTGCTGCTACGGTGCCGCGTCAACTCTGAAGCTGAAAGGAGGTGAGAGAAGAGAAATACTATGGATTGCATGGTTAGCCCATATAAAGTCTCCCAAGAGCGCCGAATCAAGGTCGAAGGGATGGTCCAAAAGAGGAAAAAATCAGAAATTTGGTAAGCTGGTAACGGTTTCTTCAATAAAAATCAGAAGCAGAACTGTTTGTTTGATAACCTTTGATCATCACTGGAAGTCTGGTGTAGAGGATACATGTGTCCTTGGACCGGGGCAGAAGATGCTGGAGTCTTACCTCGTCAGTAGCCTTCCGGGGCACCGTCATCACTCTTGATTGTACATCTATTTTGAGGTCAGTCAGACGGGCTCTTTTGACTGGTACAAGGATGGACGTGTGAAATTTTTCATGGTAGTGTCAGATGGTAGTGCATGTTAGTTCAGAGGCTCATGAAAGATCGCCGGAACAAAGTGTAGGTTTGCTTTCATCACAGGAAGTGTCGGATATTGCAATGCAATGCGTGGAATATGGGATATGGAGCGACATACCAAGTAGATCTACATGAGAATGAGCACCAGCAGAATCCAGCAGATTCATTCAGTGCATTATATGAAGGAAAGAAAACAAAGTCGAAGAAAACACGAGTGAGACAGGTCAATAAAATTCCAGCTCAAGTTAAACCAGGGAAAACAGCCTGCTAACCCTATTTGGCTACACCGGCATGTCTTGGCATATATTCACGTGATGTTTAATCTAACTCTTATGACGCAGCCTTGCAGGCCGACTACTGCAGAGCATTCAGAAGGAAGGATGCAGCTTTCCGCTCCTTGGCATGAATTTTACGACGAACTCCAACTCCAAACTTGAAGGCCGGTTCAAGTTGAAATCGGCGGTGAAAGCAGACTTCTCGCTCAGTCTTCACGTTCATCTCTGACCAGTTCAGTTCACATTGGACGTCCATTCATTTCCATACCGATTGCAATGTCATGAGTGACCGGCGTCGACTCAACGGCCCTGCTGGCACGACCAGCCCTCCAGTCTTTGCGCTCTCCAAGAGTTCTACGAAGTCGTCTCAAAAGCGGACAAGGAAGCCCAATGAACTACGCAAAATATGTATGGTGCTCTCTGCTAATATCCGGCTCACACTGACATTCTGCAGTCCTGCAAACTGGAGTGGTCCCTTCCGCAACCGGTTCCGCATATCTCGAACTCGAAAGTCCTCCGGAATCGAAACCGGGGCTTCTAAACACTTCCTCTACCTTAAAGCTATCATGCTCAGTTCATGGGCCGAAACCCCTGCCGAGAACCGCTTCATTTTCGCCGAACCTCCAGTTGTCTGCGTCAGTCAAGTTTGCTCCCTTCGCGACCTGCGTGCGCCAGGGCTACATCCGCGATTCTACCGAAAGAGATATTGGGATGCACTTAGAAACTGCTTTAAAGGGTGTTGTCATACCTGACAGGTGGCCGAAAAGTGCGATTGAAATTGCGGTGACAGTGCTAGAAGGCGAGGACGATCAGGTTGACGGCGATCGAATTGGAGGTGTTGGGCTGTTCAATTTGCTGGCTGGCTGCATTAACGTTTCTATGGCAGCACTCGCAGATGCAAGGGTAGACTGTCTAGATCTACTCGCAGCGGGAGTTGGCGCCGTTGTCCCTGGTCCTGGCAAACCTTTCAGAGTCCTGGACCCTGCTTCCATTGAACATGATCTGATTCTGGCAAGTTGTCTAGTCGGCTACCTGCCATCACGAGATGAGATTGTGGAAATCTGGTCGAATGGTTCTGTATCGAATCTAGGGAGGGATGAAGATATCGGGTTTGATGGTTTGGTGGACAGCGCTGTTGCTGCAGCTCGTGGATCGCAAACAGTGATCAAAGAGGTGTTGATCGAGTCTTTGACGAGGACCGAAGTCGGCGCCGAAAAACTCCCTAACGACGGAATGAATGATGTTGACATGAATACATGAATGGTGCTACCCAACTTTCAAACCAACTCTCGATGTCTGGATACTATTACCAATCCAGACTTGCCCTCTTGTGTCGGCGCCAAGCATCAAGACTTCTGCCGATCTATATCAGTCCGACTTGACGCTACTTTTATGTCACTTCAGCCTCACGAGCGTACAACACAGAGGGTCTTCAAATCACCTCAGATATCTGCCGGCAGTGTCTCGTGTATCTCAATCTTGTATGACGCTTGACCTCTCGACCTCTCGACCTCTCGAACTCTCAACCTCTCCGTCGTCGTCAACGCTACGTTCACAGAATATCTACCGGCACACCATGGCTCCAACTAGCGCTGTCGATGGCAATTCTGTCTTTCTATACAAGTGTCTGCAAGCTTCGCAGGGACATGGAAGGGTGACGCGCATCCCATGCCTATCCAGGATGTGTTGGTTAATGATGCCTAGATCGACTTTCATGCAGTGGCCGCTGAGACAGGCTTGACTGTGGGGGCTGCAAATAAGCGATATCAAAGACTCCGAGAGAAGATCGAGCGCTCGGCGGCATTCGGCACGGCCAGTTCTCAAAATCCCGAACAGACGCCTAGAAAACCAACAACTACCAAGGGCAATGCTTCGCTCAAGCGGAAGGCCGATCTTGTCAAAGACGAAGAGCTACCAAAAGCCTCGACTTCCATTAAGAAGGAGCCCCAAGATGAACCAGCTGAGGAAGAAGCAGTCATCGAAAACACCGTCTCAAAACGCCAGACTCGAGGCCGAAGACTCAATTACAATACGTCAGGGACGTTTGACGTTGACTCTTCTCGCCCAGGCTCCGTTGAAGACAGCGAAGATGACTTTAAGCCGGATGGTGCAGAAATCAAGCAGGAGGAGGACGAGGACGATCTGGAGCTGGTTTCTGACGGTGCAAAGCCCGCTAGCAAACGCGTTAAGAGGAACGCCGGAGCATCAACCGAAGCATCTGCAAGTCCGAAATCAAAGTCTCGAAACAGTGGCAAGAAGAGCACGATCAGGACGCCACGCAAGTCTCTAGTTGTATCAGAGGCTACAGCCAAATGCACCATGCAATCGCAGAACAAGCCACTTCCGAGTATTGAGTACTCTCCCTCAGCAACTCACACCCCTGAAGGTGATAAGCGTTATGCAGGACTCGATGGGGACATTGAATTGAAATCCTTGCAGCCCGGCACTCTTATCACGCTGCCACCGAAGCGTCAAGCACCCGTTTGGCCAATAATGTCGGCCGGTCCTTCAGCAGGGGCCCGCTCTTTATCCGCATCGTCGCAGGACTCGGCTGGCAAGATGCTTCAGCGTGAACTTGACGAGGCTGACATGATTCGTCCCGAGGACAGCATTTCGATGGTCGGACGCAAAGACACTCCTCCAAGCCCCAGTAAGTTGTTTTGCCTTTGCATCGCAAGCGTTTTCGCTACGATTCCCAGTACTGACAAGCACCGTGCAGACCAAAGCAAGTTTGAGCGCATCAAGGGTTTATTGCCGTTGTGGAAGAGTGGGTGAAGACACCGCGCCACGCCAGAATGGGCCAAGACTATCGACCAATGGGAACTTGGCTGTGAGGTACACTGCGGAAGAGCTGGCAGAGACCGAAGGTGCAATGCAAATTGTTAGCTGCAGAACCGGTTCAACTAGCTAGGAATACCGTCGAAGAGTGCTTGAAGACTTGAAGAGTGATGAAAGGGAGACCAGTTCTTGTTGAATTGGCAGCACGTGGTGACAGGATCAACTTGAGGCGCCGAATTCCTGATCGAAGTCCAAAGTTGGCATCGTCACAGTCCAAAGCGTCTGAGACTTCTTGCCGGAACTGTGAATGAAAGGTGCCATGTCAGTCGGTCGGTCGGTCGGGCTTCCGTGCATTCAATAGGATTCTTGTACCTACATCTACATACCTGAGATTGACTTGGCTTGGATGGCTTTCCCCTTACGGATTATGACTGAGCAGAATGGATTGAGTAGAGCAGGGCAGAGCAGAATAAAGCAGAACAGAGCAGAACACATGACTAGCAGAGCAAAATCAACAAGCCTATCCACTTGAATCGGATCCCTTGTTTTCGCATTCCCACACTTTCTATTCTGTTCTCCGCGTAGAAGTAGAAGTGTGTATCAGACAGGAGTGCTGGCGAGACACTTTGATTGTAGTCTAGATAAGGAGTAGATTAGCTGCAAGCGCCAGCTAGTTGTGGGTGAGCTGAGCTGAGGAGGGAGAGAGTGAGAGGCAGTCCGGGGACGGGAGTGGGAGATGGCGACGGCACCAGACGGGTGTTGTATGACCTGGTTGAGTTGTTTTTACGAATTCTGTGTTATATGCTATGTGTATCCGTATACCTAGGTAGGTATGTGCTATGTGAAGGTGTATGTGAAGGTGTATGTGAAGGTGTATGTGAAGGTGAAAACGCGGCTGGCTATTCTTGCCTTTGCCTCACTTTTCAACTTGTTCTGCTCTTCGGCTCCAGATTATAAACACTGTATGTAGCTGGTTGCTTTTGTCTATTTATGCTGATTGATTGATTTGTCCCCTTGCATCCAGATGCTTCTAGGCCAGAGCCCAAGCCCTGTCTGTTCATTGTTGGGCATGACTTGCATGCAGGATGGCATACTGTAAGCTCTGAACCACCTATGTATGGCCTGTGCCTATGCCTATGCCGATGATTATGATTATTATTATGATTGTGTTTCTCGGGCGTCATTTCGTTTCGTTTCATCTCGTTTCGGAGGTCGAAATCCATTCCACCGGATTCCATCTTCACCTCCAAGTCGTCCGTCGTCAGTCGATCGTGGCCAAGTTAGGCAGACTCAATGGTTTTGCAAAACAGTCCACTCGGAGCAAGGGCACAAGACGTCGCCGTAGATGGTGCACAGCTTCGAACACCAGCATGAGTCCCAGCAGATGCATATCCTGGCGGCCTTGTACTCCTCCATACTCATGTGGCCCTGGTAGTAGCGGTACTGGCCGACAGCGACACCTTCGAGGCGCGCAGCGGCACATTCGCGCTGGACTTCACGACGGAGGTTTTCCTCCGACTCGGTACGGGTCAAGATGCGAGCGGCACGCACAGTCAGACGGTCGGCGTACGAGAGGGCAGCGTTGCGCATGGGGAAGCGCTCGAGATCTTCCTTGGTATAGTTCTTGGACGGCCAGGTCGGGTCCGTCAGGAAGTTGGTGTGGGTGAACTGGTTGTTTGGATGCAGTGGGTCACCACAGGTGAAGTGTATACGTGGGCTTGGGATACCAGTGGCTACACAGAAGGTTAGCTTAGAGGTTTGGGTGGGAGAAGGGGGGATGGTAAAGGGGGGATGGACTCACTACGGCAGTGGAGAAAGTCGATTTCGTAGCTCTGAAACTGGCCTGGGTAGCCGGTCAAGGCGGCGTAGGGACGTTTGCGTTGAGATATATCCTCGTTGGTGGCGACACTATACGAAGAGTTCGAAGCGGCAATGCTGCTATAGACGGAGGAAGCTCGCATGCTCTGGACATCTCGACTATGGCGCTGCTCCTCGACACGGACTTTCTTGGTACAAAGTAAATTGACGTCGTAGTCTGTACATGGCCATTAAATAGTGCAAAGGAGATGGATAAATGGAGATACTCACCATCCTTTGAATCGTTCACGGTTGATTTGGTCAGGAAAGAGTCTCGTGCACAGCGCTTTTTGACTGTAATGATTATGAGAATAAGTCACTGTCTCTGTCACTGGGAGTTGAACTCACTTTTTCGGATGATATCCGGGCTTGAGGGCTGAACAGCTGGTGCCGTTATGATTCTCCGAGGAGCAGCGTTGATAGGCTGTTCATTTCGCAAGCAAGTCTTTGACTTCTGCGACTTGGGCTCAAGAATGACTTTATGTCTTGGGGAGCTCTGAATCTGGCTGAACTCAAATTGCATAGGCTCTCCCTCTGGATACCTGAGCGAGTCTGACGCCTCAGATGCGTTTGCAGGAAAATGATCTTGACTGCTGCGAGTCGGTTCTACCTTGGTGTGAGTCAAAGGATACCTAGTGAATGGCACACCTACCTATTGGGAATATATCCACACCAGCTTGTGCACAGGCAAATTGGGCCAGCTCAGCACTGTCTAGGCCGATACTGGAACTTGACGAATCCGAAGTAAATGTGGCGTATCTGCCATCAGTAAGCGGTTCCGGTTGCGATGAGACGATTTCTCCTTGTCATTAGCCAGGCTTTTTTCGGTATAGCTGATAGAAACCCTACCATTGGCATGATTGGTCTCGAGCAAAGACTCTGCCGTGGCGTCGGGCTTCTTATCCTTGACACCAGCATCGGCAAACATGTACTCAAAATAGGGCGGTTGCGGAAGAGGAGGAAGCGGCTTGTTAAGATACTCTTCAACGCTCGGGGCTCTAGAATGAGAGCTGCGCGCAGTGAATGAGCCACCATTCATACGAGGAGCCTCGCCATTGGGATTGAGACTCTTGTGGTCTACACCGGATCAGCAGGCTTCCTGCTTTGGGAGAGTGATAGACTTACCTTGCTGACGAGACTTTTCAAGTTTGGCCATAGTCTTGTAATACCAGTCACGATTCTCCGGAGCGACGACTTGATCGATGATGTCCTTCATGCCGTTGGCGGCCCAGTCTCCAGGACCATGCCGGCTTGCAGCTGCATACCAAACCTCCACGTCGGCCTCAGTCTCACGAATGAGAGACATGACACTTTGATTTTCCATTGAGCCGGGTGATTTGTGACTCTCGTGTAACTCTGGGGATAATGGAGTAGTATAGATGGAGAGGACGGGAAATCCACTTGCAGAACGAACAGTATCTTGAGAATCGAAACTGTAGAGGCAACGAGGAGAAAGAACTGGTGGAGGAAATTCGATATACATTTCGGTGCGCGACCAACCTCACTTCACTGCTTCCCAGCCGTATTGTCCATTGAGACCTTGTGTTCAATTGAGGGACTGAATGGCTCCCATTGGGGAATTCTGCCGTACCTCTCTGCATGAATAGCTGGGTGCGGCAGAATCCAACAATAGGACTTCATTCACCGCTGGAGGGTGCGGCAGAAGGCGTGACGAGCAGACGACTTCACTCACCATCCCGTCTTGCGCAGTGTGTTCTTGACAACGTTGCCCGCGGAGTGCCCCCGACGTACTTCTCGTGTCTATGGCCATCGTTTTCCGAGCGGCCCCGAGCAACTTACCTCTTCATGTTCACGTGTGAGATGGGCAAGCAACTGCGCATTGCGTGCTCCTGCGACCCGGCCGAACGTAATATTCTGCTTACCTTCGATTAAGTCGACATCGCCCTCGCCGGAGTCTGTTCGGGAGAAGCCACGCTCGGCAACGCTCCTTGCGTCAAGACTCTATATCATGAGACTTACTGCAGGACCAGGAGAGGGTCGAGACCGAGCTGTGAAGGTAAGGAATCCCGGATGTTGAAGACTCCGGCTCGAATGTGGAGGGAGTTTGTGTTTGACCATACTGGCGGGATGGACTTCTGGCGGACGCTGTTTCATAACTTGCAATGGACGTTGGACGTTGGCGGACGCTCAGATCTGAAGCGCGCGCCACGCGCTCGATCCGAAATGGGACGCGAGGCGCAGGCGCAGGCGCAGGTGAAAGGTGGCTTGCTGGCCTGGGGCCCCCTGGCTAAGGTACTGTACGGAGAACATGGGCTCCTTATAGGTTCCTAAGGCCTGTCACTAAAGGTGGCGGCTGCTAAAAAGTCCAGGGGGCATCTGGGCTGACGGGATCTGACTTGTCCTCACACTCGAAAAGGGCAGTCAATGAGCTCCAACACCCTTTTCTTCTCTTTTTCTCAACTGTCTTGTCCTCGCCGTTCTCACCTCTCTCGAGTTGTATCGTTTTCTCACACTTGATTATTCCCTATTATCTTGTCCCGCCTGACTGCGCGTTCCACATCGAACCGAGATGATAGCTAAGCGATAGTCGACCTGCCTCCACCTCCTCAACCGCCCATCTTTATAGCCCGGCCGGCCCTGACCCTTGGCTCATACACTCCGGCATGTGGCTGGCAAGGTCATTGCCATGGGCATTGGCCGCCCTGGTCTGGGGAGCGTCACCAGCGAGGGCGGAAAAGACCGCAGCCGACTACTATGTACACTCGCTCCCTGGGCAGCCAGATGGCCCTTTGTTGAAAATGCATGCTGGGTATGTGATGCTCTAAAGGTCGTCGGATTCCACGTACTGATTGGCTCCAGTCATATTGAAATCACTCCGGAGCACAATGGACACCTCTTCTTCTGGCACTATGCAAACCGACATATTGCAAATAGGCAACGGACGGTAATCTGGCTGAATGGAGGCCCAGGATGCAGCTCTATGGACGGAGCACTGATGGAACTGGGTCCATACCGGGTCAAAGAAGGTGGGAAACTTGGATATAATGAGGGCTCATGGGACGAATTCGCCAATCTGTTGTTCGTGGACAACCCCGTGGGCACGGGATTCAGCTACGTCAACACGGACAGTTATCTGCACGAACTGCAAGAGATGGCGGATCAGTTTGTCATCTTTCTGGAAAAATGGTTCGCACTATTCCCGCAGTACGAAGGCGACGACATATACTTCGCCGGCGAGTCCTATGCCGGCCAGCACATTCCTTACGTGACGAGGGCCATACTCGAACGCAACAAGAAAGCGCGTACGGAGGGAAAGCACACGTGGGACATCAAAGGTCTTCTGATTGGGAACGGATGGATCTCGCCAGCGGAGCAATACCAGTCATACCTCCCATTCGCGTATCAGGAAAATCTCATCCAAGGCGGAACACCCGAAGCCCAAAGAGTCGAGGCCTCTCACACCCGCTGTATAGCCGAGTTAGGCAAGCCGGGTGGAACCGAGAAGGTGGACGTGAACGACTGCGAGACGGTCTTGTCCATGGTTCTGGATGTCTCGAAGCGAAACGGCAAGTGCTACAACATGTACGACATCCGACTCCAGGATAACTGGCCGTCTTGTGGCATGGCCTGGCCTCCGGATCTAGACACTGTGACGCCCTACCTGCGCCGACAAGATGTCATTGATGCGCTGCATATCAACCCTGACAAACGTACTGGATGGACCGAATGCTCCGGAGCGGTATCGTCGGCGTTCCGCGCGAGGAACTCGAAACCCAGTATCCAGTTAATTCCCGGAATTCTGGAGGCCGGAGTTCCCATTTTGCTGTTCAGCGGGGCCAAAGATATGATTTGCAACCATCTGGGCACCGAGGACCTGATCAACAACATGAAATGGCTCGGGGGCACCGGCTTTGAGATTTCTCCCGGAGTATGGGCACCCAAGCAGGATTGGGAGTTTGAGGGCGAGCCAGCTGGCATCTATCAAGAAGCGAGGAACCTCACCTATGTTTTGTTTTACAATGCAAGTCACATGGTGCCATTCGATTGGCCTCGTCGCAGCCGGGATATGCTGGACCGATTTATGGGAGTCGACATTGCCAGTATCGGCGGCAAACCAGCTGATAGCCGGATTGGCGGTGAAAAGGCTGGCAGTGAGACGAGTGTGGGAGGCCACCCGAACAGCACTGTCGCGCTTGAAGACGAAAAGCAAAAGGTCAAAGAAGCCGAGCTCAAGGCATATTATCGCAGTGGCGAGGCTGCGTTGGTAGTGGTGCTCATCGCTGCCGGACTGTTCGGTTGGTGGGTATGGAGAGGAAGACGAAGAGTCCGGGGTCTGGGATATCTCAGCGTGCCGCTGGCCGCCGGGTCAATGGGGAAAGGGGGTGATGTGGAAGCGGGAGACTTCGACGACAACGAACTGGACAATCTCGAAGCCAGTCATCGACACAGAAATTTGGATGCAGAGCCTTACGATCTGGCTAGCGACAGTGACAGTGACGATGAGGATATCGGACACCGGGCAGGAACCAAGACCAGGGAAGCAGGGCATATGTAACGGCAACGGCAACAGCACGAGAATACTAGGTAGTTAATGATTATAGACGACGGCGGAATGGCTACAGTATGTGTACATACAATATGGTGTCGTCGAGTGTTGCATCCTGCGTCCATTTGTCCTTTCCTTTTCCTGTAGCTATATCTGATATGTATGGAGCGCAAGAGATCACATCGTGTCTGGTCTGTGCTCCTGATCAGTTTGCATTATGTATCCGTATGGAGTACGGATACTGTGTACGCGTATTCTCTGGGCCCTTACGTATGTGACAATCAGGCTAACACCAATACGTAGGTAAGGAAGGGCCCAGTTGTCTGAGAATGAAACATGAAGCGAGCGTTGGTGAGACTACTGTATATGGTATATGTACAGATACTGTACGAGTAGTCTCTCTGCTAATGAATGTACAGTACGGATAAATTGGCCGCCAGTGCAGTGGGAGATTCGGGAGAGTTTCTTCTACAAAAGACGCCTATGTTAGGTAGGTAGGTAAGCTTCCTAGGCGGCGGCCTAAGGGCCTAGGGGCTTAGGCGGTCTTCTAACGTCCAACCTTATTGGGCTCAGGGGCCCTTAGCCCTAAGCCTTTAGCCCTTAGGCTGCACGAGGACGCCTAGTACGTAGGACTCTGTAGGTGCCCAAGTGCCTGGGATTAGACCAATTTAGGGCTCAGGCTCAGGCTCAGGCTCGGGCTCAGCTGCTAGGTGGCGGTCGTCTATATTTAGTTACCTACCTGGTACCTAATTATTCAATTACCTGCCGGTTTCACCTTCTCTGTCCGTGTCTCGGTCTCCTCTGCCGACGCGTCACACCCACACTGAAACATGTACAGATACAGAATACTACCTGGCACCACCTGGTATGTAATTACTGTGTCTTATACTTACCTCCTGCGTAGTAGTCCTACGCACCTACTACGGAGTTCTGTGATAGCTGCAATCCTGATCTTCACATGCCCCGTCGCGGAGTTCCATCGCACATCCTTGTCGAGCCTCATTGTCCAACCTCCTCGTCTCTTCCTTCGTGTTCCACGTCCAGGTTCGGACCCAGTTATCCACATGAAGTCTTCGCCTCTCTCTCCACCCGTCAAATCCACATCAGCCGTGGCCTTCAGCTTCTTCACTCCAGGGTTTCTCTTGTCCCCCGCCTACAAATCACTCGTACCGTAGGAGGGTCGGTTCAGGGCGTTTGCGTATTTGGAACTTCTTCACTTGGTTTGCCTTCCATCCATATTTGCGTCTCCTGTTCCTCTTGTTCAGTTGTTTGATATGGCTCCCTGATGTTCTTCCTGCTCACCTCCGATCCGACAATGCGATACCATGCTCCTCCCTCGACCTTCTCGACCTTTATCCCGTGCATGGAATCGTCGAAGGTCGGCCATCGTCGCCCCTTTGCTGGGCTTGATCCTGTTCCTCCTGTTCCTGCAGACTCGCATACGCCGATCCTCTCCCTCTGGCGATGGGCAGCCTGCAGCAATACTTCCTTCTACCCGTGCACGGCCGAGTAATCCTCTCCTCAAAAGCCAGGCCTCGTTTTGGCGAGATCTATATCTCATCATCTTGAATAATGATCCCTCCTGCGACCAGCCGCCGGAGGCGGTGGTACCTCAGAGTCTGGATATCGGGTTCGATCCCTCACACGACCACCAGCGGCCAGACATCCTGTACATGGATCCCGCCGATATCAAACGCATGCGTGAGGCACACTCCAACTTCGTAAATGATTTGAAAGATACTCCCCCCAAGATGCCATATGAGCCAGGTACCAGAGGCATTGTCGTGACGGCCGGATACAACCAACTTCCTGTCCTTGTGATCTCTCTACGCATGCTGCGGAGGACGTGGTCGTTGTTGCCAGTCGAGGTCTTCCTGGCCGACGACTCCGAATACGACGACGAAATCTGCAATGTCGTATTGCCCACGTTGAATGCCAAATGCCTTGTATTCTCCGACATCTTTCGGGCGGCTGAATCCGGAGTGTCGATTGATCGGTTCCAGTACAAAATCATGGCCGTCATCTTCTCCTCCTTTGAAGAAGTGCTTCTACTCGACTCCGATGCCTTTCCTATCTATGATCCTCTACCTCTGTTTCAAGAGGAACCGTTCAACAGTACGGGGATGATTATGTGGCCGGATTTCTGGTATGCCTCGGAGTCGCCCTACTATTTCGACATCGCCAAGATCGAAAGCATTCCGCCTCTCAATCTACGACCCGCGGTTGAGTCGGGCGAGGTCATGTTCTCAAAGTCGAAACACCATTTGTCGCTGATGCTGGCTGCATACTACAACTACTACGGTCCAGCATATTATTATCCCTTACTGTCTCAGGGAGCTCCCGGTCAGGGCGACAAGGAGACATTTGCTTGGGCTGCCACCGCTTTGAACGAGCCTTTCTATGCCGTTCGTCGGCGTGTCATGGCTCTCGGTCGAGTCGACTCCGCCGGATCTTTCCTGGGAAGTGCTATGGCCCAGCATGACCCCGCCGCCGATTTCGCCTTTGCGGAAGCTCACCCGCTGCCTCACGAGAAGGTGTTTGATGTCCCAGCAAGAGAAGTGAGGCCATTCTTCATTCATGCCAATTACCCCAAATTCGACCCTTCCACTATCTTCACCGAACAAACACGGGACTTTTCGTCCAAGGTCATCGGGACTGGCGGTCCCACTCGTGATACCAACGGAACATGGGTCCGGTGTTGGATGGGCGAGGCTCGTGCCAATGAAGTCTTCGGGTTTGATGTTGAAAGGAGGTTCTGGGAAGAAATCAAAGGCACGGCTTGCGAAAATGAACACCAATTTGGCTGTTGGAAAGGCAAACAGGGCATCTGTGACCGTGTGAAGCACTACTGGCATGAAGTCTTCGAACCTCTGCCGACTGGGGGACATGGATCGACCCAGCCTCCGCCGCCGGGACCTTGACCAATACCTCGAAAGGAGCTGTCGCACATTTTCTTGACCTATTGTACATGACTCTCAGATACCGGCAAGGCAACAATTGTTTTCTCCGCATTCAGCCTTGTCTTCGATTGGAAGGAGCTTTTGAGACACGTGTCTGCACTGTTGGCAGCCAGTTGACACGTACGTGATGTGAAATGAACGTAATGAGATGCACGACCTGCAGGGCTATAGAGGGCCAGAAAAGTTGAGCATACCGATAACTGATGGACTGGTTTCAATACACGAGGGGATAATGGAGTGCTGGTGGCTCTTAATTGGCGCTGTGAGAAGGATATGGATCGCAGGATTGCAGGGATTGTTCTTGACTCGGCGAGGCTGAGCATGATTACAGTATATGGTATACATAGTTATGCCATGGTGTTTTGTTGCAGGTTGCAGTTTCTGATGAATTCCTTTCCTTCCATGTCTCCGTAGACTTTGGTACGGTGCACCAACACTGACCTTTTCGTGTCTCGTATCTCGAGCTCATTGCTCCCAAGTTGTAAAAGGTAACTTGGAAACTTGTGATCAAGTCGTAAAAGGTAGGTAACTTGGACATTTGTGATCAAGTTGTAAAAGGTGACTTGGACATTTGCTCCCAAGTCGTAAAGGTAACTTGGACATTTATCATCAATGAACATGGCCCAATCTAGGCGTGGCGGTCTACGAGTACGGGAGCCCCCTAGCCAAAATGTTAGGTTGCCCTGCCCTGCCCTGCCCTACCCGCAAGGCTGAGCATGAGCATGAGCATACAATACTCCAGTGACAAGTCTAATGGTCGGCATACCTTCCAAACCTGGATGGAGCACCTTAGCACATTCATGTTAGGGGCTTAGGAGACCTTAGGTTCCTAAACCTCAGCCTCGGCCTCCTGAGCCCTGAGGCTCGACCTCCTTTCTAGAAAAAGGAGTATCAGTAGACATCTCCGCCGCCTAATTACCTACCATGAATCTAATGTACTAGTACTGTACTACTTATTTGGATTACGACTTGCTTGCATTGAGAGAATCGGATACCTACCTACGTACGTACCTACATCCATATGTCTCAGGTGAGAGACGTACCTACCTACATTATATCACGCATGGCCTCCTATGTCTAAGGTGAGAGACCTACCTACATTATATCATGCATGGCTTATCCTATGTCTAAGGCGAGAGACTACTTACATCCAGTCGTGCATGGCCTCTCCTATCCTATGTCTCAGGTGAGGCGAGACGATCAGAGAGATGGTGAGAGCGAGCGCCCAACCAACCAATTAACCAGCCCGCCCCTGAAGAGAAGGCACAAGAATGGTACACTTGCTTGCATTGTACGGATCGGATACCTACATTGTGTCATGCATGGCCTATTCTATGTCTGAGGCGAGACGATGAGACGAGACGATGAGGGAGATGGTGAGAGCGAGCGCCCACCCAACCAACCGGCCAGTCAGCCAGCCAGCCAGCCAGCCAGTCCCTGAAGAGAAGGCACAACAATGGTACTGTAAGTAAAGACGCGCGAGTCTGAGTCTGAATCAGAGTCAGAGTCATTGTTATTGTCTCCTTTTATCCGTACATTGAAACCGAAACCGAACCTGAACCCGAATCCGAACCCGGACCCAAAAACACAATAAAACAAAATACAGCCACAACCACAGCAACAACACAGCGCCACATGACGGTCGTGAAGATATAGCAAAAAGCGAAAAGCAAAAAGCAAAAAGCAGGGATCCGCACCACCTCACCACACCATAAACACACCACCTCCGCGGAGCCAGAAGACCATAGAATCCATGAAATCCACAGAAGCACAGGATCACAGGACCACAGGATCACAGGACCTTACTGTAAAGGCGTCTGACCAATTCCCTAACACGCCACACCGTACCCCGCCGCACCCTAAGGCGCCGGTACATGGTCTGTCATGGTCTGTCATGGTCTGCCATGGCAAGGCTACCTCGGGCGAAAATCAACGCACAAGACAACAATCCCAATCCCCAATCCCAATCCCCAACCGACCCAGAAATCCCGGGTGACAAGGAAAGCACAAGAAAAGAAAAAGTACCAAGCGAAAGAGAGGGAAAAGGTTGGACGGAGGAGAGCAGCCAACAGTCCACCGTCTCGTGCCTCTCTGGTTCCATTTCTCTCTCGTCTTGTACTGATCCCGTCTCCTTTCCCTTTTTTCCCTCTCCTTTCCCAGTACACCGGCATAAAACCAGGCCCCTGCGGCATCCGAATCCCGCATCGAAAGAGATGGTGAAAAAAAGAAAGAAGCCAGAGAAAATCGACATTGACATTGCCACTCGTTGCTAGCACAGATAGATATCTGACAAGCCGTGGCTCATCTGCCATGCCCCGTCTAACCCATGTCAAATAAGACTGTCAATCAATACGTCTCTTCCAACTCCGTGCTCCACGCTGCATCGCTGCCCTCAATTCTGACGCCGGTAGCCCCAGTGTTGACGTTTTCATCAGACAGTTCTCGAAACCGTTCGTACTGCTGGCCGTGATGATACCCATGGGTCTGGTGGACTTGGTAGGTTTGGTGATGATGGCGATCATCATGAGGCCGGTCATGATGATGAGGAGGAGGACCGTGATGACCGTGCACTCTGATCTTAGCAGGTGGAGGCCCCATCGGTCCAGCTAAAGCCGCATCATTCACTCCCGCGGTCATGGGTCTCTTGCCGTTCAAGTTATGGCTCATCCCCAAGGCGTTGGTCGTGGTCGTGGTCCCCGCGCCAGCGTGAATTTTGGCATAATATGCCTCGCGGGCATCTCGTTCCGGTTCCATCTCCGATGTGTCAGAGTAGGTCTCCCAATTCTCGCTGCCGCTTGCAGTAGTCCCCGTGGTCATGTTGGATGAGGTGTTGGATGTTTGCCGAGAAGCGCCAGACATGGTCGACGCAGGGGCCGATGGGTGGTGAGGCCGGGACCCTTGGCTGTGGCTCTGTATCGAGGTCGAGGTAGAGAGCGAGTGAGAAGGTTGATATTGGGGCTGATGTGAGTGGGAGTCGGAACGAGAGTGCTGTGATGGTGGGTAGTGCGGTTGCTGTTGTTGTCGGTCACGATTCAATACCGACGTTGACATATACGACATTCTCTCGCGATCGTCATACACGTCTTCAGGGCTTATCGGTCGAACATACCGACTACTTTCGTTCGACCCGGAAGATATCGTGCTCGTGGGTCGTGTCGCCGGTGGCGGAAGGTGAGAAGAGGTCATGGCGGCAGCTGGACTGGGTTCGGGAGGGACGAAAAGATCTCTCATCTTGGGTGGAGGAGCTCGAGGAGGACCCATTGTCCTGGCACGTTGCGGGGAATTCTGGACGGGTTCCTGCTGGAAGCTGCGAGAAGACGGTTGATGGACAGGCCGACGTTCGGGAGAGTTGCTGCCATGCTTGAGGTTGCCCAGGGGAACGCGAGCCGGGATCTTAGAAGGCGATTTGGCTTGTGATAGAGACGCCGTCGATGTTGAAGGAGGCGCTGCTCGTTGCCGGAAAGTTCCAGCGGTGGGGGTTTTCGTGGTCGAACGAGGGGGAGGCCCTTTCATCACACTCTGAGGTCGAACTGCCGAAGCAGTGCGTGATGTGCTGGCGGCCGGTTTCGACGAAGCTTGGGTAGCTGCAGGCGTCTTCGATCTCGGGGGAAGACCGTTGGGTGTCTTGGATCGCGCGGGAGGAGCTTTGACTTCCGTCTCTTCAATCTCGTCGAGGAATCTGTCGCCATGGACCAAGAATGGGCGTCCGTATTCGTCTTCGTACTTCTGTAACGTCTTCTTCAATTCGGCCGTCACCTTGGGCAATTCCTTAGCAATCCTCTTTCTCATCTTCTCCTCTCGGAGGAGTTTTCCAGGATCGCGCTTCTCTCCCTTTTGTGGCTTCAACAGCAATCTGGACGCGTCGGCGGCAGATGCAGCCAACGCTTCGCGATCGGCAATCAGAGACTTGTATTTCTCGACGGCGGCCAGCGTCGGGGCTCGCTGTTCCTTGAGCGTGGTCAGTCTTTCGATCTCGGCTTCGTGAGCTGACAATAGCGCATCACTATACACGTCGGAGAAGGCTGGGGTGAAATCCAACATCTCTTCCTCGGAAAAGTAGAGGGCGTCCCACAGCTCTTGAAGCCTGACACGAGCATCCTCGACAAACAGATGAAGATTCTGCCTCTTCAGTTCGTTCAGTCTGGCCAGCTCGTCTTCGAATTCATTGATTATCCGCAAGCCGCAGCCGCGGTTGGCGGCCAGGAAGGCCTTTCGGTCCGCATCCTCAATCCCCAGACGGTCCCACAGGTTCTCAATGTTCTTTTTCAGATCGGCCAACCTCTTCTCCCGACTTTTCTTCTCGTCCATCAGTTTGTCACGACGACTTCGAAGACGATCCAAATCTGCCTGATGTAGACCTAGTTGTTCGGGCGTGTCGCGATAATTTTGTACAATCAAGGAATCTGTCTGCGCCTGAGGGATACCCAGTTCGGACCACAGTCTGACGATTTCTTCTGCCGTCTGCTGAACAAGGACCACCCTTCTGTTGTATTCATCGTAGACTCGGGAGAATTCCTCGTCGAGCGTGGTGACATAGGAGGGGGACAGATCGAAGTTGGGTGGGCACGTGTTGGAGGAAGTGGGTGGCAGTCGAATCTTGACGAAGGACGACTCGAGGTGGGAGGAGTAGGACTCGAGAGCTTGAACCAATTTCTTAACCTGCTCAAACCGCTCGCGATGTAGTCTGCTGACCACGTTGTATTTCTCTTTGAGGTCGCGTAAACAATCAAGGAGGGGGTAGGTAACGCGTAAACCGTCGGTGTCCAGGTCGTAGCCGTTGTCCTTTTCATCGTCCAGCGATGCTTCCATCTGTTTGATTGTTTTAATGATGTTGTGGGCTTCCTCGGTCATTTCATTCTTCTCACTGGCAAGACAAGGTCAGCATACGCATTCTGGGACGACGGTCGGAGGTGCGGTGGGACGTACTTATTGACCAGGCGCAGCTGGTTGTGCAGCGTCTCGGACAAGGCTGCGAACAGCTCAGTCTCTCTGGACTCTCGTTCATTGCGCGGCACCCCGATCTCGTCGAAGATGGAATGCAATTGGCCTATGATCGTGGTGACCTGAGTGGTCAGGTAGCTGGTGTCCATTGGCGTAGTCGTGGGCGTGGGCATTGGGGTCGGACTGCGGCTCGCGGCCGAGCTGGACGATGATAGAGACTCTCTCAGAAGACGAATATTCGGTCGCGGTGACAGCTTCGAAGGATAGACATTTAGACAGAGAAGACGTGGAGAATATGGGCACCAAGTGGTCGCGGCGTCAGGGCGAATCAGGCTCAAGTGGTGGGTTGGGGGAACGAAGGGACCATGGCGATGTCCGGACGGAGGTGTTGATGGCGTTGGCAGAGCAACTGACTCAACCAAGCTGCAGAGCCTCGTCGTCTTCACCGCCTTTGACCTCGCCCGGCAGAATCTCCCTCCACCAGGCGCCACCAGGGTCAGTTCGCAGTTCGTCACCGACACCGCCTGAGGCACAGCTCTCCACGCCATACCGCCATATCGCCATATCGTAGCCGACTCCCACCCCCCTCCCCTATTGCTGTTGCTGGTTTGCCCTTTGTGCCATGTCGACCCTCTCTGCCCTGCGCACCTGGGAGGCCGAGAACGACATCATCACCGTCGACCCAGCCCAAAATGGCCTCTACAATCTTCCCGACCCCGCCGCCTACAAAGCGCTACAAGACGCTGCACCCTGGAAGAAAGATCCCAACTACTTCACCCACGTGCGCATCTCGGCACTGGCACTCCTCAAAATGACTACACATGCTCGGTCCGGCGGCAGCATCGAGATCATGGGCCTCATGATCGGCTACGTGTCGGGTCGATCGCTCATCATCACTGACGCATTCAGACTACCTGTGGAGGGAACAGAGACCCGGGTCAACGCCCACAACGATGCAGACGAATACATGGTCAATTTTGGCATCGCCTCACGCGAAGGAGGAGGGCAGCTGGAAAACGCAGTGGGATGGTATCACTCACATCCGGGCTATGGATGCTGGCTGTCGGGCATCGACGTCAACACACAAATGACGCATCAGATGGTTAACGACCCGTTCGTCGCTGTGGTCATTGACCCCGATCGTACAGTGAGCGCTGGCAAGGTCGAGATTGGCGCTTTCCGAACATACCCAGAAGGCCAGCAGCCCAAAGACAGACAGTTCACCGACGACAGCGACGAGTTCCAGGCGATTCCCACGGGCAAGATTGAGGATTTCGGGGTCCATGCCAATTCATACTATGCACTGGAGGTGACGCACTACAAATCGACGCTCGACACACACCTACTCGGTCTCCTGTGGAACAAATATTGGACTTCGACGCTGTCGCAGTCGCCCTTGTTCACCAACCGCGACTATGTCAACAAGCAGATTGTCGATCACGCCATCAAGATCAAAGAGGCAAGTAAGAAACAGCGGACACACGCCAACATGGGCCGGCGGACGCAAGAGTTGGCGGGCAGTGGAGACCAGAATTTCAAGGTTGTCAGGGACGGGTCACTGGAGCAGGTGGTCAGAGGGGGCAATACAATCTCGTCCGAGGAAGTCGCGGGTTTACTGGCGAGCGACGTCAAGAAGAAGCTGTTCTGGGGTGTGGTGCAGGAGGCCCGGGTCAAGGCGGCCGGGGAGCAGGCGACGATCGCTGCTGCCGGGCTGGCTGTTACAAGCAATGGAGGTTGAAACTTGCGATGGCTGCCAATCCAATCGTGATGCAAGCAGCGGGGGCTGGGAATAATCGTCTCCAGAGTAGACCAATCATCCGGTTTCCGTGGGACAGGCCACCTTATCAGCTTCTACCAACAAGAACAACAACAAGAGCAACAGCAACAGCACCAGTTTCAGCCATCACCGCCGTTGGAGAGAGACCCAGAGCGACCCAGTGGCGACACGGTCAGCTCACTCGTGGGACGCCGTGGCCCGGCTCCGACAAGACAAGACGAGATGAGATGACTGCGCACGTTCGACTGAGGAGGAGGTACATACATCCCATATACTCACTGGCCGCAGCCGGTTCGTGAGCGGTGATCCGTCACACCACACCACACCACACCACACCACGACGCGAAATCTCTTTGTCGAGCACAAATGAGCGAGCTCTAGATGGCAGATTCGCCCTCGCATGCGACGCTGGTACAGGCCGTGCACCACACTGCCTAGGTAGATACTACATACCGTACAGTAGATACCTTATGTAGCTACCGTATCATGCATCACACGCAGGATTCTAGCGGCCCCCGTGGGGCAAGGTCCCTTAGGCATAGGACCTAGTTGAAGATGCCTGATGCATGGAGGATTTCCGTCTAGCGAGAACTGCGGCGTTTTACAGTTCTAGGCGAAATGAAACGTTTGGAACGGGTGTCATATTTGCTCCAGATCGCCGCCGTCAGAGCCAGACGTGCGAGGACATCGAGCTCTTGCAATGTGGTGTCTGTCCTGCGGCTGCCTGCATGCTACATACAGTAAACCGCTGCTCAGTCTGTGTGCCATCAATAACAGAGCCAGATCCGGTGCGACCGACTCCTCAAATCCCAGATTCCAATCCCAACGGCCGTAACATCCTGAGAATCATCACCCTTCGTCCGCAGTTGCCTCAATCCAACCGGGTAACTGGTAACTGGCCACTAGGTTCGTCAATTTCAGGAACTCTGCCTTTTTGACTCTGGATCAATGTTCCCGCCCTCCAATGACCAGGTGCTTTCCTCGAACGTGATGGTTGTTCCACTCGATAATATGCTTCCGAATCCCTCTGTTCTTCCTTCCATGCCAAAAATCCATGGAGCAGACACTGCCTTCCCCCGTATAGACTAGTAGATGACTGAAGATTGAAGCAGCCATTTCAATGCAGTGTCGAATAGACCGGCTCGGCTCAACACAACCCCGCTCACCGCGTGGAGTTGCACCCCATATCGCAGAGTTTTCTTCATATGATCCTGAATGCCTCCAATTGAAATCCAATTCCGCTAAAACAAGGCCGCAAATATGCTGGAAACAAAATGAAATACGCTAAAAGGCAGTTCAAAAAGGGGCATATGATAATATGGCCATGGCCCCTGGGCACAAGGCCTAGACCCTCGCCCTTCTCGGATTCGTCATTCGAAATTGCGTGATATCCACGACGATGGAGCTCTGATCGCTGGCATCATCGACTTCGATGTTGTCAGTCATCAGGCCCGGGTTGCCGTACGACATGACGGGGGCACTGAAAAATGCACCTTGAGACTTCATGTCTTCCAGTGTGTGACTGATCGCGAGGTGACTGCGATCCATCGTGGCACCGATCTTGGGTGTATGGAGAACATCAAGCGAAGGTTGAGTAGATAACGTAGCGTCTGAATCTCCGCAGCTCTGAAAACTGTCCCAGTTGACCTGATCTGCTTCCGAGCCCTGGGGGTTTCCTTGCCGAAGGTTCTTAAGTGACTCTGCCATGGTGGTGGCTTGAGCAAGGACGGCGTCCAATTTTTGCCGAATGACATCCAATTCAGTCGAGCAATCTCCGTCTCGAAGGAACTGATGAGCAGCAGTCTCACAGAGACTCTGGACCGACTCAAGATCCTTGTCGACAAGAAAGAAGGCAGTTTCATCATCGGGTGCTGGTTTGGTGGTCGATTCGGTAGGCTTCTTCTCTGATACTAAGAGTGATGTGCTCCGTGACCGAGTAGAAGACCCCCGGACATTGTCGAGTGAGGGATACCCTCGGCCTGGCCGGGTGGATAGAGTGGAAAGAGAGAATCCTTTGGCAGCCACCAAAGCATTTTTACCCTTGCGAAGGTTGTTTCGACCGACTCCAATGGATTTCACCATGGCATCCAATTGTTCTTGCAAATACGCGTCATAATACACGATGACTTGGTTTTTGTTCCTGAATTTTTGAGGCCCGGAAGCCCCCGATCGGATCGAGGTGCCAGGTCTTCTCCTCCTCCTTGCCTGTGCGTATAGATATTTGTTCCCGGCTTCGAGCGGATTTATTTCGACCCGGCTAAGAGGAGCTGGTACACTACCACTGCTCGGGGCGACCTCGTCGGGCCGCTCAACTTGTTCATTATCGTCCGGGTGAATCGAGGCCATTGAGGGTGTCCTCCGGCGCTTGGGCTTTATCTGGTTGACCAGTCGGGCATATTCGGCGACGAACTCGGTATGCTTCTGATCGGCGTGAGCAGACAATGAGTCGACGCTGGCTTTCCAAGTGGGAATGTTGTCGAGGAGGTAGACAAAGCTCGAGTGAGCGTCCATGGATTGAGCCATGACGTCTACCACAGCAACGGACAGGCGACTGGAGGTAGAGGATGGTGAGACAGGTTATGAGGGCATTGTTTCGCCAACTCAAGACGTGTGATCGATATTGCACTGACAGGATAAGCAGGCGGGATGGAAAGGCGGAGGGAGAGGATCGACTTGGTGCGGTGTGGGGGGTTGCTGGTGTTGAGAATGGCTGAGAGGAGGAGAAGGAAGAGGAGGAGGTCAGTAGAAGGTCCTGAGCGAATCGAGAGTGATGTTCGGGTGGTGCAAGGATGCAAGGTCGTAAAGGTTTGGTGATGAGAATTCAGAGCAAGGAGGATGACGGTATGCGAAAGGCGGAGTCGATTGAATTTCTTTGACGGTAGTGGCACTGGCAGTCGTGGGCAGTCCACTCAGTTAGTGGCGGTGGAGGAGGAGGAGGTATGTATGTACAGACACTGTGAGATGTGATGCCGTGTCAGATGCAAGCAAGCAAGGTAGGCAAGCAAGCAAATATCACGGATCAATCAATCGATCGAGTGAGGATGATTATACAACGGTGCGGTACCTAGGTAGGTAGTACTCTTCTGTTGTAACATGAGCAAACTGTGCGATGTAACATTACGCGTTTGTACGGAGTACAGTACGGTACCAAGCCACGTGACCTTACCTGCCGTCCTAAGGTAGTGCCTACTAGGTCTACTGTGTGTGCCTAAGGGAAGTAGTTAGGGGCCATAGTAAACTCATACTACTATTAATCTCTGCCACCTAGGTCGGTAAGGTATCGTACAAGGTATGTATCCATACAAGCTGGCCATTTTGATCCCGGCACCGAGTACCTAAGGAAGCCTAAGCCGCCTCTCTATAGGCAGCAATTTAGCAGCAGCGTTAGTAGGCCCCGACACCAGACCAGGGGGCCTAGACTGCATTTCGGGGTCGGCCTGCGCCGGTTGGTGATGGGGCTGACGGGGGCATCCCAGCACAGTCCGTCAGTGCACAGATTTGCCTGGGCCAGATGAGAATTACTCGTTTCGGCCGCTGCAGTGAGGGAATCACGATACTATGACATATGCGTATAGGTAGGTTCCTGGGTTCCTGCACCTGCGACATATTGAAGTTTCGAAGATACTATGGATCTGTTGAGCTGAAGGTACAGTATCTACTACCCATACGTGCGTACTCCTATGTGAGGTGTCCGTATCTAATGATCTCACGCACGGCAGGCTACCGCTGCGGAAATGTCGTTCATTGATTGACAGCTGCACTACTATCTACCTGGCTGCTGGTAGTCTCTACTCTATTCCCTGCCTGCGCCCTGCGCCCTGAGCCGACGGCACTTTTTCCTCCTTCCCTGGTCCTTCCCTGTTTCTTCCCTGGTCGCCCACGACGCCAGTCCAACCTCCGTCCTCTCTAACCGCTGCGCCTAATCATCATTAATCATGGATTAGGTGCAACATTCCCGCGTCAACTCCCGCGGCCATCGTGCGACCTTTCTTACTCTGGTAGTCGGTCAACGCTCTATCTTGCCGCCACTCCGCATGTGCATCAACATTGAGCTGCTCTTACTGAGGCTTAGGCATGCACAGTCACAGTCACACACGACCATAGCACGCAATCCACCGAAAGCATGCCGCTGAGCACCATGGGCAGGCTCCGGTCGGTCCGGGTCGCAGCTTAGCCAAAACAAAAAGCCCTCTCGCTTCAAGTCAAAAGCAAAGCGGTCGATTTTCCACTTGGACGTACCCACTATGTGTACTGTATCGATGACCGACAGTACTGGTACCTACCCACAGATACTACTCCGTACACTTTAACTGTCTTTGTTCGGGTCACGGTCACAGTGTCACGGTGGTCTCGGAGGTAGTCCGCCTCCGATACGAAGAGCCCCCACAACAGCGAATCGTCTCACAATTGACACGTTCTCCCCTCCTCTCGCTACGAAAGCCTCTGGGCTGTCTCTGGGCTTACCTGCATCGCGCTCATGCAAGTTCGTGCATCATCCCTTGCAACTTCAGCCAACAAGTACAGTCTCAGTATCAGTATGAGGACTCCTTGTCCGCATCCATTTGTCTCGTCGCCACTCATGAGCTCAGTTGGTTTACTTGCAGATGGTCGACTAAGGAACCGAACTCGAGAATCCTGGAAGGGCTGCCTGCTGCCTACTGCCTGTAACCCACAAACCTCCTCCTGCCCGGAGGCCAAAGTAGCTTGCGGGCTTGCTTGTGCCACTGCACATGACCCGTCCAACAAGCATGTGTCGCTTGATCTCTCAACCCAGTCTCTCCTTTCGACTAGCTGTACTCCGTATGACCCAAACCATCACGGCCTGTTGGACAGGAGACACTCATGCTAGAGTACGGAGTATACACGATGCCCAGATAATGATGCGCTGGCGCTCATCTGACAGGGACTACCAGGCACCTACGAGGTATCCGTAGGTGGAGAGGAATCACAACATACCTTGGTCTGCTATGTGCTAGTGTCCAGTTTCGGCAAAAGATCTGTTCTCACCGACATTTGGTCCCTTCAGGCTTCCGTGGCTTTAAGATGATCGACACGCCCACCCTGTTCCAGCCGTCTATAGCAGCCAATGCAGAAGCCACGGCTAAAGGACAACCAGGGACTCGACTCGCCGAAACCAACAAGTGCGGCACGTCCTCAGATCACCACGGGCCGGATCCGCCAGTCTCCGATCTCCAACGCTATTAGTATTGTGATTGTTAATTGACCACCGTCGTTGTCATGCAGTGTCAAATTGGCACAGAGAGTGTAGCATACTCCGTAGCATGGCATGCCTCATTTCTCTCCTAGTACCTGAGCCAGGGTGCAAGACAAGACGAGGCCGGAAAAGACAAGACAAGTCGAGACTGGCTGCAGTGAGTGACAACCTACCTTACCTACAGCACGAGTACGAGTACCTAAGCTAGGTAGGTAGGTATGTACAGATACTAATTAGTGGCAAACAAAGTACAGAGTACAGAGGCGGAAACCATCGACGAGCACCTAGCTTACCTAGCTTAGCTATATTACTACAGCTAGCTAGCTAGCGAAAATAACTAGAATACCGATGGTGAACGACAGAAGGAGATCATCAATTAGACTAATAATTAATATTGGCTTAGGTACTATCCGTACATACTCCGTATACGTATAGCATCCCGCCATCAAGGGTATCTCTGGTGCAGTGCTCCCCAATCAACAGCCTTAGGCCCAACCTCCCACCTGTCTGTATCACGAATCCTCATCAACGCCGACCCCGACCCCGGCTCCGGCTTACGGCAGTCACAAGCAGTGCTAGGTAGAGCACTTCTGCTCATATCACCACGCCCCAAAAGGCAACAGCCTCGGAACTCCAACCAGTTGATCAGTCCCCCCTTTTTCTACTCCGTACACACCATTTAATAGTATATCTTCTCCTCGAAAATAGGGGGTCGTCCGCCCGACGCCGCCTCGTCCCAAAGAATCTTGCCCTTTTCGTTGAAATATGCACCTTCGTCCGTCATCGGCGTCACCTTGTTGGTATGCAGGCATTCCTGTTTCGACACGCCCATCTTATCACAAGGCACCCACAGTAGAGGAGGAGCGGCGTTGACGGCCGGATCTTGGTAGGCGTCCCTCTCAACTTCAGGCGAATATCGTATCTCCGCAAAGTCCTGCGGAACCAATTTCCGCAGCACGCCGTAGCTGGCATAGATGTCGGGTCGGAGGAACTTTTTCAGCCTTGACATTGCTTGGTTTCCTTCAGGCGTCATGGACGCCTTGCTACTCCTGAGCTCCTGCATTGCGTTCTTTTCATACGCGTGGTCCTGCCCGTCAGTCTCCGCAGAAGTCAAGGTTGGGGATCCGTTGTCGAGCAAGGCAGCTTCCTCGACTTCGAGAGATCGCGGCAGAAAATGCAAAAGCGGTTTAATGGCCGATGTCAGAGAGATGTGATAGAGAATCATGAAAATCAGGAACACCACCATCAGGACGAGCGGTCCAATAGCTGCCCGAATCGCAAAGAGTCCAATGAGACAGATGGCTGCCAGATAGCACCCAACCAGAGTATGTTGCAAGGCTTTGGCGTAGACCAGGCCTTTGGTGTCAATGGCCGAACTGTCGACGAAGAGGAGGTTGTATCGGAAAGCAAAATAGAATAGCCCGAGACCAATGGTGGCAAAGCCCAGCATGAGAGGAGCAATTGCCGCATATGTGATGGAAATCACCGTCATCAACCTGTCCGACGTTAGAATTTGGGATTTCAGTCAGAAGGGAAACACGTACTCCATGACGGGAAAGGTGGTCCCCCAGCCAACAGATGATAAGATGGACCATCGGTTGTACATCTTTCGAGGTGTCTTGTCCAGTATCTTTGACAACGTGTTGGAGACAACCAACCCGCTGATTCTCAGGAGCTGTCCCGAAGAGAACACCAACCCTTGAAGGATGAAGTACGAGATGTAGAAGTTCGAAGAGAGTGGGAGATTCTCGGCCAACAAGCTCGTCACAGATCCGGGGTTCTTGATGACTTGTGGGACAGCGGCGCTAGCTGCCGATGTCATGGTCGTAACTAGAAAGACTTGGATGACCTGGAACCAAAAGAAGGACTCGTGACATCGGAGTTCTATAAGAGATGCGGTAGGCTTCCCGGCAACCTTGGCCATGAATTTCATGATGGTTGGCACCAGGGACATCAAGACCGAAAGTAGAACCACAGGAAGCAGGTTGGTGATCACCCCCAGGATGATTTTGGGGCAGTCGTTGATGAAGCTCAGGAACGGCGCGACCTTGGTCAAATAGGATATCTGGGAGATGGACCCAACAACAGCAACCGGGATCGACCTAAAATTATTGTCAGACGCAAGCAGACCCAGACAGCAAGATCGGCCTACCAGAATATTATGAGCGCAGTCACAAACCCCAATGAGACGATGTTGCGGATAGTCCGAGTTTTCCAAGTGATGCCCAAGTTCGACCACACAATCTCTTCCGGACTAGGGCCGACGACGCGAGGAGACATATGCAACGGTTGATGGTGAGCGACCATTTGAAATGCGCTCTGCGCCTGCGTCTGGTTCCAAAATTCCACGAACACGGCATTCTTGGGTTTGGATTCGCCTGACCGGTACTTGTTCTGCTCGGCTTCAATGCGTGGGTTCAGTTTTGCGATTTCCTCACGGCACCAGTTGATAGTGTCGACCTTCTTGCCGACCAGGAATTTCAACCGGTGTGTCGGCCGATCCTTGGGCCTGACCCAGCGCGCGGCAGCGGCCCCGGACTCGTTGCCATATTCCTCCTCATAACTAGCGACCTGTCGGTTGCCCATTTCCGACTCCTTTCCTTGCACGGATTTCAGGCGGGCATCATTGGCAAGCTTGATAAGCTTTGTTTCGGCAGTCTCAAGTTTGATGCACAGCTTGTAACGCTCGTCAACCATTTCAGACAACTCTTTAGCATCCGAGGCGATCCAGACGTTCTTGAGTTCATCCCCAAACAATCGCCGGATTTTGGCTTCATTGGCGTATTCGGTGGGAACGGACTGAAAGAGAACGGTGCGGGACGAAAGTCGTGAAGCGTACAGTGGAGACGAAAGGTACGCTTGTCGCAGGTTGATGTAGTAGATCATTTCTCTGGTGACCAGGAAGAAGATGAAGCTAATGAAGATCCATGCGATGAAAGTGTGGGCAAAGTATCGGTTTTTGTCCTTGACGTTACTAAAGCTGAGAAGGTTGAGTTGTGTCTGACCACCGTGACCAGTTGCATTGATAGGGAACAGGATAGGCCATGTGAGGCAGCACCCCACGAAGCAGATGACAATCGATATCTTGAGATAGCGCAATAAGAAATATCCGTCTAGGGAATTGTGCTGGAGGACGTACTCGTCCGGCAGCTAGAGGCATATCATGGTTAGGCGGAAATTCCCCTCAAATTTGCTATCACTCACCTTTCTCATAAACGGGATCCATCCGAGCAGAGAGCCCGGGGGAGGCGGAGTTCGCTCCTGTGGGCGCAATGCACCCATGTACGTCCTGGGAGCATATTGTCTGGGGAACTTTGTTCGCAGAAGTAGGAATATGGCAAAGTAGACCACAGAGATGAGGAGAGTCGGCACCAGAGTGGACAACAACCCAGACAGCGAGGGATCGGTACCCCGGCTGGATCCAATGTTCTGATCATCGTTGGCGTTGGTGCTTGGAGCCTGGCGAACCTGGAGCAGCGTATGGAGAGTCTCCATGGCTGGAGGTACACCACGGTGCACTGGAGGGAGGGTTCGGACGTTGATGTCGATGTGGAGATGTATTTTACCGTCGCGTTGGGGCGATGAGCTTGGGAGACGCGATAGCAGGCCGTCCGCAGAGAGGGCTGGGAGCAGCAACGAACACCATGTGCTCAAGAAAAGACGAGAGCGCGAAAATCAACAGCGTTGAATATAATGCCAGTGGTTCGTAACTTAAGAGATATGCCGATACCCTGCACGGTGAACATGGCCGAAGTGGATGGCGCGTCCGCTCTGGGCTCGTGCATGATGAGCGAGGAATCGGATTGCCCGCTGAATGGGTCTTTCGGCTGCCATCTTCTTATTTGCACCCACTAACCAGACCCTGCCGAGCTGACTCTGGCTGCGGGCAGAGCTAGTCCAGGTCTACGAGATTACGTCGATTTTGATGAGCGTCCAGCAGCGGTGTCTTATAAAGACTCTTGAACTGCAGAACCACCCTGCGCTCTATCTGCTCTCTGGTCTTGCTCTTGCAGCTACATCGCAGACACAAAGCTGCAACAAAGAGCACACCTTGTCTGAACAGCTCGCCATTCGAAGCACTCGAAAGTAGCTACGGTGTACTCCTATTCCCCAGACAGATCGAATTTGCTGCACCCTATAGGGCCTTAGCCTACGCCTACGTACGCACCTTGTTCGGTAGCTTCAAGAATGCTCAAGTCGGCACACTGCGCTGCGCAGTGACAACCCCACTCAACCGACCCTCGCGTACGCCGTACTATAGTTTAGCACCTTTCTGCCGACTGGTCAGCCTGGGTCCCTACAAATTCTGAAGAAAAACCCATATCATTGAGCACAAGTTCAATCCTGGCGGCTTTGTTGCTTTTTCGGCGGCTGGAAGCGCACTTGAATTTGCCTGCGACCCTCGACCGAATATGCCGCACAACGAGGCTGACATCGAACCCTAGTGAAAGAAAAAAGAAGGGTTCAATGTACTCCTTAGTGGTCTAGAGAATGAGGACACAGACCCATAGAATACGGCTAATCATTTCTCTAGAGCCTGTGGGTGGCTAGAGGACACACTCCACATGCACCATCTCAGCTGAAAGCTCAGATCTCACAGAAGCAATCAACTGAGCCACACTTCAAAGTCCGACTCTCGCTGCATGTGGCTGAGTACAAAGTAAACGAGGGAATGAAAGACCCTGACTTGCATAATCTCTGGGGAAGATGCTTCGGTTCGTTGGTGGCACATGTTGACAACTCCTATACTTGCTACAATCAACCGCCTCATTCAGAAACCAGAAAAGGCGTGTTGGAGCGTCGACTAGCCCTATATATCACCAACCCATGTGTAGGTATGTGACCGGGGGTTCGCTCCAGTATGTCTGTAGCCGAAGGGCGCAGGTAACAAGGCAAGGAACGAACTGGTGTCCGCATTGGGCGCTTGGATGTGCTGTCGCATGGACCAATTGATCATGTCCTCACAGTATATATGTGCGGAGTACTTACTAACGGCGGCCGGGCATACTTCCTGATAGCTCTACGGAGTACAGACCCTGGCATTTAAGTAGAGGTGCAATCATGCAAAGAATGCATCAACAGAGGCAGTGCCACCCAAGCGGACGAACACCACTTAGAGAGCATGGTTGATCAACAATGGGTCCTGAGATTATCACATGCAAGCACCAGCAATCTTGGTAGCAACCAAACTGGAGATCTGCGAAAAGATATTGCGGAAATCCACACAACAAACGGCATGCTGACGTGAAGATAGACATGTTGTAGGGAATAACTGTTTCTCTGTTTCTGTTTCTTCGCCTATTCCAACCCCGTCATCAGCTTAAATCATTGTTGGATCTGATCGAAATCAAGACTCCATCTCCACTACATCTCACTTTATTCAAATCCCCCTCTTATCGGTGCGATCAAGATTACCATTGATGATTGTGGTTTTGGTAGATGCCACCTCTTTCAAGGAAGTCACGGACTCCCAGGAAGTAGGTGATAGGACACGGTAAGCAAGAAAGTTTGGTTCATGAACCCTATCACCAGTATCGCTCCACGCCGATTTCCGAGAAGAAAGTGAATCCTATTGCTCCCAAAAGCAGTGTCTGCAAAATAGAAAAGTCGCATTCTCTCTGCAAAAGAGAGAAGGTGGTGAAGGGAAAAGAAAGCTGGATGATGTGGTGCATCACGAAGACGCCATGGTTCGCCGACCAGCCAGCCAGAGGGGTAACCATGTCTGCACCATCTCGGAATCGTAAAGTCGTGATATGTGAAGGAGTCGATGATCATGCCACCGACTCTTTCAGTGATCTTGTTCAGATCCACGGCTTTGCCAGTGACCCAAGTTGGTCCTCAAAGATACCACCGTATAGTCCAGCGATTTCGTCCAGGTAATCTTCCACCCCGAATTTGCACAGTCCTTTGCTCATAATTTCTTGCTCTTCTTCATCCAGTAATCTGGCGGTCGCACCGAACTCCTCCGCAATCTCGTTAACCTGCGCCAGCTCCCTCCCAAAGGGATGATTGGGGTCCGTGGTCGAGCCGAAGATGTCTGCGCTGTCCCGGACAGAGGGCTTGGTGAGGCTCGACGGAGGTGGCGACATGCGTTGGATGGATCTCTTTCGCGACAATTCGACATGCGCCTTTTTGGAATGAGACGGAGCACGTGTCGGGACCACAGGCGCATCGAGGGCAGGCGGCGAGGCGATGGCGGGTAGCAGGGGGACTGATTGCTTCAGGTCGAAGAATGATTTGACATCATCCGTTGCAGGTGTGATTGGGGTTCCTGGACCACTGCTGTCAACGGAAGAGTAATCGTTGCTGGAACGGTTGAGGAAGCTTCGGTCGATGGTGGAGAAATCGGAATCATTGCCAGAAGAGATGGAGCCAGTCGTGGACGACATATTTCGAATGTCTGGAGCCGTCAAGGCTTGCACATTGGTGGTTGAAATCAACTCGGTGGGAAGGGAAATGAGACTGCGGTTGATGGTTCCTTGTGGGTATCGGACACTGGCACCACGTTGAGGAGTCTGAGGGTCTACGCTGCGTTTGGTGCGCTTGGTGAATGCTCGCGCGAGAGACATTGTAGTGGAAGACATGATGGAGAGAGGTGTAGTGGTAGATTTGAGTGCTTTTGAACTGATTGCGGTCACAAAGCCCCAATGTTAGCTTCTGAAAGCAATCAGGGGGGTCGTTTGCCTGCGTTTGGATCGTGTTGTGCGTGCGTTTTGCGTAGGTTCGTTGCCAGGGATTGCGAGAATGAATGAGGTTTGTTCGATATTTCCAATTGAACTCAAGGCTTGCTTAGAGATAAGGAGCGGTGGTGGACGATCGGCCAACGCAGGACACAGTCCGCGGGAAGGAAGGATCGATGAAGTATTGAGTTGTGGCGGTTGGTGTCGAGAGAGGGATGACAAGCCAGCGCAAACACGAATGAATGTATAGAGAGGGTGGTTTTGCGACGAATCGACCGTCGAGCAAAGAGTGTGGTTGATGAGAAGAAAGGATTGACAGCAGGGTCAAAGGAATGACTGGACCGAGAGAAGCGAAGGACTAGACTTTTCCCTTTGGTCGGGAGAGGATTCGGCGGGAATCTCTTGACGTTGAGGGAGGCAAAAGAGAGAGAGGGTGAGTGGTAGAGACGCAGTTGGACGGAGTATGGTTGTAGCAGACACGGCATTGACAGGACGGGGGTGAAGCCAGGGATGCCAGGGATGCCAGGGGTGGGGGATGGGCGCGTGTTGATGGGCTCAGGGCCCGGGTGGGCGCCGGGGGTAGTGGCGCTAATCCGCCCTAGCCACAGACCATCGTTTTTAGAGGCTCCGGGCGCGGCCCCCCTGCAGAATTCTTCTCTTTTTCTTCTCGTCTGGAATGCACAGTCCACATTTCACAGTTTTACTGAGCATCTTCACCCGGCCGCGTGGCGGCTCAAAAACCCCCCTGTCTCTCTCAGGGCAGTGGCGTCAATGCTGCTCGACTGTCTGAGTGGTGCAATGGACGCCACCACGATATCCCCTGTTTTCTCGTCCGCTCTAGAGCCAGCTGTGGGAACATAACAGTGGCTGCACCGTTGCACAGAGATCGCAGCAGGGGCCGCCCTTAGCGTTCCAGCCGGTGGCCTGAAATGGTTAGCAAGAGATGCTCACAGCGATTTGTTATGGTGAAGCTCAAATTATAGTCAAATTATAGTTGTCCAGCAGCTCGGTATAACTGGTGTAGCAAAGCAGCGAGTAGGCTGATCTCTGCGCTAAATCCAACTGTAGTGCACTAAGTACTACCTAACTAGGATTTCCGCCTGTCTTTCGAAACGACCGTTGGAAGCGTCCGAGCTTAGCGCCCATGCGTTCCCTCTGTCCCTTTGCGCATCCTCAGGGGGAACTCTATTATATGGCGGCAACCCGAAGACTTTCTCCCCAGCGGCTGAGCGGCCATTTACTACCTGGTGTTTATAGCCGCCCAGAACTCGGGAGCCAGGAGTCGAGGATGAAACGCCCAGGAATCCATCCAGTGGTGACATCGATCACGCGAGCTTTTCAAAGCTCCTGACCTACTCTGTATTGATCGCACATCAACCATCAACCATCAGCCATCAGCCACCGACCATCGACCACAACAACCTTGACAACAATCGAATGCGGGCACGAGCCAGAAGATAAAGAAGGCTTCATAGAAGAACAGACTCAATTCCGACTTCGATGCGGGGCCATCGGAAATGACACGCGCTGTAGTCTTTCAACCACCTGTCTGAGTTTGGCTGAGCCTTGACCACGATGCCGGGCTAACGGACAACAAACTGTCTGGCCTCAGCTGAGCCTTGAACATGCGGCTTTGCTTCATGCAACGCACACGCCAAATCTACAGCCGTAGCCTGATTCAAGCATCTGAGATTCCTGGAACAATACTCCGTACTCTCCCTAGTTTCTTTTCCGGTGTACTAATAGTAGATCCCACGATCGGACCGTGAACAGATATTCGCGCGGACGTTTGAGAATATGCAACGGGAACATGCAACTCCAAATTCATCCACAGTCCTCCTACTACAGGATAATGCGTGAGTTGTCAACAGGCAAGAGTAGGCGAAATTCACCTTGTGTATGCCTTACGGGGACTCTGAACACATCGATTGAGTGGAGGTGCGCATCGCCGTTGTTTCATAGAGCGACATCTGCCCCTGAACGGATCCAAAGAGTCAGTCATCCCCCAGACTGCTTGTTTCAGGTCTCTGGGGGTTCGTGCACCGTCTCTCTCTCTCTGCCTCTCCCATTATCTCACGAGCCGACTTTCTCAAACCAGGCCTTGGGGCTTTCTGCAGTCTACACTGGCCAGGCCGGAGGAAGTGTAGTCAACAATTCAAGATACAGCACCAATATCAATAATGAATGGACTTGCATCAGAAATGAAACGGTAAAGTCCTGCTACTCAGTGCAGCGTAATTCTCCGTAGTGCGGAGTATGGTCCTCCGTACCTTGATAGTTGGAGGTTGGGTCCCATGTGCCGGTCGAGCATAGCCTTGCCAAGCAGCTAGGACCGCAAGGCTGTGTGACTTGGTTGAAGGTCAAGCCTCCCGCAGTTTTGCATCTCGACTCCGCATGCAGTACTCCGTACACAAACGGTACAATCGCGCGCTTCATGGTTATTGCTCAGATTCAACTCCGGCCGCCCCATGTGAAGTAGTCCGTCCGCCATTATCATTATTGACACCCTTTTCTCACCATGTTTCGCACCTGATGATCTGGCGTCGAACCCCTACCACCACCAGCCCAAGACCACTCGGACCGCAAGTCGAAGTCTACCAACCTAACCCGCAAGTCGCGATCCAAAATGGTCCGCCTCAAACACCGCTATCTTCTCTTCAACATTCTCTACCCGACCCCGACCCCGACCACTACTTCCACCGCCAACTTCAACACCAACACCACCGACGCCTCCTACCTCCTCTTCGCCCGCCCCAGCCCGACGCACCTTACAGCACAGCTCCTGCTCCACACACTACGCAGCACCATCAGCCAAGTATTCGGCGAGCATGGCCTGGGCACCACCCAGGCCGGGTTGAAGGTGGTGTACTTCTCGCCCAGCACGTCGACGTGCATCCTACGCGTGACCCGCCCGTATTTCAGACTGGTCTGGGCGAGTTTGACCTATATGGACAGTATTCCTGGGCCTAGTCCACACAAGGGTGGTAGCAAGGGATATAAGCCCAATTCCAATACCGACACGAAGTCCAACCCCAACTCTAACTCCAATGCCAATTCCAACACCAACACCAACGACGGTGTGCGGTGCGTCGTGCGCGTGGTCAGAGTAAGTGGGACGATCAGGAAGAGTGAGGAAGAAGTGTTGAGGCGCGCGAGGGCCCAGATCGTGCGAGCAAAGAGAGAAGGGCGGTCGGTCGACTCTGAAAACGATGGTGTCGAATCATCCACATCCTTGCTGCTGGACGGCTTGATCGGGAAGAGTCAAACTGCGAGGGCGAGCGTGTCAAGGGCCCACACCGCCGCCACTTCGACGGGGTCGATGGCGGGAGCCGCACAAGATGAAGATGAAGGGATCGAAGATCTCGATGACGAAGATTACGACCTGGATGATTTATCGGATTAAAGAGACGGTCACTGTTATGACATTACTGGCAGACGTGAAACGGGTATCTGTCCGCGCCAATGCAAAAAAACCAGGCCCCATTGTGGGAAACACCGACGCCGACGCCGGCAATGCAACCAACTCCGGCATCATAGCGACGCAAAACTTCTTGCGCCCCTTTTGGGGCTATGAAGGCGGCGGTGGGCGGGGAGAGTGCGAAGATTGTGAGGGTTGCTTGCTCTCCCCTCTTCTCACGACCTTGACACCACTACCTACCATCGGTAGCGGTACGTCCGTCCCCAGGTCCGTATCAAGGTCCTGATCTTTGTTGGCGTCCCAGTCGGCTTCTCTCCTTTTCTGCTCTTCTTCCCACTCCTTGCGCTCGAGTTCATCATACTCTTCCCTACTATCTATCCAACGTTCCTGCACATCCCGCACATCCATCTTGCCTAGACCCTCTCTGACCGCGACCTGCCAGACAGTATCATTGGCGCCCTCAGCCGCGCCAAATGCGTACCCGCCGGCGCGATCGATGGTGTGCAGCAGATTCATCATGCTCTTCTTATCCTCGACCGCGAGCGTCTCAAAGCCGACTAGCCCAAACTCCTCGACCAGGTTGACAATGGCCTCGTTGAGCGCGGCGAACTTGCCCTGTCCGAACATGGGCGACTCGGCCTCCAGACCGGGAATCAGGTACGACAGGTCTTGCACCTCAGTGTAGAAATCAAGGTTGAACGCCAAGGGCGGGTATTTGGCCAGATTGTCGATCTTGGTCAGGACATTGATGTGCGTCAAGTCGAGCTGCAGCATGCTGCGCAGACACAGCAGCAGCGTCGAGATATACAGCGACGGGAGCGTCAGGGCATATGAGTCAATGAGGTTGACGACGACGAGCTAGAACGAACGAGAAGGAGGTGTTAGCATCGCAGCATAGGCGTGGACGACTTCGGCGAAGCGCAAAGGGGACGTTTGTAACATACTCGATACCCCGCCTTTGCGAGTTTCAGGAAGATCTTCCGCAGACTGTCGTGGTGTGTAAATAGTTCCACCTGTCCCGGACAATCAAAGAGAACATAGTCGTCGCCGAGCGCTTCCAGCCGCTCCTGCAACCAGTCCAAGTTTTCCTCGACCTCTTCCAGCGCGTAGAGCACGCCGCCGTTAGGACCGAGGCCGGGTCCCTGTTCTTGGCCATCATCGGCCTCGGCGGCCATGATACTCTCCAGCGTGACAAGTTCTCTCACGTCCACTGCTGCCGTGTACGAGGTCGCGTCGTTGGCCGGGTCCAGATTGACCACGCTGCACTTTCGCCCAATGGCCCCCATGAACTGCTGCATGCCGTTGCAATAGGTCGACTTCCCGGCCCCGGGTGGACCGATGACCAGTTGGGCAAACGGCATTGTCGTCGAAGGTGGTGGGAGAGAGCGCGGTACTTTCCTCGATCGCTGAGCCGGTGGCACCACGGGCTGATAGAGACTGATACCAGGAGATGTACAAATGTATTCCAACTCGGTTCCTTCTCCTTGCGTTTTCAAGCCCCCGAAACTCTTTGTTGTCGATGCGACGGTACGCAACAGCTACGCCCCGCGACCCAGGGGCCGCAAAGGCTGGATAAGGGTCTCGATAGAGCCTCGGGTCTCGGCTAGGAAGAGAGTTGAATGTCGAGGTAGGTAGGTAGGTGGGTGGGTAGGTAGGTAGCACCTTTTCAGATCTCGGTTTCTTGCTTCTCGTTTCCGTGTGCGCCGCGAATATAGGGGATCGATGCAGGACAAGAGGGTTCTTTGAGATAGTTCAATACTGGAGTACTACTGGGCCCGGACTATGACTGTGGTCGATGTGTTGGTGTGTGGAAGATGCGAATAAATTTATTACGTGGAATCAATATCGTTGTAACCGACTTGACTTGACATGACGTGCGGCGGGAACCCACAAACGCAGCGATGGCGACGGCGACGGCGACGAGGCAAGACAAGCGGCGGAATTCTCGACAGATCTATCACAGTATCTTTGGTAAGTGTTCTTGAACCTACCTACCGAAAAACCATCCTTCCTGTCTTATAGAACGAACTTGTTTGTCACTGACCTTCGGGTTCTGTCTAATCAGAAAATCTACTCGTGACTTAACCCCCAGTTGGGGACGAGGGTGACGCCGCCCTGTGTTCACCCGAATCGGGCGATAACATCATGTTTCTGACGTACCTACATTCAGGTAAGGTACCTAGCTGCAGGAGGTGTTGTACCTCACGCTTCATCTGAGCATCTAATAAGGAGTTACTCTAAAATTTCATACTCTTTTCAACTCTCCTCTCTCCTACGAGGTCGTCATAGACTTACTCCAGCACCACTATACGCCCCGAGGTTCGGTGCGGTATAGTTTGACACATCATGACCAAAGAAATCCAGGTTCCCATTGCCGTGCACCACCGAACCCTTGGACAAGACCGGGGAGTCGGGCTTGACCCGATAGCCAAAGGCAGCACCTAGGGTTTTCCCGGCCAGGCCGGGATTGACGAAGCCCGGATTCCCTGTGAAGCCATTCTCGGTCGGCGGGGTGACGGACTGGAAGAAGTTGCTCTTCCAGTCGACGCCGCTCCCCGTCGGCAAGGTGGCATTGGCGGTGCCGACGAAGATGTTGTTGACAAAGTGGGTGGTGGGCGGTACGTTGATGCTGAAATCCTGCTTGGGGCAGTAGACTACGTTGTTACAGAACCACAACTCGGGCAGCTCGCCCACGCTGACCATGCGGCAGTCGTTCTCGAACACGTTGTACCGCACGATCTGGGTCGGGCCCTTGGGGTCGCCGCAGCCGTCGCAGTTCAGGAACGAGCCGCCGGCGTTGTCGTGGCTGTAGTTGTACTCGACCAGACAGGTTCCGGTGTTGCCCCAGTCACAGTCAAAGGCCTCGCTGTCGTACAGGCTCATGGCGCTGCCGTAGACGACGTTGTGGGCGATGACCGGGTTGTGGTCGCACATGACCCACATGGCCGCGAAGTTGCCTCCGGTCCAGGGGTATTTCCCTTTGCCCAGGTTGGAGGCCACGTTGTGGTCGATGGACGGCGAGTCGGCATAGGCGATGATGACGCCGTCACCGCCACACGCGTCGATGCTGTTGTACGACACCCGGGCATTCCGCCCCTGGTTGGTGGCTTGACCGGGACGCACCTTGATGGCGCCGCCGCCGCAGTCTTGCACCTTGTTGTCGCGCACCCACACGTCGTCGATCCGGCTGCCGTTGCTGGTGTTGATGGAAATCCCCGCCGACCCTGCAAAGTCGGACGAGTGCGTCGCCTTGTTCGTCTGGCCGGCCACGTCGTACACGGTGTTGTGATCCACCACCATGTCGCTGTGAACCTTCCCGTCGTCCGCCATGATCAAGATGCCTTGGCGACGGCCCAGGTCCGCCGCAGGGTTGGTGACGGCAAGGTTCGAGATGCGCCAATGATCCTGGTTCTTGAGTAGCAGCGTGTAGTTGTTGCCGTCCCCGTCGAGGATGGGGGGCCCGTTGATGGAATCTGGTGGGTACGACATGATGCGAATCGGGTGGGTGAGGTTCCCGCTGCCTAGGGGAGCCACGACGCCTTTGCATGTGATGTTGGATTTGAAGGACAGCACATCGCCGGGCGAGAAGACGAAGCTGTTGACCGAGCCGAGCGAGTTCCAAGGCCCGGCCAAGGACCCGTTGCCGGGAGAGGTGGCGTTGCAATCGACATAATACTGCGTCGGGCCGCCAGCCACAAGAGAGCAGAAGAGGGCCAGGTAAAAGAAGATCATGTCGTTGGTCGAGGATAACTATGACAGTTAGAAGCTCGGAGCAGCCGAGTATATTGTGTGGCACGAGAGGTTTCCACTGAACAGAGGTACGTGCTCCATGAGCGAGTTTATATAAGGTAGTTCCCCAGATCCAGACACTGCGGCGGGATGCCATCCACCATCCGTTGAACACTCACTCACCTTGGTAACTAGATAGCTTGGAACCCAGCTTTCCCAAGCCCATCCATACCTAGGTAGTCTCGGTAGTCCTGGACATGTTTGGATCAACCAGACGGTTGGAAAGAGGTTACATATCCACGTTACTCTCAGGCCATATCCAATCAGGACGGGTAGGAGGTTATACAAGACGTTACACATCCAGGTTACTTCAAGTTCGATAAGCCAAGCCAGACGCCTGGTCGTGGGAGATGCTACTCTGCCTTCCTGTCACTCTACTTGGGATGATGGGAGGGGGCGCCCGGCGGCTTTTTCGAGGAAGGATGGATCAATATGGAGAGAGGTGGGCATCTGTGGGCATTCCTGTGCGATCAAGTCTATGGGGACATACGTTAATATAGCTTAGTCTACCACAAGGTATCGCCCGATGCCTGATCAATAGGTTGACAAGGAGAGGTGGTAGGATGCAGACAAGGCAAGGCTAGCCAATAGAGCGACTCTATCCAAATGGCATGGCATTGCAGGCAGGATAGGTAGAGGTAGAGTCGACAGGATAGATGACTATGACTTGCATTGTCTCCAAGCAAGATACAGATTGTTGCCAATGATTGAACAGCCTCGTACTAGTATGCCGGTGGAGGACCCTACCTAGCATTTAGTCCTATTTAGTGAGAAATGGTCTTATCTCGCTTGCTGTGATTTATTTGATGAGATACGGCCGGATGTCGGGGCTCCCAAGGCTAGGTTCTACCCAATAGTACTGTAGTAGTACATACAAGCAGGATCCGTACTTGATTATAGGGTACAGATAAAGATCCAGTACTTCGGCTGCCGGATATCGCTCTTCATCCGAGTGCCTATCACAGTCCTAACAGATCACATTATGACAGACAGGGCAGTGGCATAGCACAGGACAGCACAGCACACGACATTCTCATCTTGTAGAAGGTGCAAGGGGAGACGACAGTTTTCTTGAAGCCCGTCTAGCAAGGGAATGGGAATGGGAATACTGTAGTTGATCCACCCACTGAACAGTGGACAGTGGACACAAGGTCCCCTCTGTAGATTTGCCGGGCCAGTCGAGTCAAAGAGCGACAACTATAGGCTAATGGCTAACATCGGGACTGCACTGCACTGCGAGCTGCTAGTATCCGTCCCAAAGCCACAACTCACCATCTATGGGCCTGGGGAGCGGGGCTGTAGATGTAGATTAAGATGGTTCAATATATGTAGACAACGATAAGAGAGTCGTGGCTGTTGTTTTCTTGGGTGGGATTCCAATGATGCCTCATGGCAATGCTACCGTCGAGATTAGGCCTGGGCGTATCTGAGATGATACGATCAAGTCTTGACAGAGAGAACCATGTAACCCGCCGGTGAGAGATTCGGAAGCGAGGTGAGATGGGGTTGAAAGCGGCGCGGCCTAGGTAAGTTGTTATTGCCGAAAACAGCGGTCGTGGGCTTAAAGCGGCATCGCTTAGGGTTAGGGTTAGGGTTAGGGTTATACACCGGGACCCTGATCTCTTGTACCTACATATAGGTACCTACCACCACTACCTAGTAGGTACCTAAGGCCTACCTAGGTACAGGTACCTCGCCAGCCTTGCCAGCCTTGTAGACCACGGCACGGCTACGGCGTCGGCTTCACCAGATCAGCCACGCCACTTCCCTCTACCCTCTACCATCTCCCATCTACCTCATCTGCTCTTCTTCAGTCCACTGTGGCCTAAGGGCCGTCGCACTTAGGCTCTAGGTTGGAGCTTGGTGGGCGGTGGCTTCCTCATTCGGGCCGCACAGCATACCTACCAATACCAGTATGTCCTTCCCGGTTCTCAAGTCTCTCGGGTTTCAATTAGGAGCGCAGGCCTTGCCATGGATATTGATTCTGGCCTCGACATCATTCTTTAAGCCCAAGCCCTAGTATCACACCCTCTACATTCTGTTGTATTCTTGGTTATCACGCGGATCCTTTGACGAGTCAGTGGCTCGGCCTGGCTCTCGCCATCCTTGCGCCCGCTACTTCTCTTCCTGCGCCACCTCAACCCCCAGCAGTCAACCCCAGCCAGCTTCGCACGCCCGGACGAAAAGCCTGACTGCGTCTTCTCATGCATCATTATACCCTCTTGGCCGAGTCCACGAGCACCGCCGTCTCCTACTCCTCCGGGCACATCGTCCTCTCCTACGTGACGTCTCTGCTAGGATGCATCACCACCTTGGAGTTGTTGCAGCGGCGAACCTCGACCAGAGGGGCGTATAATTGGTTGGTCAAGATCCGACGAAGATGAACATGAAGCAACATTGGATTGACACCCAGCAGGTTCCTGCTCGGAGCCGCCGCGGTCACCATGGGTGCCATCTCGATCTGGGGGATGCACTTTGTCGCCATCGGCGCTATCATCCTCGCCCACGGAGCTCCCGACCGCCAGATCCTGTACAAGCCCGGCTTCACCGCCATTTCCTTCTTCGTCCCCATCCTCGTCCTTCTCATTGCCTTCTACATGCTTGGACAGCCGGCCCGGGCCCGTCAAGTCCATGTGGCCATCGCCAGTGTCCTCATGGGCGCAGCAGTCTGTGGCATGCATTCCCTGGGACAATATGGGTTGCAGAACTACCGCTGTGTATACAAGGTCCCCAATCTGGTGGGTTCGGCCATCATTTCGGTGCTGGCGAGTTTTATTGCCCTCAGCGTCTTCTTCCGCCTGCGAGACACCTGGACCGACTGCTGGTGGAAAAGAGTGCTGTGTAGTGCTATTCTCGCCCTCGCTGTGTCGGGCATGCATTGGACGGCGGCCGCAGGCACCACTTACCACTAGAAAGGGGACGGGACTGTCCACGGCCGCTTCGGTTCCCAGACCACCATTGTTGCCTCTTCCTTGGTGAGTGCGTGTCTGGTGTCTGGTGTCTGGCCTGCTTGGGTCGCCGCTAACGGCCTGGCAGTCCATGGGCGCCTGTATTGTCCTTCTCGCCGTTGCTTTCATCCGCGGCCGGCGCATGCACACCGCCCGAATCAAAGCGCAACGGCTGGTGCTGGCCTGCGCTTATTTCGACCAGGATGGAAAGTTGATGGTCACCGAGGAAGGCATCTTGCCCAGCGAAAAGATCACCAATCAATACCTAGAAAAGGTCGAGATCGGTGCTATCCTGTCCATGTTCGCTCTCGAGGCTAACGTGCAATCGCAGAACTTTGGAGAAGATGAACTCAGCCGGTCCCAAGTGGCCTTTCTCTGGGTCTTCAAAGCATCTCGGAACTGGGCATTACTGAAGGAATTCCTCCCTGCCATGGCCGACTACATCAGGACCGACCCAGCCGTGAAGAGGTACCGTCCCGGGCACACAGCCTCCCACTCACGCATCGATGCAAGTGAGATTCCGCTCAATTTTGCCCCGGTTTTCAAGCAACTATTTTGCATGGCCGCACAACGGTTGGCGAACCACCTCCATGAGCCACTGGAGCAGCTGGGAGTGTTATTCGAGGAACCCCTGGAGACCGGAGCGCTCTTCCTCTTCACGCCAAGCAAGACGGCGCTGGCGGACCTGTCCCCACAAGTCTACGCCACCACGGACGTCGAGAGTGGCCACTGCATTGCACGAGGTAAATACCTGTTCCTGACCCGCCAGCTGAAGAGCGATGAAACGGCCAAGTTTGCGGCGCTGGGGTACCGGTTCGCGGCCGTGGCACGCATCGCCGAGCCCATGGCCAAAAGGATGCAGATCAACCGGGACAATTTGGTGGCTCGCATGAAACGAATGCAGCTGAGCGTCTCCCCTGACCATCTACCATCGCCGGGGGTCCATCTGGCGTGCTTTATACTGAGGCCCAGCGTCTATACAAGCTTCGACGTTTTAGTACCCGAATCTGTGCAAAATCAACTGCCTCACACCACTATCCAGCCGCACGAATTGACCGCGGAACAGTCCCAACAGTTGACAAGTCTGTTCGACGAGTCAACAGTCACTGAGGCTCTGAGGGCCCTTGAAGATCGATCCAGTCGCAGCGAGCTTGACGCCGACTTCGGCCGGCGACTTCACCGGGCCATTATGAAGCTCGTCGATGTGATGGGAGACTCGGACAGTCTGATGCAAGCCAGGATGTCCGCCCGACCGTTCCAAGTGCCATGTCAGCCAGACCCGGGTGACCTGTCGCCGCCGACATGTACTTTCCTGATAATGCGAATGATGCGGGATGTCCACGCCTCGTCGGCAAGAAAAGAGCTGGTGTACGTGCCGCTCTCCGCCTTTCGGGTGCAACAACAGTATTTGACCGCCGGGTGGCGGGACGAGCAATTTGCGCGGGAAGTCAATGCAGAGTTCGGCCACCTTCGGCAAGACAGCGTGAAATGGAGACGATTCAACAGCATGCAGCTGGGTAGGATAGCGACCTTAGCAGGACCTGGTAGCCCCGGTGCAAGATCATGCCGATGGACGAGATGCAAACGCCTGGCGGAAAGAGCTCATGCGAGCCGCCGCCGCGGAGGCGAAGAAGGGGCCACGGGCGAGTGCGAAAAGGACCAACCTGGGATAGTAGAGGAAGAAACGACGGCAGGGGTACTATCAGAGGATGCTAGTCCTATCGACGAACCAGGGCTAGTGACACTGACACTGACACAGCGGGACCACCGAGGATCTCTTGGGGGCGCCGCCCAACCCGACACTAGCAACAACTGGGTCACGGAGACACTGGCTCTCTTCCAACTGGGGACGGAAAGCTGGAAATCAGTACGGTGTAGAGCACGAGAAAGGGACGCCAACCGTGGGAATGTATCTGAGGGGGAGCACGAGACCCTCGGGAGGAAAGACTGAGAGTGATATGAGAACAATGTACTCCGTATGGCATGCCGTCTTCCGTCATGCATCTATGTGGGACTAGAAGGTAAAATGCATCAAGCCGGGATTCAAGACCAAGGGCAGCAGAAAGTGCATGGCAACCATGATGATCTGGGGGTAGATGGCGATGAAGCTCGTGATCCTCCAGTCGTGGCGGAGCAGGGCGCCGAGGGGGCCGACGCCGGCGAGGACGAGGACCATGGCGACGGAGAGGATGCAGTAGATGAAGGTCAGCTTGAACTTCTGGATGATGACGGGGATCTCGCGGAAGAAGGAGGTGTCGGTGGCCTCCTTGGCGGTGGCGCCCCAGGACATGTCGATGCCGAGCAGGTAGCGGACGAGGGCGCCGGAGACGTGCAGGGAGATGCCGCCGAGGAAGATGGTTATGACGAGCATCCAGGTGATGTTCTCGATCAGGCAGGCGAGCAGCGAGCGGCCCTCGGCGCGGTAGCGCAGCACGGCCAGGCTGACGGAGCCGGCGGCCTGGAAGACGATGACGAGGCCGAAGTAGACGTTGAAGCTCTCGGCGTAGTCCTTGTCGAGGTAGCCGTTGAACCAGCCGAGCAGGAAGTAGTTGAGCAGGGTGAGCAGCCAGGCGGAGCCGATGGCGAAGTAGGTGCCGACGTACGACATGATGGTGATCTTGCCCATCCAGCTGATGCCCGGGCCGAAGAAGAAGCGGCGGAACAGCGGCGTGAAGGGCCCGCGCGTCGGCCACTGCCAGAACGGGTGGAAGACCAGCTCGGCGCAGCCGTACGCGTACTTTTCCCACCGCTCCAGCTCGTCGTACACGGTCAGCGACACGCCCTCTTTAAAGTCCGGCCCGAAGTAGGTGCTGTAGCGGATGATGTAGCCTAGGGACTGAAGCCGGAGCGCCATGTCGAAATCTTCCGACACGGTGTTTTCCGCCCAGTATTTCTCGGTTCCGGTCCGGGTGCGGGTGCCGGTGTCTTTTCCGCTTCCGCCCCCTTGGCTGTCTTTTTTATTTTCTTGGCCGGTGCCTTCTCCACTTCTGCTTCCGCTTCCTTGGCTGTCTTTTTCATTTTCTTGATCTTGATCTTGTTTCTGACCTTTTTCTAGATCTTGTTCTTGGTTCCCTCTCACTTGACTGCCGGACCCAGACTTGCCACGCTTCCACTTCCACCTCCACCTCCACTTCCACCTGTTGTCAGCCACCGCCTCAGTCGGGTCGGAATAGTCGACATAACGAATATCCTGGACGGCGGACCAGCGCAGCAGGGCGTTGTGGCCGACAAACGGGGCGACGTCGCCACAAGCCACGGCGAAGCGGATGGACGTGTAGATCAGGTTGGTGAAGAAGGTGATGGCGCGCTCGAAGAAGCTGGTGGTGACGTTCAGCACGCCCGACGAGAACTGGATGATGGCCACCTCGGGCGTCGCCGCCATCTCCGACACGGCGTCGAGCAGGCAGTCCTCGGGCACACGCGTGTCCGAGTCGATCAGGAGGATGTAGTCGCCGATGCGGATGTCGCCCGCGGCCCAGGTGCGGCCGCGGTCCTGCTCGATCACGGCGTCCAGGGCCCAGCGGTAGAGGCGGTCTTCGTCTTCTTGATTCCAATCTTCTTGATTCCAATTTCGGGGGCGGTCTTCGGGTCCTGCACCTGCAGCTGCGCCTGCGCCTCCGGCTCCGGCCTTGGCTTCGGCCATTATGTCTTCGACGCGGTTGCTAATGTCCAGACAGTAATTCATATTGGAGGCCTTTTTGAATTTCCCCGGGCGCACAAACACGTTGCGGCCTTGGGCGTCGCCGTGTGGGGCGTGCTTGGGACGGGCGACCCAGCCGATATTGTAGTCTTCGTAGAAGTGCACGCGGCGAGCGGCCTCGTCGACAGGGAGCAGCTGCAAGCCGTCGTCGTTGACAAAGATGCCCGCGCTGCCGCCCTGCAGCTCGTAGGTCGAGATGGCGCGCTGCACCGACGCCACGGTCGGCCGGATCACCGCGTCCAGACTCTCCTTGTACACGGGGCACTGGATGGTGACGTGCGGCAGCGGCGGCGGCGGCGGCGCGGCGTCGGGGCCAGTGGTTAAGCTGACTCCAGGCCCAGGCCCTGGCCCTGGCACTGGCAGCCCAGTCGTCAGCCGCTTCGACGGCACGGCCGAGTAGTACTTGGAGTTCCGGTGCATCTGGGCCACGGGGCCGACCAGCTGCGCGATGGCGGTGCACACGGTCATGAAGAAGAACCAGCCCAGCCACAGCTGCAGCGGCGACACGATGATCAGCAGCAGCCGCGTCCAGTTGTGCGAGATCTTGATCTCGATCGCCAGCGCGCGCCAGCCGATCGAGAGGCAGAAGACGGTCAGGATCCCCGCGCACGCCACCACCAGCGGCTGCCACAGCAGCGTCGCCCGCGGGCCGTCCCACACCTTGCCGGCCTCTTCGTCCTCGACCACTACACCGGCTTTGCCTTTGCCACCGTCATCGTCACCTTCACCGGGGGATAAGGATGATGAGGACGAGGACGAGGAGGACGAGGATGCTTGGTCCGTCTCGTTGACGTGGTCATGGTGAGTCTTGTCCTGGTTGAGGTGATCATGGTGTGTCTTGACTTGGCCCTCCCCCTCCCCCTCGTCGTCCAAATGCATCGCCCACGGCATCTCGACCAGATGTTTCTCGATCCGCACGGCGCGGTCGACAATGGCGGCCGGGTCGTCGTCCCACACGACCAGCATGGCGTGCGGGTGTCGCACAAAGGCGGCGTAGTGGTTCCGCTGGCTGGGCTGCAGGTCGTGGATGGTGTCCATGATGGCAATGCGTTGCCCGTGCATGTACGGCATGTGTTTCAGCCGGTACGTGGTCAGGAACAGTCGGATCACCGCCGTCTTGACTGTCATGCCCACCTTGACATTCAGCCGCTTCATCAGCTCGTAGAAGCCGTTCCCGCGCGAGGAGGTTCGCGTCGCCAGCTCCGCCGGTTGGCAGATGTAGTGGCCCTTGCTGGTCCGAAGTAATACCCCTTCTCCTTCTCTTTTCCTTTTCATTTTCCCTTCCGCTGCCTCAGACTCTGATTTCCTTTTCCCTTCCGCCGCCTCAGACTCTGACTTTTGCTTTGACTCCAAGTCCGAGTCCGAGTCTGAGTCGGAGTCGGAGTCGGAGTCTACCTCCGCCTCTGCCCATCGCTTCTCCAGTTGCTGTTGACGCAAGTACAGGAGTCGCATTTCCAGCTTGAACGCCTCGATCTGCTGTTCCCGCGCCGACCGGCCACTGGGTTGCGACGACCGGCCGTTGAGGTGCGACGCCCGCGCCGTCACGGCCGAGACGCCTTCGAACGTGGTGTCGACCGTCTGTTCGGCTGGCCTGGTGCCGAAGTCGACCACTTGAGTTTGGGGCTGGGTTTGAGTTTGGATCTCGGGGTCGGGGTCCCTTGACGTTTCTGGACCGGTAGCGGCATCGGCACCAGCACCGACACTTTGAAGCCCGGGCGTAGTTGCCGATGGGAAGCCAACAATCTCCTCCTCTGCCTCTGTCTCTGGCTTTGCAGGTTTCGACGGCCTCGGCGACTTTTGCAGCCGACGACGTGGCCTTGTTTCCGCGCTCGGCGCCATGGCCACTGCCACTGCCAATGCAGATGCAACGCTGTACTCTACCAAATTTGAGCAGAAGCAGAAGCAGAAGCAGAGAACTGTCAATAACTATGCAATGGACGTGGTGTGGTCATGGTCATGGTGCCGGTTCGGCGTTTGCGGGTTTTCTACCTCCTCGCCTGGCCTCGCCTCGCCTCTTTCTCTATCAGAATCACTCACGCCACATAGGACACAGGACACAGGTGAAGTGGGTGATGGTGCTGGTGGGTGGTAGGTGGTAGGTGCCAGCGGTCTAGAGTTGGCCTTGGGCTCCGACTTTGGGCCTTGCCTTTTCCATTCTCATGGATCACTAAGCATGATGGTGTACGGAGTATGTGGATAGTGAGCATCAGACTAGGTATTATGATGGATGTGCATCCCAGATGGTGATGGTGATGTTACATTGTGTCTACTGTACTCTGTACTCTGTACATGGAATTGTTGAGGGAGCCACCCATCCTAAGCCTGCCCGGATCCGCTTGGAAGATACCGCGAGCACGGGGCACCGGGCAGGGCACCGGTCCGGAAGTCAATGGGAGTGGACTGATATGATATTGATATTGATATTGCGACCTACCTAGTAGTATACCTAATCAGGAGTTGCTATACTTTAGGTGGTAGTAGTAGCAGTGGACAAAAGTACGGAGTATCCGTACACAATATACCCTCCACTACATGTACGTACCTACGTAAATAGTCTGTAGTCTGTATATGTATACATCGCCCGACCGTCAAACCAGCCCAACACCAACGGCGCCTTAGGCCCACTGCATGTGGATCTCGGCACCGTTATCCGTCCAGGTCCAGCCAAGTATCCGTACTCGTACCTAGGTACTCCGCAGTCGTACGAGTACGGAGTACGTGCCTCGTATGGCATATGCCGACAAGGCTATTGAAAGGCTAGGAGGCTAGGGGGCTAAGGGGCCATCAGCTGATCCCTAATTGAGGCGCCTTACTTTGGACTCTGGACTCTGGCCTCGACCTTACGTAGGTGGGAATAGACTCTAGAGGGATGATCTACGGCCTGATCTACAGCTAGGAGGTCTGGGGTCCTAAATAGGAGGTATGTACGGAGTACTACTGCTGTACTTGGTCTAGATGGGAGATATCACTACTGTACTTGGTATAGATGGAGATACCACTGCTGTAATTGCCACTTGATACTTGGTACTAACTCGTATAGAGTAGTCCTAACTGCTACTAGTACCCGTACCACTCCAGTATCTGATAGATGTCAAGTCAACATCGAGGGATATGATATGTGTACTACTACGTACTACTTACTAGTGTACTCCGTACTACTATTATTAATGCCGGAGCACGAGGTGAGGTGGCCCGCAGTTGTAGTTGTAGTTGTCCCTGTCTGTCATGTTTCTCTATAGTATATAGTATACAGTATACGTATGCCAGCCTTACGACTCTAGAATCACATCAGACACAACCGTATACGATGCGATGCCATACCATGCCATGTCATGCCGTAACCTAGCAGCTTCATCCCAATGCTTCATTCATTCTTCTTTCATTCTTCTTTCCTCACCGAAGCCATGCCTGCCGTACTCCGTCCGTCCTTCCTCCGTCCTCCGTTCTCCATCCGGTGCAGGCCCGTGCTCGCCTTCCACCGTTCTAGATCGCCGTTTCCTTCCCACCATTGAACATGACCCAAAACTAGACAGAAACGATTCCCCATGAAGATTGTCACCAGGGTCGTGCGCAACATCGCTACTCCTCCATTGTACGCCCGTGCCGTCGCCTCGTATGATGGAAATCTCCATGCGTCGCTGTTGACATAAAAATGCGAATCATGGAAGCCGATGTTTCCGGTCTGTCCGTCCATTTCGGCTTCTCACGTCCTCTGCTAGTGCCCTCTCTATCTTTGGTGCTAGAGAGACGACCGCGGCGAGGTCACCACTGTATCAAGCAGACTGCCACCCTGGCTATCTTCGCTTCTTTAGAAAAGCTATAACTATGCGAGCCGAGGGTGATCCGCCGTCTGCTGGCGGTGGCAGTGGCAGTGGCAGTGGCAACGCTTCCTTGAGATCGACCGCGTCGCTAATTGCAGCTGCAGGACCGCCGCAGCAGGATCATCATCTTTTTCACCACCATCATCTTCTTCACCACCACCACCACCAAGAAGAAGAAAAAGACTGGGAGGATGGGTCGTCGGGACATCAATCTGACGCCGAAAGCCATGCAGAAGGCACTGAACCCTTCCCTGAGCATGAGAAGGCAGCTGTCATTGGCATAGCTTTGCCATATCCTCCTCCCCCAGAAGCCACAGACAATACAGCATCCAACTCGGACTCGGCCCCAACCCACCGGCGCCCTAGCTGGAGCAGACGATTCGGCAGATACTGGAGAGGAGACCTTGGGTCGGAAACAGGCGACTCGCGGGCGGATACCGGTGAGCCTGGTTCTGCAGCTTCACAGGAAAAAGCGGCCGAGCCAGAAGGAAAGCCCGAATCCACGGTTATCGCTGAAGAGCCAATAGAGCTACCCAGCGACGACTGGCGCCAGCTGTCCAAGGTCATCAGCGTGGCCAGATCCGCGCAGGGCAATGTCTCTGAACGGCGCCGATCGTCTCATCGAGTGGACGAGAAAAAGGCCATCCGACCGGGGGTCTATTTCCGCTCACGGAGAGTGAGAGATGGCGAAAGGGACACTTCCTGGCTGCAGCAGAACAAAGACCCTCGACAGAAATGGCTGAGCATCATCCCCTTGGCCGGCCTCTTTCTCGGCTTTTGCGTCGCGGGGGTGTACATCTATCTGGGCTACCGCTCGGTGCCGGTCAACTCGTACTGTCTCGTGTACGAGGATGACTTTTCCGCCCCTCATTTAAACAAGGATGTCTGGCTCCAAGAGGTCCAGGTGGGAGGCTTCGGGAACGGCCAGTTCGACGAGACCACGGCCGACGAGGAGAACGTCTTTATTAAAGACCACATGCTCCATATCCAGCCAACGCTTCAGGACGAATACCTAATGACACACAATGCCACCGTGAATCTGCTTGACCGGGGAACCTGTACCGCAAATACCTGGGCCGATTGTGTAGCCGTCACCAACACCACCAATGGCACCGTGGTCAACCCGGTCAAGTCAGGTCGCATCAACACCAGTCGGGGAGCCAACCTGAGGTTCGGGCGCGTCGAGGTCGTGGCCAAGTTGCCCCAGGGGGACTGGCTCTGGCCGGCCATCTGGCTCTATCCCACAAACTCCGAGTATGGGACCTGGCCTGCGAGCGGCGAGATCGATATCGCAGAAAGCCGCGGGAATAACTGGACCTATCCTCTCAGTGGCAACGATATCATCTCCTCGACGCTTCACTGGGGGCCCACCACTTCCAGCGATGCGTGGTGGCGAACGTACCATAAACAAAAGGCGCTTCACTCGACCTTCTCCGAACGTTTCCACACGTTCGGGCTCGAGTGGAATGAGAAATACCTGTATACCTACCTCGACAGTCGTCTCCTGCAGGTCCTCTACCACAAGTTCGGCACGCCCTTTTGGGAGCTGGGTTCGTTTGCAGGGCTCAGTCTGTCCACCGCAGGCAACATCTGGTGGAACGGCACAATCGCCGCCCCATTTGACCAAGATTTCTTTCTGATCTTGGATGTCGCAGTCGGGGGCACGAATAATTGGTTCCAAGACGGACTGGCTGGCAAACCCTGGGCCGACCAAAGCCAGTTTGCGAAGAAGCAATTCTGGGAGGCGCGCGACCAGTGGTATCCCACCTGGCAGAACCCCAACGGACCGGCCATGCAGGTCAAAAGCGTCAAGATGTGGCAGCAGAAGGGATATAATGGCTGCGGCGACAATGCACGACCCGTGGGCTGACCTCAACTGCAACACGTACATGTATGTACTCATTTTTGGAGAAGTAATGCCTGTGGTTTGAAAGGATCCCTGACACCAGCTGGTTGAAGAATCAAAACATCGACGTACGGCCTGGTGCTCGGCACCTTGTTCGCGGATCCTAGCTCCGCACACCTGCCTCGCCTCCACTCCAGGTCGCTTGTATCTCGAAGGAGAAAGACTCGTACGGCTTTGAGCTGGCCGGCCTCATTCTTGCGCCAGCAATTCAGCGTGAGAGGGAAGTATTGGCGACATAAATGTCGCCAATACTTCACTACGAGCCACATATATGGTCCAATGACGGTGGGGATCGAGGCCCAGTACGGCCATTGGGGGGTCGTTTGCAAGTCTTTTATTGGCATTGGGAACTTCACACCCTCTGATGTGGTTGTGATGCCGCTAGGAGGACGCCTCTTCGATGGTCCATCGACGGTTATGTCGCCAGATTTCTCGAAGCAATCAATAGAAGGCGCCAAAAGACCCCACTGATCTGCCGCCCAAGAACGATTGTGGGGAGGTAGACTTCCCGCAGGTGCTGTCCAAGCGAAGAGAGACTCGTCGAACGACGGACGGCTGATTATTTTTCGCTGCAGATGTTGGAATGCTTCATATATGCCCTCTGTATACGACGTCATGAACTGGATCCCGAAGAGACCGGCGAGGCTGTACGCAATGTCTTCCTCTTTGCTCGTGCGTCTGCCGACTTGCCAACTCAGTCTCGTTGCAATGCTGGCATTTCGAAACTCCTCTGTACCAGTCAGATACCGGGCCTCAATGCCGGTGATACGTGAGATGTCGGCCGTCAGCTCAGCTCTCGTCCCCATGGGTTGCCAATGCCTGTCGAAGAATTCCATCTCGCGCGGTGCAAGCAGCTCTTGCAACGTCCAGCCGCGCTCAAACCATTCCGAAGGCCGTCCCCCGCGCTGACCCTCGGTCTCTAGCCGGTCAAACAGATCGGCACTCGGGGTTGAAATCTCGACGTCTGAAAGATAGGTGTAGCAGACCCTAGCTTGTTGATACCACCGGAACATTGAGTTGATTGATTCTTGCAGCTCCTGAGAGCTGTCTCTGTTGATGCAGCAAGAGTCAATCCAGATCCAATCCAACTTTTTTTCTTCCGCTCGCGCGCAGGCACCTCTGATTTTGTCCAGCTGCGGCGATTGTTCTTCAATGTTCTTCAGTTGAGCGGCACTTAGGGTTTGGAATGTTATCTCCTCTGTGTACCAGCGGTGGGAGAGTATTGCATATTCGGTGTTTGGTCCGATGTCTTTGAGCTCTTTGAGCTCGTAAGTCTTTACGTTGAGCAGTCGCATGGTGGCAGATTGACCGAGCAACGATTGCGGCACTGGTCGCACTCAAACCAACGAAGGCTACCTTGGTCGTATTGGAGGGATGAGGGATGAGAGATTTGACCGTGGTCGTGAAGAGGAGGCAGTGCTTGGAGCAGGTGAGTTGGTCTTGTGGGGAGGTTGATAGTACTACTACAGAGTAGTAGTTGTAGTAGTAGTAAGGCTGCACGATTTCGTGATAAAGATGCCAGTGACAAGCACACACCTTGCAACGGGTGCGGTTGGATTCTGGGTTGGAGCCTGAGTCGAAGACAGTGCAGCCTGCGTTGACGATGATTTAGAAGACTATGCTGTCGCCGTCAATGAGAAAGACAACGACGGAACAGGCGATGAAGTGCGGCTTGTGAATCTCATGCGTCCAGGTGATTGCTGATGCGGCTGAGGCTGAGCTTTGCAAGGGCGCCACTGGCACAGGCACTCATACGTGCTGAGTGTAACAATAGACTTGTCCACCAATAGTATCGTCATCGTCGTGCAACTCCTGTTTACAGATGGCTACCTAGGTCCGTGGTAGAGAAGAAGACTGATATTACGATGATGAAATCGGCCACCTGTATGAGGCTGGCCATGATCAGGTGCTGAGCCGCTCACTTGCAATGAGCGCGGTACTAAACACCTGGCTAGGGACCCCGTCCTCCGTCGTCAACAGTCAACTCGAACGCATTGAATCACAGCCTGACTGGGTTGGGACATGTCTTCCTCTGCTCCCAAGTCGAAGCTGCACTGTCTGAGTATGTATCCGTATCTCGATTCCGCGAAAACGCCAAAATCCCCGGGAACGCCAGGCAACGGCAACCCCTCCAGAACCTTCCTGAATGCAATTCGTAATGTACAGCCGACCGACCGTGTGACCCATGATTTCATAGAAGCCAACCAATTGATTGAGATCTTCACGCCAAAACGATAACAAAATCCTCCAGTATTGCCGTCGTCACCTTCCCTCCTCGTCCCGAACGGCACCAAGACACCACCACCAGTCCTCCGTGGTCTCGTAGCCTTTGCTCCACGCGTCCATTTTGGCAAAGCCGGCTTGTATGCACCAGTCGAGGATGAGCTCAACCTCGGTTTGGTCCAGTGCAAATCCCAGAGCTCTCGACAGGTCGCCCGCCGTAATGCCGGGAAATTGTACCACGAGCCCGATGACGCCCGCGAGGCACATGTCCCACAGCGCAGATTGGACGTTCCCATGGATATCAATCCACAGCGGGATAAACCCTCGGGGCTCGTCCGCATTTCCCCGCGGGATCGTGAGGTGCCTGTCATGTTGGCGTCCCGGATCGCCGAAGACGTAGGCTTGCGTGGGTGCAAACTCGACACCAAAGTTGATCAGCTTCTTGTCCATGTTTCGCGTCTTGTAACCGACACGCTCGTGATCGAAGCCGTAGCGCGTGTCGGGCACATCAGCCCCTGGTCTGGGCCGGATCTGACCCATGGCCATGAGGTTCAGAATAGCCACCGTGTCACCGTCGTCCAGGGCGCTGTCTTTTCCAATCACCAAGCTTTCGCCCATCTCGAAAGCCGCGTCTACCACCTCTAACTTGTACGTGACGGCACGCCGGAGCATGCTGGTATTGATCATCCTCCGTTCTTCGAGACGCTCGAAGAGTCTCCGACTTGCTTCCCACCCGCGTACGGTGGAGACTTGCTCTGATGGTCGGAGGGCGCGCTGAGCAAGGCGCTGAACAAGCTTCTCATCCTGAAGCACCCTTAGGGCACGTGTGACGAGAGCTTCACATTCCGTAGGCGTAGGCGCAAGCCCAGATAGTTTGGCATGAGCCAAGGTGGGGTTGAACGTCGATTCCGGCGTAAGAATCGTGGCGAGGACCCATGATCTCGCCAGGCGGAGGTCTGCATCTGATCTTTCCACCTCGTATCGCGGGACAAAATGAAGCCCCGGTGTGGCGGTTGTAGGCTTAGAAGGTAGAACCATAGAATCTGTGCCAAACACAGTGGAGCAGACGACATCGTCTTTGACAGGGTTGGTATGCTGCGTGTTGTACCCCGAGAGATGGTAGGAGCGTTTGGGCTCGTTGAATTCCAGAATATGCGTGTCAAGCAATTCTTCGCGAGTTCCAGGGAGCTCGTCAACCTGTGTCGAATTGAACTTGTCGAGGTTCCTCATCGCCCAATCGATAATCCCGCGCCAATCGGTGGCCTTTAGGTCTTGAAAATTGACCGAGGGCACCTCGCCGGCTTCCAGCGCTCCCAAGTATTTCCATTGAAGGTTTTCCGTCAGTCCCTGGATATCACTCCGGTATTTGTTCAACAATGTCTTCCAACGACTCTTGATGAACTCTTCCTCCTGATCAGGAAAATTGGTCATGACCAGGGGCCAGTCGATGTAACTCTCGATGCCTCCTGCCAATGTACGGACGACAATCACAGAAACGGCGATGCGATAGATCGTCTCCGCGGGCAAGGCTCGAAGGTACTGTACGCCTCGAGTCAGTTTCGTGGCACTGTCATGATCGGCTCCCAGTGTCCTATTCCGAGCACGAGTTGTGCGAGACCCCTTGGCACCCGCTTTTCGTCGTTTCGGTCGAGGGGCAAAAACATCCTCCTCATCACCACCCTGATCCTCCACCTCCAACTTTCGCTTCGATGGTCGAGCGGAACGTCGGGCTCTCTTTGCCTTGACAGGCGACGGCCCTTGAGGTGATCCTTCGGAATCTCGTCCTACGATTCGTGAAGCCTCTTCCGCAGATTGTTGTAGCGCCGACACGAAGACTGGCCACGATTCATCAACGGGATAAGGAAACTCAACTTCGGACCCATTTTCGTCAAAGGCAGTCAAGCTAGCAAAGTCAACGGTGGAGGGATGGACCGAAGCCGAATAAAGTGCAGGCGGAACCGTGTGGTTGATGAAGGCGTATCTGGTGCGGCCCGACTGAAAGGACTCTCCTGCCTGTTCCTCCCAAGCGCGAACACCCTCAACTTCGCAAGCAAATCGCTGCCAGTCAACGTCGTCAGACTGAACATCCTCGAACCTGATTCTGAGATCGGGAAGCTGAAGAATGTCTTCCACGCATGAGGGAAAATCCTTCGCCTGTTGCTTTGCCCACACGACTGAACGACCCGCTGGGCGAGAAGTTGCCTTCAGACGGCCTCGTCTAGGTGCTGGAGCAGCGCCCGAACCCAGCTTCCGAGGGGTCGAAATGGTAGTATCAAAGCGCAGAGCTGTCACCGGGGCTTGTGTCCTCCAGTTGTATATTTGCACAACTGGAAGTGAACCCAGAGACGGAACTTTGAGCGTAAGAAATCCAGTTGCGGCTGACACAGCAGGAGGTGGAGACGGAGAAGAGCTTGGCTGTCGCGTCCCGCTACGGCTGGCACTTCTGGTGCTCGGCGATGCTCCAGTGTCAACTGTTCTGTCGGTCTTTGCTGAAGATGCCCGTCGTCTTGTTGGCGGAGGCGTGCTGTCAGCCTCAAGTAGCGTGCGTTGAGCGTTTTTCCCCACCAAAGGAGCGCGAGCGCCTTCAGCCGTCCACTCTGGTGGAATGTAGTCAGCGGGCTCTGCATCGATCATCTTCTGCTTGACGTCGTCAACGAGGTCGGAGAGGGGACTGATGTTCGGCAAAAACAACACCGCCCGTTTGACCATGATTCCGCTCTTCCCACGAAATGTAAAAACGACTTGTCTCAGCTTTCCTGATTCGCAGAGGGCTTTGATCGCGCCTTTGACGGCTTTGAGCAATGGTCGATCCTCCGCCCCAGCTTCTTGCCACCGAGGTGCTGAGATGCGCTTCAGAGTCGACGGGTCGTTCGGCACGACCCCAGAAGTCTCGGAAATGAGTTGAAGAACAATCTTCCTACACAAAGCATTTGCACCGGGCGTGTATTTGACTCTTCCCCCATTCTGCTGCTTTCTAGACTTGCCACCCGCTTCCGAGCCACTCGGTTGTGAAAAGTCGTCGTCAGGTTGGCTTTTGGCGCGTGAGATACGCTTCTTGATACCTTTCCTTGAAGGCCCTACGCGAACGGGGGAAACATTGTCGTCTACCGCCAGAAGAGCAGTTTGTCCGGGCTGCCGTGTTTCCTCCGATATAGAGACGTCTCTCGGAGCAGAGTCCGTGGTCTGGTCTTGCTGCACCTGTACATCGGATGTATCAATTCTTCGAGACTGATCTTCCGTGACACCTGCGACGTGCGAATCTTGCCGTAAAGGTATGGTTGATGCCTCAACGATGAGAGCTGTCTCAGAGACTGGGGCTAGGTCATTGACCACCTCCTCAGCTTCTACCGTAGCCGGCAGGGAAGTGCTACCCTGATCGACCTGCGTCGTCGCGAAACGCTGCTCATCGATTGCTTCGACAGGAGATATGTCCTGTATGACCTCTTGGTCATCTGACGCAACTGGAGTAACAACAGAAGTAGATCCAGTTTGATGAACGGTGTCTAACAACCGACTCTGCGTGGACTTCGACAGTTGGGCCACGTTTTGACCCGGCACGTGTTGCTCAGGTAGTGCTTCCGGCAGGCTCGAAGCGTGTCGATCCTTTGTCTCAGGTCTATGTCCAGCGAGATTATCCGGCTTGTCTTGGGATGGTCGAGGCTCTTCGCTGATGGATAGCGGGCTGTTCTGCGTAACGTGTTCTGACCCTATAGATCTCGTAGATGCCCTTCTCAAAGATTTACCGTTTCCTTTAGGTTGATGAGTCAATTCCGGCTCTGTCTCGGTGACTTCCATCGAGTCGTCAATCGAAATGGAGACGCCCGACGGGTCTTCAGGCAAACACGGAGCAGGCGTCTCAGGAACAAGGTCCTCAAGAAAGACACCGACTGCTGGGCCTGAATTTCTCCTCGGCCTACTGGTTGGGCGCGGTTTCTTGTCCAGGCTCACTCTGGTTGGCCGCTGCGCCGGCTGCTTCGTAGCAGCCATACTAGGATAAAACGTCCGGTACGCGAAGCTGTGTGCTGCCATTGAGGAGATGAATCGAAACGGGTGTACCTTGCATCGATCATTAAAGTCGACCTGTTGCAGACGTGGGGTCTTGAGTATCAGGATCTGAGACTTGATTTTTACGTATTCGGCACGTACACCTTGAGGTGTAATGTACACACCATGGGATTGACGGCTAAGAATCCTTCTTGTACCAGCAACCCAAGCATCGGTGATCTCGTTAGGCGTAGCAGGTATCGGTAAGCCAGCTTCGATCGCCTCGACTAGAGTCTCGTCGAATCCGGCGGGACGCCGTGCATATAGGGCAAGGCCGGCAGGATCTTGCATCAATCCTTTCTTGCGTAAAGCAGATGGTCCGCCTGACTCGCTCCTAGCTTGCTGGAATTGCATCCTCCAGAATTTTTCTGTGCCTTTCAAGTACTTGCGAGGACGACCAATCCGTACGTCCGCTGATTCGCAGGGGGAACCCCCTTTTTGGGCTTCAGGGGGTTGAGAAAGCTGCTTTTTCGGCCGGCCGGGAGCGGATTTCCGCACCTTGAGCTGGGAGGGAATTGCATCGCGATACTTCAAGGACAATACTCCGTCTTTCTCAATGATTGATGGTTCTGCGGCACGATGGACAAAGTCTCCAGCCGCGACGGTCCGGATGATATCCTCGAAACTTGCTTCTCCGTTCTCGAATTGAAGGGGTAGCAATGGTTGAAGGGGAAATCCAAATTCATCGGTGTTGATCTTCGACTTGGAGGAGATGGCATCGGTCCTCTGTTCCAAGCCGTCTGGCAAAACGGTCCGAAGAGCTTCTTTAGCACCTGGTACCTGGTTGATGTCGACTTCCTGCCTTTCGGCCATCTGGCGGAATACATCCCACGAGTAATGAATGTACTGAGCAACGCCATCCACAACTATCGACACTCGGACAACTGCAAGGTGGCGCAAATGTGGTGGTTGGGCTAATAGCGACCGTGACGAGATCCGATGCAGCAATGATTCCATTGTTCGGCGGACAAAAACGCCAGTTATCATTCGTCTGGCATCCTGTTCTAGGTTAGCATAGGACTAGCTAGATGTGCTTGAGTTCATCCACGTACCCAGTTTGTGAAACCTGTATTTCCCATAATACGCACAGCATCCACTACCACGTTAGGCATTGAACGGTCTGGGTTCCATCTTGCCACATGACGGGCGGTCCCAGCCTCTTCTTCTTGGTCGTCTGTCGTGGAAAAGCCGGCAATCGTGTCACCATTATCCGCTGATCCTGCAGCGGAAATTAGCTCCTGAAGGGGTTGATCGAGGGCCAAGTCTTCTGTGTCAAACCGCCCCAACTCTTCGGGTCCTGGAGGGTGCAGAAGCTGGACGAATTGTTCCAGATCACTGGCGGTGGCAGAGGGACCGGTCGCAGTTTTCACTCTCTTAACACATTTCAGTCGCTCAAGCCGACGAAGAATTCTCCTCAAAGCAGCAGCCTCTGCAGCAGATTCAAGATTCAACTCTTCGGCGAGTTTGGTCTGGGGTATGAGGTTCTGGCGGAACAATTCATCGAAGATTCTCCGGACGACGTCCCTTACAGTCGACCCTCGAGGCGATGGATCCACGTTCTCGCGGGAATCGGTGGCAAATTTCTTCAAGACAAGTCGACTTGTCTTGTTACCTTTCCGGTAGACCACTTCCTTAATGATGTAGCCCTTCTTCTCCAAGGCGTCAGTTCGCTTAGGCACGGAGCGTTTATCTTGCCCGGACGCTTGTCGAAGATCCCCCTGCAGAATACCGTTCGCTCGTGCTGCGGCAATGTGGGAAAGAAGGTCGAATTCCATGGCAGACACTTTGCCGAGGTCTGGAGGGTGGCCGCATATTGCCTGGTAGACGCGTTCATTGTTGACATGTATTCGGGGCCCGTCGTTGGGCTTAGGATGCTGAGTGGTTGAACTGGGTTTGGTAGGGGAGGCAGTCTGTCGAGACTGATCCGAGTCCTGGCCTACCTTGTTGGTAGGCTGATTATCGCCTGTTGTGGCGCTGAGATAACCAGGAAACCGATGCTCAACTTCGGCCAGAGATATCGCATTGTACTTCCTGTCCTCGCCGATAGAGACATCTGGATGGCGTCCGAGCCATGTCCAGATCTTAGACAAGAATGGTGGGTCTACAGCGACACCGTGGTAGGGAAGCGGTTCTGCGGCGCTCGGATTTGAAGGAGGGTCACCGCTGGGTTCATGATAGAAAGATGAGGTGAAGGCTGCGAGATCGTTGATGGTAACACCTGAATGTGTAGGCGCCGGTCAGCAACACTAGGTCCTGGTCCTACCAAAGGGCACTATTCTTCCCTAGATTCTGGGGTAGCCCGATACATGAGTGTGGGGCAGAGGACAGGAGTTAAGGATGAGACGGGGAAGAGAGATTAGCCTGGCATAGGATAGGACAAGAGAGTGGTGGATGGAGAATGGAGACAAGGATCGGAAAGATGCCACGGAGCACTGAGCCCAGCAAAACTCGAGTTTCGCGTCCACGCCCGCGCAGACGCAGGAGGGTGAATGAACTGACCTTGATTTCCACTGAGAGCAATCTCCTCCAGCAGATGCTGGATCAGATCATCCAGGCTCTTCGCCATCGTTTGTGCCCCATGTCCAGATGGATGCTGGCGGCAGGTGTTGCAAGACGGGAAACAGAGGTGACGAGGTTCGAAACAGTGACTGAGCGCTGGTTTATTTTTTGGGCGGGCGCCCGGCCTGCGACTTCACTCAGGCTGGCACTGCGCAGCGCATAGTACGGAATGCTAATAGTCAGGTGCTAGTAGGACTATTTAGTATTTAGTACTAAATACTCCGTACTAATAGGTTAGGCCCTTGATTAGTACAAAGCCCTAGAGTAGAACTGAGGTAGGCAATGGCCTTGGCACCGCTTTCGCAGTCCGGCGTGATTGGCTAGCCTTCGCCCTGATCTCACTGCCTGGCTGTGTTCTCACTCAAGATTCTGGCTCTGGCACTGGCTCTGGTACTACGCCGCGTTGCATGCCACAAAACGACAACATTGAAAGGCAAGGCCAAGGCGTAACAAGCACTTGGGTGTAGCATCAGAAGCTCCCCCGCCCGATATTCGGAAAGGCAACCTATTTTCTATTCTTCTAAGGAGTGTTTGTGCTCTGCTAGCTGCGGCCGGGCCCCGGTGAACTTGTGTAGACTGCGAGTAGAGAGACTGACCCTCAGATATTTTCGAAATCCGTCCCAGTCCACAACCTCGTCCCTTGTAATGCCCGCACTTTTCCCGAACTCCTGGATGCTGAATAAAGCGAGGAAGCAACCAAACCCTGCGAAAGCTGGTTCGAAGAAGGAGGTGGAGGCCGAGCAGAGAATAGAATAGCCAAAAAAAGAAACGCTGAAATCTGCCCTCCCACTTGCTGTACTCCGAATCTGCCACAGGCTGGCCAGACTATGGAGGGAGAAGACAACTAGATAGATGTACACGGAACAACACATCGGCCACTGACCTAGCTTCTCAACATAGCCGACAGCAGGTTGATTGGGATCTCTGGAGGCGTTCACGAAGCAACCGCTCTGTGGGGTACGTTTCGTCGGTTGTTGCGTTGTTTGTTTGGCTTCGACACTGTGCTCCAGCCGTCCTCTTCCAAGGCCACAGTGGTGCTTCCTTCAGGTGCTTGCGCCGGCTGAGCATGAGCACTTCTCCAAGCGCCATTCGGCTTGGTGGAAGTGGCGGTCTGCACAACCTCCTTGGGCTTGACCGCCTTATCGTCGACCGGGAGTTGTACATCGCCCTCCTCTTCGTGCCCTTCGTCCGCAACCATATCATTCACACCAGAGTCCGCGCGACGCAAGATGTCGAATTTGGGGGTAGGAGGCTGCGTTGTTTCGTCGCCATTTTCCTTTGCGGGAGTAACTTCCTTTGCCTCCTTGCTTGGCACTTCCTTGGACTTCTCAAGCTCTGCCTTCTCTCTGGCCAAACGCTTCTCTTCAGCCTTTTCGGCCCTTGCCTTATCATCAGCTTCTCTCTTCTGCCGAATGGCGAGTTGTCGTTTTTCCTCGACTTCCTTTTCTTTCGCTGCCGTATCAACGGGGCGGGCAGCTCCAAATGGGCTGGCCTTTGAATCACTTGCTGGTGCAGAGGATTTCGCCGGGTCTGATTCAGAGACAGTCCTCTTCTGCAAGTGCAACTTCGGCCTGGTCGCAGGAGCAGGGGCCGGGGCTGGGGCCGGAGAAGATGGCTCGCTGGCTTCTGGGGTGGGTGCTTTGGCTGGGGCGTCGGGCCTCATCCGTGCTCGCCATTGGTTATCAAGTTCGGGGGCCGTGGGTTGCCGCTCAGGGGGTGGTCGTTCTACGTACTCGCGCCGTGGTGGGCGGGAGCCATCTTGAGATCTCCCTTCACCCCAGGCAGGGGACCTCCTTCGGAAAGCTCCAGAACCATCCTTGCTGGGTTGTCTCCCACCTTCACGGAGTGAGGTAGGCCCACCTGCGGCAGGTGACAACGGTCCCTTCCTCTCCCAGTTGGAAAAGTCCCTGACCTTCCCGTCTCCCTGGTCGAATCCGCGCCGACCACCTCGCTCGCTTCCCGCATCGGACAAGTTGTCAAAGTTTCGACCACCATAACCACCCGGTCGCTCAGAAACCCGACGTTGTTCTCTCGGAAGGTCCGGAAGAGGTCCCTTTCTTGACCAGTCACTGAAGTCTCGGGTGTCTTGTCTATCTTTCGCTGAGAAGGTGTTAGTTTGTCCTCGAAACTCATTGTGCACCACTTACGAGGCTCTGCAACACTGACGCGAACCTGACGTCCTGCTAAGTTGTTGCCACTCAGTCCCAATGCAGCCTTCAGGCCATCCAGCGTTGCGAACTCAACATAGCCAAACCCCTTGGGTTTGCGATCGAGTTTATCTTCCACGATGCGAACATTTGTGACCTGGCATTCTGCGAAGAAGTCGTTGACGTCTGTTTGGGTGGCATCAAAGGACAAGTTTGCCAAGTGGGCAGTGAAGGGAGGTTGGGTGGGAAGAGGGAGTTCTTCGCGAGATGGGTAGGTATCTCGTCGATCTAGATCTCCACATGTCAGCTATCTCTCCCGTTCGACAACGAAATCAGCGCACTCACCTGAATATCCAGAATATCCATTGCCCATGCCGGTAGTTGAGCCAAAGCCTCGTCGATCGCTCCCGTAGCTAGTTCGACTGTCCGTGCCTGTTGTTCACACATAAGATTAGCACACATGCTCGCAAGACAACGTGTCGGCACGAAGCGCAAAGGGACGACGTACTAGGCAGAGGCATATCCTCCATTTCATCAGCCCATGAGCCGAAATCTGTAGCCAATTAGCGACTTAGATCGGCTGCACCAGACCTGACCATCACTCACTCTCATCTTGCAAGAAGGTCCCGAGGGACATCTTCTGGTTCTGGTTCTTTTTAGGACCTGTCGCGCATCAGTATGCTTATCCAGAGATTCATTTGGCCACGCAAAGCTTGCACGGCCACTTGATATGTGGTGGTCGTACCCATGATGGCGAAATCTTAGCAGGCGCACTGATTAGTGAGTGCCCGGTGGATGTTGATCGTTTAAACTGCGCACAGGTCTCAGTACGTGCAGGAAAGCACTGGTGGTAGACAAAGGCGAGGGAGTCGGACAAGTTCAGCTGACAATCTAACGCGCCTGGAGGATAGGCACAGTTGGGCGAAGGCCTGAAAAGTGTCGAGGGTCTGCACTTTGCAGTCCAGTTCAAGTTTCTTCCGAGCCGCTTCCACAATGGGTATGGCGTGCGCTGGTCTTGGCGAGGACCTCGAGCGACTCGCAACTCACCGGCACTGGCAGGCTGAGCTGAGCCTTGCCTGCTGCCAGATGCTCGTGTGGCCGCAAATGGGGTTGTGACTTTTGCCCATCATTGATCTGCTACTAGTACTGGGGTCTGCGATGGAGATCTTTGCTCGTTGAAAACGCTGAACGTGCCCGCCGTTACTGCCAAGATGGGGGTTGATGAGTCTCAGACCCTGCCACGGGCCTTGGTGAACCCCTTCTACCCTGCCTTGGGAGTAGGTGCTGCTACAGGTGCTTGCCCTGGTCCGATCCCGACATACTACTAGTCGTGCTGATGCGCCTTTTTAGGAGCTCTTGGTGTTGCATATGGAGGAATAGCTGCCGTCCTCATTCAAACGCCGAATCCGACAATATACACTAGTGTGACTGGGCTACAATGGTTTTGTGGCGGGTCAACTTTTTTCTGTTCGTTCCCGGCTTGCTCTTTACGACATGGCTAACTCGTTGGAAGATTGCCGCAGTGCTCTCCTCGCAGGCCCCTTGTCCCCCGATACTGGGCTCCATCGAATTGCTGCAAGCGGCATTGCAGGGTCTTGTGCCGGCGCCGTGGCTGCGGCATTCCGTAAGTGATGTGATATAACCAGCTGAGCCTGCTCTGACCCTTGCCAGTGCCACGAGGGAGCTTTGTTTCAGGCAGTATCATGCTGGGAATCATTGCAGCCGCCTCTCAAGCAGGAATCAACACCATCGACAACTCTTCCCCAACCCCTGCGTTGTCTTCGCGCTTCAAACAGAAGCTATTGGGGTTAATCCCGATGAAGTCCCTGACGGACGACGAGTATGCACATCTGCTCCAGGATAAGCTCCTCAAATTGGAAGCGGAAATCTCAATCCTGGACGATCAGATTGCAACACTGCGCGCAGCGAGCAAGCAGCAAGCTCAGGGCCAAACAGGGCGATCGAAGAATGCGACAAGTTAGCCCAAAACAAGGCCATCCGTCCACCATAGCCCCAGGATGCAGGCGTCGACGTAGGCGAATCTAGAACATTTTTCAATAAAAGGAAGACGCTGCGGACTGGGAAGCTACGCCACAAGGTACGTCATGCTACGGTGGAAAATCTCGACATTCTATCACCTTCAGCTTTCGGCCAATATGGCCACGGCCACGGCCACGGCGTTCCTGTGAACAACGCCCGAGAAACATAGATGGAAAGGTCAGGCAACGCAAGCACGATCGATGGGGCCTCCATCAAATGGAAGAACCCAGGGGTCGAGCAGAAGAGAATGGAGACCTGGACACAGCTCCGGTTCCAGCAAGAACCGCCAGACGCGATCTGGCTGTACGGAAGAACCCACCAGGATCAAGAGGAGGTTGTAGAAAGTCCCCTTCTGTTCCAGTGCAGCATCTCGAGAACCAGAAGGTTAGCAGAGGCGCGATAGAGACTTGGATGGAAAGAGCAGAAAGGAAGGGTTCGATAAGAAGCACAAGCACAAGCACTGAAAGCTTATCATGTTTAACATAGATACCTAGTTGGTAATCAATCGTTATTCAGGCTCAGTCACCAATCAATAGGTGCGGTGGTGTGGTGCGAACAGGGGTTTGGCCCTGCTTAACCACCGCAGCGCAGTCATTAATCCCACTCTGAGCTCTCTATGAAATAGCACAAATTGCTGGGGCGGACTCCACCATGGGGGCGCAGCATCTACAAGGGCCTTAGGAGCCTCCACCTGGGCCACGGCCAGGAATGCCTCGCTTCGTCCTATCTGAACCAGCTCGCTCATTTAATAGGTATGTCCAGTGTACGGATACCCCGTACTCTTGCGCATTGACCGGCTCGCCGGCACCGGCAAGCTGTCCCTCCTCGTCCGCCGCACCGCCAAAAAGTCAGCATTGTCAGGACGAGAGGCGTTAGATCGAGGGCACCTCTACTCTCGGGTCTTGTCTGCTCCTCGCGCATTTGCATCCCTTGCGCCTGTCGCGAACCCCCGGCGCTCTAAATCGAACAGCAGTTTGGCCGTCCACAGTCTCAACTCCTCGACGGTCTCCGTGGCGATCGTGTCGATTCGCCCACACACAAAACACCCTGTATAGAAGTCCTCGCAGGCAATGGCAACAGCTGCCTCAACTATCGGCCCATGCCGCGGTCGCCGTCTCGAATGCGGTCAGCTCGCTCCCCATCTGAGATGACCTTGGATATAACCAGCATCCCTATTTCCTTTGACGGTGTCGGAGCAGGATCCGCGGGCGCGGAGCTTTCACCATGCCTCTCGTCAATTCAACCTCGGTCATGGCCGTCATCTTCCTACTATACCTGTCCTCTTTTGTCCTCCTCGCGATCCTGCGCATTGCGACCGGCATATCCATCCAACGAGTCGGCTATTTCAGTCTGAGGCACATATCCTACACTCCAAAAGAAGGGCTGCGCGTGGATCTACGGGGACTTGGCTTGAGTCTGCATAGACCTACTTTTGCTCAGCCGACATGGATAAGTCTTGTGTTTGAAGACCTGAAGGTTACTCTCGATCCAGAAGTGTACGAGAGCTCGTCAACAAAGCCCAGCAGCTCGAGACCGTCTAAAGAGCGACACGGCCCACATGAGCCTGCGCGCGGAAATGGCGCTCGTCGACCGGGCGGAAGAAGTAAGCTGTGGAAGCAGTTGACCAATGTCAAAGAACGCATCAAACGCGTGCACCGGCAAATACACATCTTGCGTATGTTCGACATCAGTGCCTTCAATACTACTGCCGAGATTGTGGGTGTTGGCTATGTGCACGTTTCATCATTTACAGGAGCTGTCTACACCCGGCGGAAGCTTCTGGATCGTGGCCGCTTATTCCGACACAAAAAAGACCCCCTGGGTGGGCAGCAGCCGGCTGAATGGGTGTTCTCAGTGAAAAGCATCCTGATGGGGGTCGGCGGCCGCGACCCGATCGAGATTCTGGATGCCATGTCGATCAATGTACATGGGCTTCTTTACAAGGAGAGAGCAGGGCTACGGGATACTTCAATCGCGATTAAAGCCGGCCGCCTTCATGTCCCGATCGATGAAATTCTCCAATTCTCAAGCCGAAGCAAGAAGATTGCAAAGACGGCACGACACAGTCATAGCCCGAATCCCGTTGAAGATGTCTCGTTCGAGGATCTGGTGGAGGAGCTGGAGAGCCCGGGGAGTCGGGAAGCATCTATTGTCCAGACCGTGGCTGATTCGAAAGAGTTTTTCAGCTCGATCCTTCAGAGTGTTCAAGAAATCCAGCTCGGAATGAGTTTCGTGCGGATATCGAAAGAGATCGAATCCCTTAGGCAGGCCAATCTACCTTTGGTTGCCAACATGGTCATCCATGAAATTGGCATCGATCTCCACCGACTGGACCAGAATGCTCCAGTTCATCGCATGTACTTTTCCAGAGAAGATGTCGCCCACCAAGCCTTGGTGGCCGCAGTGTCCATCTCGGTCAGTCTGGACGAGGATGACTATTCGCCGACCAAAATCATGTACATTCCGATGGCTACCACGACGATCAGGACTACATTTCCTGCAAAGACAATGAGCTTCACCGAAGACCGAGATGTTGCCGAGAGGAATACGAATGTCGTGTTTGCCAACTTTGTGGTCACTTCTCCCTCGATCGACTTGGTACCGCAACACCTGATCAGGCTGCTGGCACTCACCAAATCTCATACACAGCCCTCTGCTGAGCCCCAACAAAATCGACATCGACTGATCTCCCGCTTGCTTCCGAAGGCTAGCATCAAATTTTCAATCCATGAGCCAGTTGTGAGGTTCGTGTTGCCCGTCGCCGATCCTGCCAATGCTGGCCCTGGCGAATATGACATGATCATAAATTCGATTTCCTCGATTTCGCTGGATATCGAGTCTTTCCATTCGTCAGGTGGGGAGCTCCTATACTCTCTAGGCTCGAACCTGCGTGTCATGTCACATCAGCTCTATTATCAGGCCTCCACAGGCATCAAGCATAATATCCTCCTGACTGATTCTTTGGAGATAAAGGGCCAAGTTGATGCTTCAACAGACGTTTCCGTCAGTATTGCTGGGAATCTTCGCACATTCTCCATCATTATGGTCCGGGAAGAAGTGAGCAAAGCAATCTATAACATAGTAAGGCACTTCAAACGACACACCCCTGCTGCAGGCGGTCCCGGCCCCGCCCCGACCGTCTTCCTGAGGAGGCTTCCTCCCTGGCTCATCGACATCCATTTGGAGGGTTCCGGGTGTAGCATCGAAGCTGCCGGGGTAGATTCTGCAGTTTCCAACCAGACCCGAGGGGTTGCCTTGGAGCTTGAATCCTGGACTGCGCACTACACGTCTTCCAGGGCAGACGTGGCTCGAAAGCCGCTTACGAGGAGAAAAGGCAGCACGTCGCTTCGTTTTGGCGATACCTTTTCAGCGGGCAAATATCAGTCACCTCCTACATCACCCCCTCGGCGTCATCACACTGACCCGACGGATGGCCGCCGCCTTGCTTTCCACGTGAAGGGAGTCGAAGGCTTCATCATCGAGGCCCTTGACCGATGGGAACCGAAGTCTTTCATGACTGTGCCAAGATTCGAGGTCGCTTTCAGCACATCTCGAGATCAGCAAGGTCCGCTCTTCCATATACACTCTGCGATCCGGGCCTTCTACCTGGAGTATTCACTGTACCGGTTTTATTCGATAGGCGTTGCGGGCACGATCGTCAAGGACGCTTTCTTGGGCCCTGCATCTGCTACACCGGACCTCCGACGGTCCACACCTCATCCCAGTTACGAGGAGGTTGTCCAAGAGGCGCGGGCTCCTACTCCCCCAGGCGTGGAGTTGTTCGTCATTGATGTGAAGGCCAATTACGTCCAAGTGAAAGCTAAGATGCCGGCGGACCCTCCCATGCTGCTACAGATCTACCAAGTCTCTGCTGGGCGGCATAGGTGGTCGGCGCCATTCCTCAAAGCGCAACTTCTTCGCCTTCATGCAGAACCTCCTCGTCTCAAAGGTGCTTGGGCGCGCGTGGTGGGTGCGAGCAACGTTCGGATCGACCTGCGTCACTCAAGGAGGAAGTCGCAGGCTGGCACGGTGGAGGAGAGCTCGATCGACGTCTCGACCGATTTTATCCGTCTCGCCGTGCCGCATGGCATGCAAATGTACAGAGTATTTGATAATTTCATCAATGCTAGCAAGGCCATCGCACAACTACACCATCGATTCAAGACGCGGACAGACGAATACATTCTTCGGAAGGATCCTGTGAGTCCCAAAAAGGTTCCACGGGTCTCGCTGCGGTCCAAAGCTCTTTGCTTCGAGCTTGAAGATGACCCCTTCGAGTGGAAGCTCGGTGTCATCTACCGCGTCGGCCGCATTGAACAGAAACAGCGACTTGCCCGTGCCGATGCATTCCGTCTCAAGGTCAAACGTCTAAACGATGAAAAGCGCCCACGGTCAACTTCTCGTTACCGTGCCACATCAAGTCGTCCCGGCTCCCCAACCGCTTCCCGTGATCATCGGTCTCGACGATCCAGAAGCCTTGACAACACTCCACGGAAACGATCGACCTCCAGAGGGAGGCGCGGCAAATTGTCTTCCTCGATTCGGTACGATCGGGAAGGAGTTTGTGCATTGAGCAGCAGCGCAAAAATCGAGGCCAGCGAGGCATGGGACAAGCTCCTAGAGCATAACGCAGGGAGCTGGAAGAGGCGGATTGACTGGATGCTCCGGCTGCAGAACAACACCGTCCAAAAGATTCGTCAGATGTTCCAAGGAGCCGATGAGCCGCCTCACGACAGTGCCGAGGAGGAAACCATTCTTGCCATCCCGAACCGTCCCGGGCTGATGACTGTGATAATCAGTGATTTGCATCTTGTGGTCGACAAACCCTCGTTCCCGCCGGCCGAATTGCCCAAGTTTCTCTACGAAATCGGCAAAGGGATACCCTACGATACTCAGTATGCACTGCTTATTCCGGTCAGCGTCAGTTTGGACATGGGTGAAGCCCGAGTCATGCTTCGAGACTATCCGCTCAACCTCCTCCATATTCCTGCCATCCGCCCCGGCCAGCCTCCCCGACTTCCGAGCTGGTCCTTGAGAACCGACTTTGTCATTGCCGAAGAGTTTCGAGACGAGGAGTCGATGCGACATATCAATGTTGAAATTGTTCCCAAAGGGCAGTGCGGGCCCAGAGGGGAGGAAATCCCTCGCTTTGCCATTGATGTCCAACGGACCGTGTCACCCGTCAAGACATTCTCGAATCCCGTGGTCGATATCAACACGAGCCAGTCCACCACCATCTCCTGGGGGACGTCGTACCAGCCTGTCATACAAGACATGATGATGATCATTGAGGGTTTCACGAAGCCGGAAATAGACCCGTCAGAAAGAGTGGGCTTCTGGGACAAGATCCGATTGAGCTTTCATTCGCGCTTGACCGTGAACTGGAAGGGGGATGGAGATGTTCAGCTGCGGCTGAAGGGCTCCCGAGACCCTTACGTGGCAACTGGCTACGGCGCTGGGTTCGTCATGTGTTGGCGCAATGATGTACAGTGGCTGATCCACGCTGTGGACGACCCGCGCAAGTTCATGACGGTCAGAAGCGGCGAGTATGTGTTGGCTATCCCAGACTACAGCCACGAAGCCCGCAACTCCCCCGAGCAGAAGGCGAGTCACGACTCAGACAGCATGTCGAGCAGCAGCACCCAGAAGAATGCCGCGCTCTTCAAGAAGGTGATTATGAAGGTGTCGGGCAATGTCCAATGGACGGCCGGGCTGGTCTTCGAAAGGGCGTTGGATGATGGAGGCCGGACGTCAAACTTCAAGCACCATTACGATGTGGTCTTGAAAAACCCCGCCCAGATGCACAACGTGGATCTGAGCACCTACGATGCCTTCCGTGGGTTCCGAAGTAATCACATCCATCTGTCGGTGACGCTGGCAGCCCCTTTCGACCGAGACTGGGTTGGTGCTGACGCCGCTCCTTCGGAGAGCTACAATAGCGTTCATCTGAGCCCCCGGTTCTTCTCCCACTTTTTCGACTGGTGGTCGTTGTTCTCGGGGGTCATGTCTCTGCCAATCCGACAAGGTCCGCTATGGAGAGGCCCGGAGACATCGAGCAAGAAATTTGGCCGTCATCTGGCGACCATCAAGTACGGTCTCCTTCTATCGCCGCTGTTTATTGCGCATGTGTATAAACACAAGGATGCCGAGGACTACCAAGAAGACCTGGTTCATGCCACCGGGTTGAAGATCAAAATCGACAGCTTCATGCTGGATCTGCATCAGCGTCGCGAACACTTCGACACTCTCTCGAAGGGAAAGGCACAACAGATGAGGACGAGTGCCATGAAGATCAACAAGGCCGAGCTGGATTTTGTCCGCGCCGACCTGCGGGCGGTGGCGGCCAGCATCGCCGGGACCACGGCGGAAGAGCTCCAAAGGGCGTCGGACGACATGTTGTCCTCATTGCAGGAGGTGCCGGCAAACGTCGACATGTCCCAATTCACCATCCCCGACCGCGACTTTACTTGGATCGACATGGACGACTTTGTGGAGTTGGATTGGGTTCTGCCCGCCGAGTCCAATCCGGAAACCAAAATCTTACCCCTGGCATTTTGCCCCCGGTTCACGTATTTCCGGCAGACCGACCACGGCGCCGGCATCCAAGGCGACGAGTCTCGGACCAGCCCTTTCGGTGACGAAGACACCCATTTCTGCGTCATGTCGAAGCACAACGACCCGCGCAAGGTGCAGATGGACTTGATCGGCACCCGACTGCATGACCTCGAAGAGAAGCTCAAAATCCACTCGAAGCTCATGGCCGAGCATGAGCTGCTTGTGATCCGCGACGGAGACCATAATCCGAGCATCAAAGAGAAACACAACACCCTTGTCGCACAAAACAAGGAGCTGGAGAGCAAGCGAAGATTCCTCGAACATGGTCTCCGGCGTCTCGGGGGCCATGCCAATCCCGGAGAAGCGCAGCCACAGGAAGCTTCTCGCAGCCAGGCGCCTCAGGGGGATCCATTGACGGCCGAGATCGATGCTCAAATCAACGCACCGCCTCATGTCGACATGGATGCATTGTACGCGGCCCCCCACGACGAGTTTGCGAGTGATTTCAACAACCGATTTATCATCCACAACGCGCAGTTCAAGTGGAACAACTCTCTGCGGAACATCATTCTTCGCTATAGCCACCAAGTCAGCCAACGTCGCGGGTTTGTGTATTATATGTCTCGCCGGGCCGTCAAATTCATCCTTGACATCGTCGATGAGCAGGCCAAGGCAAAAGAGCTCCGTCGCAAACAAGAGCAGAGGCCAGAGATGCAAGTTCCGCCCACCCCCAGCGTCTTCTCGCCCACCGAAGAAAAGGACGAGGATTTTGTGGTCGAAGACAGGATACAACAACTCTTGAACGACGCCAAGCGGTTTGTGCAAGCTGGTGACGACCAGGCTGACGAGTTGCCCGCCACGCACGAGGCAGATACCACGACGACCGGCCCGGAGCGGCGACCATCCTCGGTGGACCTGGGTGACAAGATCGCCGAGAACTTCCAAGCAATGAACAGCTATCACCTCCGTCTGATTGCGCCACAGATCCAGCTCCAAAGCGAGAAGAACACCAAGTCCATCGCGCTCATTGCCACCAAGGGGATGCAGCTCAAGGTCGTGGCCATCATGGACAAGGCCCGCATGTCAGACGACGTGAGCGGACTGGTGCAGCGCCGGTTTGCCCTGGACATGGATGGCGCGCAGTTTTTCGTGGCCAGCCAAAAGACCCTCGCACAGTATCTGCATCTCTATTCCGGCAACCGCTACGGGAATACTCCTGGATCGTCCTGGCCTCCGTGGGTGTCCCTCGAGGCCATGTTTGACTTCCACCTGGAACCGTTCGGCTTCCAACGGGTGATCCAGAAGACATCGGCGAGCCTGCGATACGAGCGGTATAATCCTCTCCGTCTGAAGTACAACGAGGAAGTGGAGAGCGATGAGAGCGGTGAAGTCAAACACCCATCCTCGGGCCGCGAGAATCGGATTGATCATCTCTGGGTCGACTTTCCCCGGGTCCGTGTCCGATGCGACTCGGCGCAGTACTATACCATGTATATCATCGTGCTGGATCTTCTTCTGTACAGCGAACCGTTGGAAAAGACGCGGAGTGAGCGGCTAGAAAAGATCATGCTGGCATCCGACTTCAGTGACTTGAGAGGCGCTCCCGAAATGGCGGAGAGCCTGCAGCAACGGATCCGACAGCTTGAAGAGATCAAGGTCCATTTCCAGATCAACGCCAAATATCTCGACAAGCAAGGCTGGCAGGATCGGATCAACCTCGAAAAGGACCTGGCCAGCTGCGAAGACGAACTGTTCTTCCTCATGAAAGCCATCAACACGTCGCAGCAGAAGAACGACGACCGGAAAGCCTCTTCTCAATCCAGTGCGCTGCTGCGGTGGTATCTGAGCGCCTCGGAGATTGTGTGGCACCTGATGATAGACCAAGACGAGGCGTTGCTCGAGGTCCAGCTCGGCAATGCGGCGTATGAGCGCATCGACAACAGTGACGGCTCCAATCATAACGCCATGGAGATTGAGCACATCCGCGGCTGGAATCTCCTGCCCAACGCCATCTACCCCGAGATCATCGGCCCCTATTTCGAATCCGGCGATCGACGTGGCAGCCTGCCCGACGGCGCCAAAATGGTCCAAGTCCACTGGTACATGCTGGAGGCCATTGCCGGGATTCCGGTCCTGGAGCAGTTCCATGTCACCGTCTTCCCCCTCAAGGTGCAATTGGAGCGGGAACTCAGCAAGCGGCTGTTTGAGTATATCTTCCCCGGCATCGGATCGAATGCTTTCGAACAGGGGAACTTTTCACCCCTCATGGTCCGGACCATGGAGCCGTTGGATGATGGCGAAGACGAAGAGCTGCGGAAAGCACAAGAGGTCTTCCGCTCGGACTCGGATCTGCCGGGCTCCAATACCGAGTCACAGCGTGGCACTTCGCCGGGGGCCATGGCCAGAAGGCTGAAGCCGACGTACAACCTGAACTACAATGACAGAGACAGCCCGACCTCGACGCACGGGAGAAGAGGCCTGGGGCTGGGAGGCGATCACAAGTTCTTTAAGCATTTCAACTCGTCGAGTGCCCGATCGGTGCTCAAGGAACCAACGCGCAAAGCGTCGGCTAGCAGCTTGAGGTCGAAAAAGACCGATGCTTCGTCTACCAGTCTGGTCGCGCTGGGCACGGCGGAAGAGAAGAAGCGCAACATGATACATCGGACGACCAGTAAAGAGCTCGGTCTGGCGTTGAAAAAAGACAAGAAGGAGAAGCCGTCGGACGATCTGTCGCAGATGATGTCCCGGGCGTCCAACTACATGACGCTGGCGCACGTCAAGCTGGACAGTTTTGTCGTGTGCCTCAGCTACAAGGGCAAAGGGGAGCGGAACTTTGAAGACCTGCACGACTTTGTCTTCCGCATGCCGACGTTGGAATACCGCAACAAGACCTGGTCCAACCTCGATCTCGCGCTGCGGCTGAAGAAGGACGTGATCCGCGCCTTGATTTCGCACACGGGCGCCATCATCGGCAACAAACTCTCCCGCCACCGGCCCAGCAAGCGGCAGGTGGAACGGCTCAAGGAGATCGCGCACTCTTCCACCATCGCGCCCTCCGAGTTCAGCCTGCAGCTGTCCGGGACCTCGGACACCACGAGCCTGTACAGCTTCTCCCAAGACGACCGAGACGACGACTTTGAGTCTTCGGGCATATCTTTCCAGTCCCCGACCGTCACCAACGGACACAAGAGCGGGCCTTTTGGAGGGCCATCGCCTCTCCTTCGCAGCGGATCGTGGCACGCGAGCAATATCAACCTCGCCGCGGGCCACGGCGGCGGACTGTCACTGGCACCGCCCCCGCCACTGCCAGCCGCCAGTAGTCACAGTGGCCCTTCCAGCAGCCACTCTCAGTCTCCCTCGTCCATCGCCCCAGGCTCGGACCGGCCCAGCACGGCCAACTCCTACAGTTCCAAGAGTCTGCTGAAAGAGACGATCAGGCAGCATTTCTCCAGCGACACGGGAAAGGGTCGGGTGCATTTCAGTGGCTTAGGTCTCATCAAGAGCGAGGGCCATCGTGAGAGCCGAGAGAGCAGCGTGCACCGAGAAAGAGACAAAGACCTCGATGAGGACAATCGTGCCCAGGATCCGAGTCCGCACAAGGATGACGGCGGTGGCGGTGGCAGTGGCGGCGGCACCACCGAGAGTGACGCCGATGCCGAGAGTGGTCGGCGAAAGAGCGTCTTGTCGCTGGGGAAGAAGGTACTGAATCGATTGAGCTGATTGGATTGGACTGGACTGTTTGCCCCGGGTTTGACGGAGGCTGGAAACCAGATCAGGATCATCCCATTCCATTCCGCCCAGGCTGTACTCGTACACAGACACTGGCAGGCTTGTTTTGAAAAGGACCAAGCAAAAATCCTTGCTTGCTTGCTTGCTTGCTTCCTTGCTTGCTTGCTTGCTTGCTTGCTTGCTTGCTTGTTTGCTTGTTTGCTTGCTCCGAAAAGTTTCCCCCTGTATCTATCTTCCTGTTTCTTCTTGTTTCTGGGCCTGGGCGGGTTTGGAGAGAGAGAGAGAGAGAAAGACGGCCGTATTTGGAGGAGCCTCCCATCCCGGTGGCTATTATTCTATCGGTGGCTAAGGCTCTCCCAGTGGCCCACGCAGGAGGAAGGATGATGTTGATATTGATATTGATGTCGATGTTGATGTTGATGTTCATGTTTGGTTGTTTATGCCGTGTGTATTTGTATTTGTAGCTGTAGCCTACCTAGTACCTTAGCTAGCTATTTGGTTATGAGTTCGTTCGTTCGTTCGATCTTGCAAGACTCACTCCTTTCCGTCCTGTTGGATCCGGGGATTTGATGTCATGTGTAATCTCCGAGAGTGCATCATTCATTCATTCTATTCATTCATTCATTCGTCGGTCCTGTCCCTGTCCCTGTCCCTGTCCCTGTCCCTACTCCCCCATCGGGCATTGTACTAGGTACTTATTGTTCCCCTCCTCCCTCCCCTCCCCCCTTGACCGTTCCCCTTCCCTTGTCCTTTTCCTTGTCCTTTTCCTTTCCTCCACCGCCGTCTTCGCCTTCTTCACCACTCTTGTCCTCGCCGTCAAACTCGTCCTCGTAGTCTCCCTCGACGTAGTCAAAGGCGCCTCTAACAGGCCTCGGCGTCTTCCAGCCCGCCATCAGCTCGTTGTACAGAAACTGGTCGAAGGTGGGGAAGACATCGATCAGCTCGTCGAAGAACATGATGCCGCTGTGCAGCTTGCGCACGGTGGCTTCGAGGCGCGTGCCGACGCGGAGGTAGGATTGCAGAATCGATTCGATCAAGAAGACGTATTCTTCCTCGTCTGCAGCGCCATCGTTCTCTTGCTGCTTGTTTTCGGCCAGAGATGCCCGCTCGGCTGGTGTCAGATCTTCGGGCAGGGAGTCGGGGTTCTTCCATGGTTTGGCGTACACCCGTCCCACCGGCCGGAAATGCTGCGAGTTCTGAACATATATTTTCTTGCACTCGGCCGTCGGAGGGATGATCTTGGTGATCTCAAAGCCCACGTGCTCTTTCACCCACTGAACTTCCAACGCTGGACCGCCTTTCAGACCGGCGAGATAGGCAGCAAACACGTCCTCGGAGGCGGCGCCTGCGACGCCAAAGTGGATGATCTGAGAGGCCTCGTCGGGTTTCATGCCAACAAATACTTGGTCTTCTGTGGTGGTCTCGGGGCCCCACCATGTCTCGCCGTCGTAGTTTCGTGCGTAGCTTCCTCCGAACAAGGTCGAGCACGCAATGTTGAAGTCGCCTGGTAGACGACGCGTTGCTTCGGCCACGTTCCACAACTCGGTTGGCACTTCGCGGCACAGGTTGCGCGTGGCCAGTACGTCGTCCCGGTACTCGGGACACACGTCGTGCTGCAGCAGATAGTCCATAAACCGCTCGAGCGTGGTGGTCAGCATGCTGACTTGGTCGCGCGTCTCCAAGCCATACAGGTACTTTGCACGGCGACTGAGAAAGCCCTTCATGCAGCCCAGAAAGTCGACTTCGTACAGGCTCGTTTCCGTGCCCAGGTTGAGCTTGTCGTCCGTCACCGACGCCTGGGTCAACGTCGCGGACGCTTGCGTCTTGTCCATGTCCTCGGTGTTCTGGCCGCCTTGGAAATTGTTGGGCCCGACCTCGACGCCGCCGTAGATCAGGTACTTGTACAGCACGTCGCGGCGTTCATTGGTCATTTTTCGGGTTCGTTCGAACCGACCAATCGCCGTGAGGATGCGGGTGACGAAGGGGAGGTCTCTATGAATGCAGATAGACAGCACATGTTAGCCATCATCATCCTAGGGTTGTAGATGAGAATCGCATGGTTGTGCTTACGCATCATAGAGTTGCTGCTCTTCAGCATGTTGGACGGGAGTCATGGGCGTGTCGGCGAAGAAATCCTCGAACCCAGTGGGTTTGCCCTGACCGGGGGTTATGTCTGTTAGTCTAGCTGAAAAGAAATCTGTGACTGCCATGTCCAAATGGTTGGGGGCATCTCACCAGTCCACGTTGGCTCTGAGGCTTTCTCTTCGCCCTCTTCTTCTTCTTTTTGGGTTGGAGTGGGGGCAGGTCGGTGACTTCTCCGTAGTCGTAGTCCTCTGCATTTTCAATCTGGTTTCCGTTCTCCGTCCCGGTGATAACTGTCTCGGTCTCGGCCCTGGTAGAGGCGTGGTCGGGGTCATGGTCATCTTCGACAGCAGCACTTCTGCCGTGCGACTTGCCGCCCTCTTTGGGTCTCAAGGGAAGGGTGCGAGAGTCGAGATCAGGACGGGGAGTGTCGTTGGTGTTGGTGGTGGCCGTCACCATTGCAGGACCTCGGCTGTGGTAGGATGCCTGACTTGTATCTTCTCGTCTCACGTCTTCGTCTTCGGCCATGTCGATGCAGTAGTCGATGTAGTAGTCGATGTGCTCTACCTGGCCGCAAACAAGAGGGAGGCGTGAGTAGAAAGGAGAAGGACAGGTGTAGATGAAAAGGCGGCCACAGGACAAAAAGGACAAAAGGTCCTCGCGAGGGGCTGGCTCGAGAACAGCAAGTGAAGCAAGCCTACCAGCCTAGGAATGGTTCAAGGTAAAGTGAAGAAGAAGGAGAAAGAGAAACCGGGCATGATTCACTACCAGTGGCACTGGCACTGGCACTGGCACTGGCACTGGCACTGGCACTGGCAGGTGGATTTAAAGGCAGAAACTTGAATAGAAAGATCAAGGGTGTGGGTATTGATGGCAAAGGCAAACAATCAGTCAAACAATCAGCCTGGCACACGGCCAATCTATTGTTGCTGCTGCGCTTTACGTGCCTCAGGTCTCAACTAAGGTTTGACACAAGGCTGAGGTCAACCTCCGCAGGCTTGCCAGTTCAGCGCAGTGCTGCTCAAGTTGTAGTGACAATACTGTAGTTTAGCAATACTGTATTTTCGCTAAAAGGAGGGATGAGTTATAACTATCTGTTTGGGAACATGCGTGATGCCGCCCTATTCTCAGAGACATTCTATTCCACTTCACTCCCTAGTATTCACCATTGACCCAATTTGAAGTGCTGGGCGAGTCGCAGCTAAGTTCCGAGCAGTGTGTGCCTATCTTTCACCGCTATGTACAGAGTCCATACTAGTATATCAAACCTCCCATCCTGGAGGATCACAAATCTGTTCATGCCAGTCCTTGATCCTTGACGTACAAGCTCACCATCTGATTTTCCATTTCCTCTTGCCTTTACCATTCCTGTTTTCCAGCGTCGACATGGCCGATTCCTCTGCCTCGAGACTGGCCGCCATCCCCTCGGCCGCCGAGCTGGTCAAATTCGACCACAGCGCCGCCGGACAGTAGGTCGTCGCGCTCGCACATGCATGCCTCCCGATGGCCATGATCGCTCTGCTGACATGCATTCTGCCGTAGTGAGGGCATCAGCTCCAATGCCTCGGGGTCCCTGATCATCAAGCCGTGCACCCAGGCCGAGATCGACTTCTATGAATCCGCCAAAGCCCACCCTCTGTTCCAAGCCCACATCCCGACCTTCCTCGGGTCGCTGTCCCAGAATGAGGACCAGGAGGCAGTGCGACCGCTCCTCGATGCCGGTCGGGATCAGTCTCTACAAGGTGGCCCAGGCGCGGGCACGGCCACAGTCACAACAGACCCCACGCCAGGACCGGTGAAGCGCAAGAGCTGGAAGCCGTCGGGCGGCAAGAAACTGTCCACGGGACTGGCGGTCGTGCTGGAGAATGTGGCCGCAGGGTTTCAACATCCGAATGTGCTGGACGTCAAACTCGGGGCGCGGCTATGGGACGACGACGCGCCAGTCGCGAAACGCCAGAAATTTGATGAAGTCGCGCAGCGCACCACGAGTGGCAGTCTGGGCTTCCGGATCGCAGGGATGAAGCTGTGGTGCCCCCCTCTTGGAGGAGGAGTTGGGGAGAAAGAAGGCCAACAAAGCTCCGCAGTCCCGAGCGACGAACCCAACGTCGAGTGGAAGAAGGGGTATAAGAGCTACAACAAGTTCTACGGCCAGTCGTTCTCCAAAGACAACGTGGCCGAGGCGTTCACGACCTACCTAGGCGGCGTGCGACGAGACGAACAGACGGGCAAGACAGTGTTCAAGCGGAAACGGGCACCCTTGATCGCTCGGCGCCTAATTCGCGAGCTCGAGAGCATCCAATACGCGCTGGAGAACGAGGAGAGCAGAATGTACAGTGCCAGCGTGCTCTTGGTGTACGAAGGCGACGAGGCTGCGTTGGAGGTCGGTCTCCAGGAGGAGGAAAAGGAAAAGGAAAAGGAGAAAGAGAGAGAAAGGGAACGGGAAAGGAGTCGGCACCAGGTCCGGGAGCAGGACACCGCTGAGCACGACGACGAAGACGAAGACTATGACGACGAACAGCTAGCCTACGACGAGTATGACGACGAAGAGTATGGCAACGAAGACTTTGACGACGAAGACGAGCAGGCCAATATACCGCGAAAGGTACACGAGGCCAGACTCATTGATTTCGCGCATGCCTCGTGGACCCCCGGCCAGGGGCCCGACGAGAACGTTCTCAAGGGCATTCGGAGCCTGTTGGACATCCTAAGGGGCTTGGTCGAGTAGCCTCAGCCCTTAAGCCTTAGCCTGCCTGGTCTGTCTGGTAGGTAGAACGACATGATGCACGAGGTTGTGAAGGCTGCCTGCTTGCCTGCTTGTTCAAATATTGCTTGTTCAAACATCCCCGCTTGATCGACCATCTTATGTAGCCTACGTCGGACAATCACAAACACAAGCACAGGCACAGGCACAGGCATAATCACTGATTACGGGAAGGGAAAATGAAGTTGATAGACATAAAATATGTTTTCCTTGGAGCCGAATAGACCTGGTTCTGATCGACCGCCAACCGCCACATTTCATGGCCCCTGATCTGCCATTTTATCTATCCGTCGGACCGGGATCGCTGGATTCTAGCGGATCCCTCTCAAGATCTGTCTATCCCAAGAACTGGCTCCGGCCAACCTGCCCAGACGATGGCGCGGGCGGGAACTCGGCCAGCCACGGGGCTCAGCAGACTAATGCGACCTCGCGCCTCGTCTGTGTCCGTGACATAGAGAAAGCCCATCACACTGCTGTCTCGAATGGTTTCCTGTTCGGCTTCAGCTTCGCAGTTCATCACAGCGAGGATGGCGTTGCGCATTGCGGCGTAAGGCGCAGAGACTCGTTCGTAGATTTGTGATGCCGGGAGAGCCACCTTGGATGAGGATCCTCCGGGATATGTCCCAGATGCATCATCAGTCATCCCACCGGGCAGGAAGGTTTCTTCATCTTCGTCGTCGAAGCTGGCTCCGACAGATGCTGACGATGACGGATCAGGGGTACTGCTGATCCGCCGCCAGACAGTCAGAGTCGAAAAGTCCACTTGCTGCTGGCGTGGCTGTAGCGAGATCCCGTTGCTGAGTCGTGGGTTGCCATAGAAGTATGCTTTGATCTGCGCTGCACGAAACGCTTGCATGTATGCTTCATCGCGGTCGACGCAGCCGCCCGACTTGGTGAGCTTGATCACCGAGATTGTCTCAGCGTGACCAGCAGTGGTGGATCGAGAAACTGTAGGTTGCCTGTCAAACCTTTTGACCATGTCACTGTACAGCCTTTCTGATCCTAGACAGATAATGGTCGAGACGGCAAATTCCGACACAATATCTTGAATAATATCGTAGCCCACCTGGCCCGTTTTGCTGGACGTGAGACTACCAGGAGTATCGATGATGAGTCCGCTTTCTCTGGTTTCGGCGTCGTTGGCGAGTCGTCCGCTGATAGCGAGCGCTAGGCGACGTATTTGGGCCTTGTATACCTTGCCCTCCTTTTCCTCCGGTCTGGGACTACCGTAGAAATACACCAGCGGCAGTTTGACAGGGATGGCTCCATTCGGACCGCTCATGGGTGCAGTGCCCCACCCTTCTTCGATGTCCATCAAGGTCTTGAACACAGTTGCAGTGAAAGTGCCTGGTATACTCATCACTCCCTCCTTGACATCCAAGTTAAGCACGAGTGGTGAACGGGAAGATCGATTCGAATATCCTGTGAGGATCTTGGCCAGCGAACTCTTGCCTGCGTTATCAGGTCCCAGTATCAGCACCCGTGGCCCCTGGCGGCCATGCGCCTTGGCTTGATCGCGGAGGGTCTCAAGCGCGAAATGTACATTGATGTATTCACTCATGGGCGTTTCTTCAGCGATATACTCGCTCTGGAGAGCATCTCCGCGGACCTCGAAGGAACAGCCATGCCAGGTGTAAATCGCGGCTTTGGTGGCTGTGAAGGTGTAGGTGTTTCCAATGACGAGTTCGGTTCCAAATAACTCGGCGGTGCCTCTCAGCAACTGGGACAGTGTCATCAGACCAGGCTGCCAAAACGTAGTGCAAGGGGAAATAAGTACCTTAAGCTGAATGTATTTCCCAACGGCGACCTCGAAGCGCCATTCGTTATCTTTGGCTAGGTCATGCTGACTGGTCTCGGCTGTATGAACCTCTTCGGGCTCGTCTAGTCCAAGGCCCGGCAGAGACATCTCATTTCGAGAGATGATGCTCAGGAACAAGGTACACAACTAATAACAGTAACAGTACGGATACTTCGCAGGATGTGAGGTCATTTTCAGGAAATTTCAAAACAGAAGGTTAGACGAGAAGAGCTATGGAATATTAGGTTTAGCGCCACGCTTATATTAACCCTTGCAGCCTTAGTCAGCTGGTAACATGTATATCAGTGATCATCTCTCATACCCAAACCAAAAAGGGGCTGGACAGAACCGCACAGGGCCGGACTTTCCAGGTCCGTGGGTTCACGTTATGTGTTTATTTCATCGAGGCGATCGCCGCAGTTCCATCACCGGCTCAGCCGATGCATGGGACGACTTGTCGGATGGGGAGAGTAGTTGGAGTCGCAGCGTTTCGCCAAAGCCGACAGCCTGATTCGTTTCAAGGCGGCTTCGTCGCCCGTCCAATCCTCGGAGATGGTGTAGCTCACACGCTGGACACACGAGCCATGAGCATGCTCTTGTGCAAGGTAGTTTGGGCGATCTGCCGCATCCGCCCTCAAGCTGCGACCTCGCACAGAATCTTTCGAGTCGAGAACTGCGGTTGCCATCGCCTGTACGGCAGCCACTCCACCGGTTGATGGAAAGCCGTGAGACAGGCGATCTCGGCGAACCCACGATAATTTTCGCTGAATGGAAGCGAAATCGGATCCAGCCGACTTTCCAGAGACACACCGCAGGCCTCGACTTTCACATCGATAGCAGGGCCACGAGCCTTTTCCGTCAATCACTGGAACGGGAGGATGTGAGACAAGACAAAACACGTTGGCAAGACTCGACTCGACGGGACCGATCAAGACAATATCTCGAGGACTTACTTGGGACACAGATGGAGCCGCTCTCCCGGCAGTCTAGACAGTCTCCTTGATGGACCCCGAGTTCCTTCAATTGCATCTGCAGGGCGCGGTCAGAACTGGGTCAAGGGGATGTAAGAAAGACGTGCAGTGCAGCACTCACTTTCCATTCCATGCTTAATCGCATATGTTCCGGATAATTCATCGCGTCTGTCGTGGGCAATGTCCACCTATATTTACGGTCGCCGGCGTTGTGATGATCGTTGCTAGCCACGGGGCTCGAGATGAGATGGGGCGTGCTGGCCTTTCCTGGCTGCTGGAAACCACTGGCCGGTTCTGCATCCGCACCTGCCACTTGGCTATATGCCGCGCTGGTGACCAACATTTCGTGAGCTTTCATGCCGCTTCTGTCGCTGGCCGACGAGCCTGCAGAGTTGGGTTGGTTGGGAGGCGGAGTCCTTCCGTTGTTGTGATTCGGCCCAAGATGCAGCGAGTTGTAGCCTTGAGCAGACTGCAGGGTCAATTCAAAGTCGTCAAGTGTGGCGGTTGATGTTGAGTCTGCCACAGTCCGATGCAGTTGATGCTCTGCAGGGGGTAGGTGACGAAGCCCGCCAATACTGTTGTGTCTTAGATGAGCGACGTTTGTCGGGCATCCCGGCTTGGAATTGAATTGAAAATCTACCGCTGCCGATTTTCGCTTACGGTTCGGGCTTGACTGGCCGCGGCTGGGGCTGCGAAGCGGGGAATCCCACGCCGGTTCCAAACTGTGGCTTTGCCGGGTGGCATAGGGTTGTCTGAGGTGGGATATTCCGGCGTCAACATGAGGGCGATTCGGCGACTCGGTGCTGGGGAGCATGGGTCGGAATATAGAAAGCGGATTCATCCCAAAAGCGACGGATAGGCTGATCAATCCGCGCGTTGGTTCACAGGTTCATGTGAGATGCCCATCAGGCTGTGCGTGCGCGCGCTCAGGCCGTGAATAAGGTGGCAGTTGGACGGATCTCCTCTGTAGCAGTCTGTCAGGCGCTGGCGGTGTCCGATGGATAGGTGATCAGATATATGGGGATGTTGTGAGAAGTGGTGGAAAAGAGGAAGAATGCCAGCGAACGTCAAAACAGAGTGGTGAGTCAATGGCAATGCCATGCCAATAGGCAGAAGTGATGTTGTAAGTGGCGGCTATCCGTCCAATGATCTCGGGGCCATCGCTATTTGGCCTCTCAGCCTGACAAGGCTAAATCATTCCCAGCATCCCATTCTGTCTTTCAGCCGTATCTCCCTATCATCTGGTCTGGGAAGATAGGCGATGCTTGGTAGATGGTAGATGAGAGATGGGAGACGGTAGATACAGCCTTAAGTGTGCTTAAGCTCCCAGTTCCTCCACGTCCATCCCTTCCACCAACCCTCCAAGAAATCGCCGACACCGTAGCCTTTGTTCCAGCCCTTCGCACCATTCCGGTTCCTCTGACTAATGTTCCAGAAGAGCGTGCCGTCATAACAACCGCGGAGGTCGTCCTTCCACACACGGCCATCCTCCTGGAGCAACAACCAGGTCGTCCACAACTCCATAAACCCAAAACTCCAGCCAGCCGGATCCGCAGCGCACCGGTTCTTCTTCCACATGGCCCACATCTCATCCGCACTCAGCCCACCGGTGCCCGACGTATCCCAGCGGTCAAACATGGCGTCGAACCTGTCGGCCTGGAAATGTCCATCCACGTCAAACACGTTGGTATCGGATCCGTGCTTGGCCTTCTGCAAGCTGCCCACGAAGATGCGGAAATAAGGGTCGGGCAACCAGCTGTGGCCGAGAGTGGTGGGGTAAGAAAAGAACAATGGGATGAGGAGCGAGCCGAGGGAGAAGACGACATTAAACCCCAGCTCTCGGAAGCCGCCGTAGACGTCCCATGGGTAAATGATGCCATCGTTATCACGGTCCCAGAAAAGGACATGTTGTTGTAGAGCGGTCAACTGCAACTGCCGAGTCTGGATATCCGTACCTGGAGGATACGGGGGCGGGAGGCCATCGGAGAGCCCCTTGGTTGAGTGTGGTTGCTTGACTGTGGCCGAGGGCATGTCGGCAGGAGAAGTCTATGCAGAACCGTACCGTTTGATGAGGGGAGATGTAGACCAAGATATCGATGCTCGTCAGGTCTAGGAGGAGATTGCGTGTCTACTAGTTAGTATCACGCTTGTATCTGGGCGTGCAGGAAACAAGGACAAGGATGAGAAAGAGCACATGTCAATCCATGATGATGACGATCGTGGCTGGAATGATGATGTTTGGCTGCTGTCCGCAAGCTCAAGCTCAAGCTCAACTCCGCTCTGAGTGGTGATGCTTGATGCTGGCACCACGAGCAGAATTGAAGGCTTTGCTCCCTGGCTATCGACCTGGGGACTGTGAAGGTGAGTTGACACTTGATTGTTGGGATGGCCGTGGAGGGGAGCAGGCGCAGGCGCAGGCGTCCAATCACGAGCGGAGATCTGCCGAGGCTGCAACGTGGTCATGTGATGCCCATTAGCATCACGTGATATCAGAAAGACATAGTCACGTGGCAGGCTCTTGACAGGGGGTGATCTTTAGCAGTACAGAGTACTCCCCACCTACTCCCGTACCTGGAGGTGGCTGTACGGAGTACGGAGTACAGAGTACGGATACTCCATACCTAGATATCTACCTACGTAGTATCTAGTATCTAGTAGCCAGCAATGACCGCAGACATCAAACACCCGTTCTCCATCTTGACACGCCCTCTTGGAGACCAGCATAGTCACTCTATCACTGACTCTTGATCTCGCCTCTCGAACAATGGGTGACCCTACATCTTCAGCGGCTAACCCAACTTCCATCTCTGCCGTCGATTCGAACAACACCTCCTCTCACCCCGACCCCGACACCCATGTCGGTGATCAATATGAAGTCCCAACCTACGAGCCGCATTCATCCTTTGCGTCGCTGAAGGAACGCATTCGGCATCACTACGAGCTCGCCTCGGACTATTACTACTCACTCTGGTAACGCTACGCATTCCATACAACGTCATCCGTCCCATCTTGCATCTTGCTCAATCATACTCATATCTACCATCCACCCCGCGCATCTCTAACATGGCACCCCTTCTTCTCTCCACAGGGGCCAGCACATCCACCACGCCTACTTCCTCTCCCCCACAGACACCAAAGAGACCGGGCAGATCAACCTGATCAATCTCCTCCTCGACATCTCCGGTCTCGCGCCTGACTCCACGGTCCTCGATGTCGGCTGTGGCATTGGCGGCACCACCCGTCATCTGGCCCGCGAACACGGCTGCACCGTGACCGGGATCACCATCAGCGGCCGACAAGTGCAAATTGCCCAACGGCTGACCGGCGAGGAAGTGGCAACCTTCGCAACCGGCACTGGCGGCAGTGCTCCCAGCCAAACCTCGACGACTGGCGGTGCCGACGCTGACGGCTTCACCGCTGACGGCCCCCGCGGCGGCCGAGTCAAATACATCGAACTCGACGCGGAGAAGATGGAAACGGCATTCCCGCCCTCGAGCTTCGACTGTGTCTGGATCTCCGAAGCTCTCAGCCATTTCCCAGATAAACCGCTGTTCTTCCGCAACTCGGCGCGGGTGTTGCGTGGCAATGGCAAAGGGAAACTCGTCATTGCCGACTGGTTCCGCGCCGAGAACCTCACCGAGCAACAGACCGAGGCCGATATCAAGCCGATCGAGGATGGGATGCTGTTGCCCCCGCTGTGCACCCAGGCCGAATACGTGGCCATGGCGGAGGCGGCCGGTCTCAAGCTGCTACATGCGCCCAAGGACATCAGTAAAGACGTGGCTAAGACATGGTAAGTGTGGCGCATCGCATCACATCATATTGCACCTCTTCACCTCTTCAACTCTTCGCCTCGTCTCCCTTCGCCCCTGCCAATGATTCAGAATCACCCAAGCACAAAGGTAGAAAATTTCTAACCCCCGTCTGCCATCTCTCCAGGGACATCTCATGGACCCTCGTCTCCTCGCCCTCGCTGTGGGCCTTCGCCATCTCCCAGGGCCGCGACGGCCTCGCCTTCCTCCAAGCCTTCCGGGCCATGCGGCGCGGCTACGCCAACGGCACCTTCAGATATGCCGTCTTGGCTTTTGGGAAGCCGCAGGATCGACTTTGATATTTGGAATGTGAATACAGCCGGAGGGGCCGAAGGCATCAAAAGCCAAAGAAAGCCTGAGAAGGAGGCATGTGCTATTGCAGATGCAGATGCAGTTGCAGATGCAGTTGCAGTTGCAGTTGCAGTTGCAGTTGCCGTCGCTCCTGGTCTGGGGCTCGAATCAAACATCCGACCACGCTGTGCGCCAGAAGAACGTTGACGACCTATATGAAATGAATGGTCTGCGTCTAAATTACGCCACGATGAGAAAATCAACGAGGAATTATAAAGCCATCATGTTGAGTAGAGCGGTAAATGTAGATACACAAAGTTGACATGCGCACCAGGCTATGCCGCTGCCGCTATGCTGCCGCTATGCTAAGCAAGGCTTTTTTGCTATTTAAAGGCAATTATCTACATCTGAAATATACCAATATGCGACAAAATCCAGTCAAATGATTGCCCGTTCGTCGACATGGACAAGTATGACCCGGCATGGCCGGTGAAAGTCTTATCTCATCTCATTGGGTGCGTGGGCTTACTCTCCATCACTCTCGTCCTCGGCCGTTCCTTCATGGAAGTTCTTGCCTTCGGTCGTCTCGTTGATAACACCAGCCCGGATGGTCCAATCGCCAAAGTGTTCACCCGGGTTTCTCTCCTTCGCGTACCGGGCCAACAACCCTGTCATGATCTCCAAGATCTCATCTTCCTTGATGCTGCTCCGGTACAACTTGTTCAAGCGTTGACCGTGGTAGCCACCACCCAGGTACATGTTGTAGGCGCCGTAGGCCTTGCCGACGAAGGCGACCTCGGCGAGCCACGGTCGGGCACAACCGTTCGGGCAACCTGTCATGCGCATCACAAGGCTGTCCTGAGCCAGACCGTTCTGCTCTAGACAGTCCTCAAGCTTGCTGATGAGTTGCGGAAGGTACCGCTCCGACTCAGCCATGGCGAGACCGCACGTGGGGAAGGCAACGCAGGCAGAGCTGGACAATCGCAAACCCGAGAATTGCGTGTTGTCCAGCTTATATTTCTTCATCAACTCGGCAATCGCCGGTTTATCCTGGTCCGTCACGTTGGACAGGATGAGATGCTGGTTGCCAGTCAGGCGGAACTCGCCGTTGTGGACCTTGGCAATCTCCCGCAGTCCAGTGCGCATGGGGAAGTCTGCGGTGTCTTCAATGCGGCCGTTCTCAATAAAGAAGGTGAAGTGGTTTAGCCCCTTCTCGTCTTTCAGCCAGCCGAAGGTGTCGATGTTCGAATGGAACTTGAAGGGCCGAGGGGCGTCGAACTTGATTCCAAGAGGGGTGAGCAGTTCTTGCACTTTCGACTTGAAGACTTCATTGCCCATGTCATCCATGGTGTACTTCAGACGAGCGTGTTTCCGGTTCTTCCGGTCACCGTAATCGCGCTGGACGAGCATAATCTTCTCACAAACAAGATGGGCCTGGTCAGCAGGGACATAGCCCATCATGTAGCCAGTTCGAGGATAAGTCTTCTTGTTGTTATGCGTCACACCCATACCGCCGCCGGCAAGAATGTTGAAGCCCTCAAGGTGGGCGTTGTCCTTGGATCGAATGGCAATCAGGCCCACGTCATGAGCGTAGACATCCGTGTCGTTGTGGGGTGGAATGGCAATCGTAATCTTGAACTTTCGAGGAAGATAGGTTGGCCCGTACAGCGGCTCGTAGTCTTGAACAGCGTCACCCGCCACTTGAGTTTTTTCACCAGTTGTATCGTCCTTCAGCCAGATCTCATGATAAGCGGTGGTTGATGGTAGCAGATGATCGGATATTTTCTTGGAGACGGCGTGCACTTCTTGGTGATACTCGGACAGGGTAGGTAGACTGGAACACATTACGTTCCGGTTGACGTCGCCGCAAGCTGCAATGGTCGTCATGAGGGCTTTGTTGATTGCCCGCATGGCTGGTCGTAGTTTGGATTTGATGACACCATGAAACTGGAATGTCTGTCTGGTTGTCAACTTCATCGTCTCGTTTCCGTGGGCTGAAGCGATGGCATCCATTTGTAACCACTGTGAAGGCGTAGAAACACCTCCCGGCAAACGGCATCGGATCATGAACGAATAAGCCGGCTCAAGACCTTGGGCCTTGCGTTCGTCTCGTAAGTCACGGTCATCCTGCATGTAAGTACCATGGAATTTGGTGAGCTGCTGGTCTGACGCAGAGATGGCCCCAGTCGAAGTGTCGGCCAATCCTTCAGCAATGGTGCCTCGCAGGTAGTTCGAATTGATCTTCATGTCTTCGTTGGTCAATGGCGGTGGTTCATCAGGTACACCCTCCACTTTGTCAACATTCAATGCTTGCCAGAGTCGGGGTTCCCATTCTTGGTAACCCGTTTGGTAAGTATCCGGATCCTGATCATCACCAAGCCCAATGGGAGTTAACTGTTTGCCTCCGAGGAATTGGATTCGAGCATCGAGGTCCTTTGCGGGCTTGTTGTAGAAGATCTTATCCTCCTTGCGAGGCCAGTAGTGGCTGTCGCCCAACCCAAAGACAGAGTAGTGGACGTTTGAGAGATCAAGATCGGCCGTGTCCTTGATCCCCTCCCAGAATGCACGAGCATTCTGTGGGAACTCTCCTTGACCGGCTGTACTGGTGATTAAGACAACGTTTTCTTCATTGGGAAGATCCTCGAGGGGATAATCATCCATGGCCATGACCATGGTCTTGAGCCCTCGAGCCTTGCCACGATTTCCCAATCTCTTGGCCAGCCCTTGGCCATTGCCATTGTCAGATGCAAATAGAATGGTCAATGGGGCTCCGTACAAGCCCTCCAACATCTGCTCGTAAGCATCTTTCGCCTTGCGCTTCTGCAGCTTGCGTACTTCGGAGCCGTAAGACTCGGACAAGTTGGCGGCAAAGTTGGGGTGTCGATTCATAAGTTGGGTAAGCTGATTGTCTCGTCGGAGGAATTCTTCCAGTTCACGTTTAATCCGTTCGGAATCCAAGGAGAAGGTAGGCTCCCCCTTATCTTCGTTTGATGGATCCCATCGGTACAGCGGCCAGTAACCCAGATCCACGGCTTTCTTGGTTTCTTGCAAAACAGTCAGTGGAGAATCAGTCTCCTTGTGGTAGGGCAGGTAAGCCAGTATGACCGAGGGTCCATTGAACTTCTCGGCTTCGATCATTGCCTGTAGCACTTGGGTGTAAGAGCTGTACACCGCAACCGACGCGACGTAGGCGTTACCGTAGTTCATGGCATAGAGGCCAATGTCCTTCTTGCGTCTCATAGAGTCTGCAGCAGCTCGTTCCGAATATGGTTCAGAGTCAATAATCAGCATGTTGACGTTGGCACCCGAAGCCAAGACATGATGAACTCCAGAGTTACCCAGATCATATGCCCAGGCATCGGACCCAATGAGCCACTGGGACTCTTTGAAGAAGAAAGCCTTGTTGTCGAGTAGCTTGGTCGATAATCTTGAGCCATCGGTGGATAGACGAGCAATCACTTCAGGCGCGTACTCGTTCGCCTTGACAGAGTCGGAGGCGTTGAGCGCCCATCTTGACAGCCACTGCTTTGGATTATCGGTGATGAATTCATTACTGCGTGCAGCTGTCTCGGCCTCCTTGACAAATTGTTGACGGTTCTCGATTCGAGCAAGAAGGGATCCAAACCCGTATTCAGGCGAGGCGGCGAGGGTGGCGGAAACACCCGCGTTCCTCTCCTTTAGCTGATTTGCAATGTAGAGTCTATTGCTAAACAACTGGTCAAGGATTTTGAGATACGCGTTTTCTAGCTCAGGCTGGTCAGGGGTGAAACTGTCAATGACTGGTTCCAATTCCTTGCCGATGCTGAGGTTTTGGATGGATCTAACAGCAGTCTGCGAGTGGCCGCGGCGTCGGGAATGCTTCCTCGGAGTGGTTGGGGGGGCTAGGTTCTGGAAGATCCCACGTAGCGCTTGAAGGGCTGTTGCTTGGTCAATCTGGCCCAGTCTGTATTGCACCAAAGAAATGGAGGTTTGGCCACCAGCTCCAGGGCTTAAGCTGGACAACAAGTCAAGGAATGAAGGACCCCATCTTGTAGTCTTTCTCCTGATTTGTTCCAAAACCGCAATCTTTTTGATCGACCTTGGGATGGAGTCGAGGAGGACAGCACTCCCGAGCCAGGGGCGATATAACCGAGCGGTGATCAAACCAACATTGGTCAAGTCAGCCGGGCACTCGTCGGAGTCGAGAACATCAACGAAGACGCCTGTTGATCCGAAAACAAAAATGGCGGCCTCGGCGTCTGGTGGACCAGAATATTCAATGGCGGAATAACTGCGACCGGTGGCTCGTGAAATGATGGCCCAAATATCGCCAACATAGGTAAAAATATCGCTCGCTGTAATCGGACGGGTGATGGGAGCATCCACTGTGGTCGCTATGGAAGATGGGGCGATGCTGTCGGAAGAACTGTCCCGTCTCGACGATGGCACCGAAGAGGTATCGGTGGTGCCATTTACAGAAGATGTAGGCTCAACGGGGGACAAATTCTGCCTAGTCACTCCCGAAGATGCGTGTTGAGGGCGAACCTCTGGCAAGCCTAGGTCAGTCACGGTGGCAGTCCTTCCACCATTGGCATACAACGTCTGTTCATCAGAGTCGGTATGTGACGCCCGTAGACCTACACCAGTCTCGAGGAGCTCTTGCACCAGCTCCCGGCTCTCAGCTGGAATGGGGGTATCTTGGACTGAGTTGATGGGGTCGTAGAAATGGATGACACCTTTACCGCTCTTGATTGCCAACGCATGGGAGGCCAACGCAATGTCCTGCGCCTCTTGAAGGGTTTCTGACTGCAAAAAGGTAAACCCGCACTGTCGAATGGCGCTGATCTCGGAAAAATCCGAGTTAGGCGTGGCCAGCGCCACATGCAACACCACAGGGTATTGAGCAAGTTTATAGAGGTGAGGAATCGAATTCAGGAGGATGGAGGACGGGGTCGTCACGGAGACGAGTTTGCCGGCCTGCAAAGGAGTATATGCTGAGAGAAGAGGGTCTGCATTCTGGCGGACTGGGATGACTTCGGGAAGGGCCTTGGAAATGAAGCTTTTTGCGTTGTTGGCAGTAAATCGAGATAGATGGTACGAGAATTCGGAATCGGTACTCAGCGACGGTTGGACCGAGAGAATGACATCGCTGGCGAGATAGGCAATCCTCGCAACTGTAGATGAGTCTGTCAGTACACAGGATCCTCGATTCTGCGGAGACCCTTGCTTTCACATACCTGCCTCTGCGGGGCTCGAGACCGACCCCATGTCTCTGTGATGGAATTCTGAACCGAGAGAGAACCCCAGAGAGCAGGGACAAAGAAGGAAGAGAGGTGGGAGCTGTGCTTGGGAAAAAAGCGAGAGGCAGCAGTAGTAATGTTCAATACCCCAAATCTCACTGCACGGCTCCTTCGCCGTCCACTACTAGTAGTATCATGGCATCAGTCCCCTCCAACGCCCTGCGGTGCCTCGCCGTCGGTTACCAGGTACTTCCTGGGCGAAATTTTTACGGCAGTCGTGCGGCAGTCGGCGACCGCAAGCTCGTCATTTGTTCTGCAGCTGCGGTGATTGGTGGGCGTCCGATGGCGACATCGAGTGCCATTTGTTCGATGCTACGGTGGGGAAGAAATAATAGCCGGCTAGTGTGGCTGGAGCAGGGACTTCCGTATTCGGGCAGGGTACTCGGTACGGTGGACCGCAGCGGACTATTAGGTACTGATTTGGAGTCACGTGACTCTATTCCATTGGAAATGGGTACATAAGGTACTGCACACAGTGTTGGTGATAACTGCCAGGTACATGACCCCTATATGGTACCCGTCAACCCTTCGAAGTCCCGTCAACCGTTGGAAGTCTGTGTATGGAGTATTCCGTATCCGTGCATCTCTATAGCTCTTCCCGCGCCGGCTTGCGGCCATACACCACATAGCTGCTAATGGTCAGCACACAGCACACAGCACATTCGTGTAAGGTCGTGATAGACCGCGGAAAATTGGTACTCACTATTGCACGTACTGGTGATAGTTCCGGTTTTTGACATCCTGCCGAAACCCCATCATGGCCAGCTCCGTCTCCTCTCGACTCCAGCCGTAGGTGTGGGAAAAGACCCTCAACCCAAATGCCGATGCTCCCTCAATCAAGTTGGTCAGCTCCAGCGCCCCAATCCTCTTCATCCGTCGGTCCTTGGGCCATGGAGAAGAGGGAATCTTGAAAATGTGCTCCACGACGTCGATATACCCAGCGTTTCGAAGGTACTCCGCGAACCGGAGGCAGCAGTCCAACGGAGCTCCTAGTCCATACGACGCCTCAATAAAGCGGTCACAAATGAACTTGAACATCGACTCTTCCGGCATTGACCCGTCATCGCACATGGCGCAGGGATAGACTGAAGCCAACTCACACCAGCCTCCGGGTTTGGTGTGCTCGAACGCCTGTCGCATCAGTTTCGGCCAGTCCCGCACCACATAAAGCGGATCCCGCAAATGGATGAAGTCAAAACTTTCTTTCCGGTAGGTCCACGTGTCCTCGATATCGTCAATCTCGAATTGACAGTTTGGGGCCACCCACTTGGGCTGGATCGGCGCAATGTCAACTCCTAGAACTTGTGCACAGGGGTACATGTCGGCCACGTCGAGAGCCCAGATGCCGGTGCCAGTGGCAAGATCGAGAATGCGCTGAGGTTGCTCGCCAATAGGTGCTAGGAAATGCTTTTCGCCAACGACCATCTCATATTTGCGGTGCTGCAGGTCCATTCGATCCATTTCTGCTTCGTCAATGGGCATTCCATAGCTGTGTTTACCATATTGTGGGTACAATCGTTCATTCTCCAGGATCCCTCGCGAGATCTCCGAAGCGATCGAGGTCACATAGCTAGTGCTGGTGCTCTCAGCATATGCCTCGTCGGTAATATCCAAGTCTGGCAGGATCATCGGGGCAATCTGCGTGGTTGTTTCAGATATAGCTAGTTCGCCATCAGTCTCCAAAGTCTCGACGGATGCGTCACTCGTCAATTGAAAGTCGATTTGGCCTTGAATGCTATAGTCTCGAGGGCTGAATGGTTCATCTGCCAAATTCCCTCCAGATGACGCTGCGCAATCCAGCTGGGGCCCGTCATTTGCTGGCGGCATATCTTGCAGACGTTGCTCCTGCCGTGTGTGAGTCGAACTTTCTGCTGAAGCATGCTGTACATTTTCCTCCGGCACCTGATGCTCCTGCTGAAACATGCCGCTCGCCGTGCAGAACATTGATTCTTGATGGCACGACTCAACTGGTGCAGAGAGTGCTTCCCTCCAAAGTTCGAGGGGCGACGCGATGATGGTCTTGCTGTGGCAAGAGCCCTGCTGCCGGACAAGCCAGACCAAGTTTCGCTCTTAAAAGAAGGCGTGGTCTGCGGACTGAAGATGCAGAAGCCAAGTGGTGTATCAACGCAACGAAGAGCCCTGCTAGAGATGTAATGGCAAGGAAGAAGGGACCCGAAGACCATGAACCATGAAGTAGCACCAAGATGAGCTTTTCAAACAGCAAACATTGACACCGCAGGGAAGCAAGCGGGCAAGGTGGGATGCCGATCGAAAATTGCGGTCAAAAGGGGAGGGAAACCACTCATGTCGGCTTGACAGTTTTGTAAAGTCCAAGACCGAGAAATGGTAGGAGTGGCGGGGTGTCATCTGTGCTGTACCACCTGGAACCTTTCGAGGGAGGGCACCTGCAGCGAAGCCGGTACACGAGCTGATTGCAGTATGTGGGTTACAACGAGCCGTGTTGAAAGGAGGAGACCGTGGTTGAAGCTGTGACAGTTCGATCCAACCCTTGTAACACGCAAGAGACAGCATCGTACCACAGTCATCGGGACAACGTGTATTCTGCGACCGGAAAGGCCTGAGAAGAGGGATTAGGGTGGTAGAGCTTTGAATAGAGAGCTTTGCACGGTTTCAGATGGAGAATGGGTGACTTGAGTAGAGAACGTGGCGAACAAAGGACACGACCCGTTGGACTGTGGCTCCAGGACAGATCCAGCGCGCTTGTTCGTCAGGTCAGCAACACTGAACTACCACTCGCTGGTGTGCCCGTCGGCGCAAATCGTGATTGCTTCCAGTTCCAATGAAGACCCTCTGCTCTTACTGGACAACCAAGTAACGGTCGTCAGTCATTGTCACATCCTAACACCAAGCTTGGTACGCTTTCTCACCAGCGCTTATCCGGCGGAAGGGTTGCACAGGGTGCATCAGAGCGAAAATCGACTCTGTAATTGTGATGATCCTGACCGAACGCAAGCCCCCGAAAGGAGTGCGCATGGATGCATTAGAGTGAGAAGAGCCACGTGAAAGGTGCGTTCAGGCTGTTTTCGAATCAAGCACAGCTGAGGTATTCGAGCTCTGTGGAAGTTTGCCCGCGGTCAATTTTGGAACATGGAGGTGAATCTAGCGGTCTGACATTCAACGATGGCGACAAATCACGAGTCATCTTTTGAGGGGCCCAGGCCACGGATAAATCCAGGTGAACATGCAACCTACCTTACATGTAGATGTTGTTGTGACCGTAACGTGGCAGTACGAGGACCTATGTGTCAGTATGTGTCATGCGATGGAGAGAAGCAGGGGAGGAAATGTAGCTTAAGAGGACGGAGTACCAGGCTCCTAAGGCTACAGATAGGTGATAGAGGTATCCTAGTGCCTAATGCTACAGGAACCTTCAGCCTAATAAGCCTAAGTGCCCCTAAGCCTAACGGCTAAGGGACCTAACCCTTAGTGACTTGGCCTCTTTAAGCCCTCAGCCCCTGCTAAAAAGTCACTGCATGTAGAATTCAAGCCCGCGTCATGCGGAGCCCAAATCGATTCTCCGCAGTCCAACTCTTGCGCCTCTTTTTCTGGAAGTTCTAGAACTATAGCATCCCACAGAGCATCCAGGAGGCTTTATCACCTGAACATCTCTCCAAAATCTCACGAGTCAGCAACAGTTCTCGTTCCGATTTCTCCAGACGTACAGACCAGGCAGTGTGGCTAAGACGTGGTAGGTGGTCTTGCGTAACCAAAGTTTCTGCGGCCAAATTTCATATTCTAAATCATTTTGCTGATCTTGAGTGCCCGGCAGACCAACCATGGCTGACGACGAGGACGACCCTGTCATCGCTTCCTACGATGTCTACCTTACGGAACCTCCTAATAGCAAAGATGCGTCTTCGAAATTATATGTCCTCCAATACCCTTCGCACCGACCTTATTGGAGACCGTACGATGCCGCAACATCGCAGACTCCCACCTCTCTCCGCCTCAAACCAGACTCTGGCTTTGTGGAGATCGACGTGCCCATCTTGACACATGAATATTACAATGAGTATGCCGGCGAAAGATTCGGCAAAGCCGTTGCTGAAGGCCGGACCATGCAAGCTGGTGGTTCACACGGGCTGGCTGGAGGCTTCAGCGCTGGCTCAACACAGTCCAGATTCAAGGACGTTCCGATGCATGACCAGCCTGCCTCCTCCGCCCCGTATCTGACTTCTCAAACTTTGGGTGGGAAGATGGTAGCTCCAAGTACCCGCGATCCTATCTATCTGGTGGGCTGTTTCAAGCAAAATCAAATCCATCTCTCCCATGTGGACTCTGTCGTCCAGATGCGCCCTCAGTTGCACCACATAGACGCGGAAGATGAAGTCAGCCAGAAACGACTACAGTCGGCCAACGCGGCTGGGTTGGCCAAACAGAAACCTGGCTTGGAGGCTCCCACTCCAAAAGTTGAGTCCAAAGCCATCGAGCTCAAGATTAGAGATAACAAGGATGACGCCAAAGACCGTGGCCTCAATGAGAATGCAAGATTGTTGCGTGATATCCAAGTGGAGGAATGGCAACATCATGACTGGGTCAACGAGGACGAATCTGAGTCTAAAACTACGTTCGGCACACACCTGCAGCTCCCCAGCGATGTAACTCATGTGAGTGCGAGGCTACGCAGCATCATCAGCAACGGCGACTGGCTTGACAGGATAAGTGCACCAAGAGAAGATGGGAAGAAAGGCCTCTTGGCCAAACTGCGCGGCCGAGAGCGAGAACGTGCAAGGAGAAAGAAGGCGGAAGAAGAAAAGCGCCAACGTCTGAAGGAGGCCACAGGTGGTACGGCGGCTAGTCATGGCGCACTACTCGGCATGAGCTCAGACAGTGATTTGAGCACCCCAGAGCCTTCCGATAGCGAGGCTGATGAGGATGTCACATTGACTGGGGCTGGCATTATCGACAGAATCTCGGTCAAAGATGAACCTCCTGCTATTTCGATGGCCACTGTTGGAACCTCGGGGCCAGCAGCGACGGCGCATACTGCACCGAAGAAGAGAGGCCGACCGAGGAAGAACCAGGAAGCTATCCAAGTCGACGAGTAAATGGAGCCGTTTCCCTGATCTCCGGGCGGCTCGAAGGAGAGAGTCTTGGTGTCCAAATCAGACGGCCAAGGTATCTCTTCAAGCAATGGCTCGTTCTGGTTCAGAACCTCTTATCCATCCTAAGAGTTGGCGTTTTGCAGCGGACGCCTCGCATGGACAGCCTTCTGAGGCGACCGCCAAGTTCACGAGCCAGCATGTGATCGCAACCCGGCCTTCATGATCATCTGGAAAATCCGCAAATCTTCCTTTGCATCTTCCGCAGTCGTCTTGACACTTTGGCCATGGACAACCATCCCATACAACTCCTTCATTTCCAGCGTATAAGGATCCTCGTATGTCCTCCGAAGGGATGTCTCCCTGTACACTCCGTCGACGTTTTCGCGAACAAGCATTGTAACTGGCAGGCCCTTGATATAAGGGGTGTCATAAACAACTCGTACTGATTTTGTGATGCTATACACCTCGATATGAGCGTCGAAACGTGGAATCTCGTCGATTCCGGATTCATAGGTCAAGGAGAACGAGGGATACTGTAGGATCGCACTTCAACAGGTCAGTCAGCGAAAGGGGCTCCGATTCAAAGCCGAAGGTCACAAACCTCCAGAAAGGCAGGTTGAATGAAGCACCGACCACGGCCTGTGGCATGCCCAGCGCTTCACGCATCGCCGACAGGTCGTGAGAACCCAACCCACCGAGCAGTCGCCACATGCTAGTTGTTTCCGGCGTGGCGGGCACGCCGCATTCGACTGACAGAGCTTCATGGATAATGTCTGCACCCCTAGCCTTTCTATCTTGAAGGACTTCGGGGCTCAAGTCCGTAAAGACTTTAGGGAAGGTACCTGATTGGGCCACAAAATGACTGTTGGGGCCGATAATGTCTGTCGAAGCCAATTCTTGATTCAGCCTGGACTGGGGAGGCTTTGGGGTGACAACCGGTCTTACCTCGTACACGAGCATAAAGGATCTTGTCCATGCCACCTATTTCTTTCACCGCGTCCAAGAACGCTGCTGCGTACCGGCGCATATAGCCAACCATAACTCTGCCTCTTGAGTTGGCCTCTGCCGCAATGATAGAATCAGCATCCTTCTCACACAACGCCATTGGTTTCTCAATGAAGACATGTTTGTCGTGTTTCAGACCCTCGATGGCATGTATCGCGTGATACTCGTCCGAGCTGGCTATGAACACCAGGTCGACGTGAGGCGATGCACACAGCTCTGAAGGATCCAGCGTGGTCTGCGGAACGTGATTGACGACCCTTTGGGCGTTGTGCGCAAGACACGCCGCGGAGACATCGCAGAGGTAGGTGATGGTGAATAAGTCGGAGAGGAAACAGAGAGTCGGAATATGTGCCACCTGAGTGATTTCACCACAACCTATTATGCCAACCCTGACGATCGTATTGCCCGCCATGGCTTGTAAGAGCGCAACGACTGCACGACCATGAATTTGTCGCCCCGAGCGACCTACCTGTTCTCTACGGAGGGTCGTCGGATCTCTAGAAAGAAGGGATGTCGAGAGCACCAGAGGGTTAGAGCAGATGACGTCGATCCGTACCAATCAATATTCCAACGATCTACGCAGTTGAGCAATCAGCGCAACCAGCCGCAGACTACGGCTACAAGGCAGCCTGACCCTCCCTTCAAGCGGTAGACGGTAGGCACACGAGCAGCATGGATGTAGATAGGACTGGGGTGACTGTATGGACAGAAGCTGGAAGCTGGAGAGCGTCTACTCCCAGTGGCTCGAAGAGAGGTTGCCTCACGTGAGAGTTGTGCCCCCCGATTGGGCAGCTTGGGCGGGCCCTAAAGCCTGCGATGCTCCTGAAAATCCGCCCAGTTTGCCGTCTGAAATCTTTCTTGTATCTGTACAGAGGACATCGTCTTGACCCTGTATCACCACTTGTTTATTTCTTTCCTCCTTGTTCTCTTTTCGTCTTGAGGAGAGCTGCTCTGACTGCCAGGCTCTTGTCTTCTATCTTTACAGATTATTTGATCTGTTCTGCCATTGACTTGGTCGTACAGTCCTGGCGCAATGCTCACGCGAGCTGCCCGTCGAAGGCATGCACTCCTCTATTTCCAACAGGCTGCAGAAAGAATTCAATTACCATGGCTGTGCCCTGCCATCGCACAGCCTCATTATACTCTTCACCAACAAAGGTCGATAACATCTCGCCCGTCAATCTCCCGGTCGAAAACCTTGCCTGCGCCCATAACCCAAGCCAGGCATCTCGCCTCTCCGGCGGCCGCTCCTGAAAGCTTCGATCGTAGCGATGACTACATTCCATTCGTGTATGGTCCGCCAGACTACCCGACCCCCGAACCTCCAGCTCGACGTCCCGCTGCAGATTTGTCCCCTTTCGACCTCTCGCAGATCCTCATGCTAGAGAGCACCACGGACCTATCACATGACTACAATGACACCAATCGTGCAACAGGAGCCAGCCTCAGAAAGAATAGCGATGAGATTGAGGCTACACTTGACGCCTGTCTACAGGTGCATCGGTGGGATCGAGCATTCAGCCTCCTATCACAGTTAGCACTTTGCTGCCCAAATAACCCAGACAGGGTGCTTGGCTCCTTCAACCGAGTGCTTGCCGCAATGATTGATGATCTCCTTCAAAATCGGAATCAGGAGCATGAAGCACGAATCAACAATTGGATCGAAGTAGACATGCGAAAAGCTGGAGTGGAGCCAGATGCACATACATTTGCATTGAAAATAAAAGTTTCGTTGGATTCGCTAGTCGGATCGAAGCGGGACCGGACGGTGCGGCGCTATTGGGAAATGACACAAAAATATGGCCTGGAAAGCAAGGTGCTCAGTTTAAGAGAGATACTTGACGATCGGGATCTGGGAAGGCTTTCTCAGATATGCCCTCTGGAGGTCAGAGCGTTCCAAGCTGAGGAGTTTGCCCGTTCATCGTCGGCCAACCCCTCTGCAGTCTCTCCTACGGCGAGAGAGCAGCTTCATGTCCGGGAAACAGAACAAAAAGGTTTGGGGCTGACTTCTCTCCGACGGTCGTTGTCCATATTTTCCAAGCAGCTGGACTCGCAGGACGACGCAACCTTTGAAGAAGATCCCGCCACGGCAAGGCAACGCAAATTGGAGAGGGATGCCATACAATCTGCACTGCAGCGGTGGAAGACGGAATATCTGAAAAGAGCCAGGTCGGGAATTACAGGCGATCTCGCTCACGGGAAAATTGGTGCTTTGCTTTGGCAGTGGCACGAACTACTGGCCGAGAAGATCACGAATGAAATCAAGCTGGCCAGGGAGGATGATTTAACACCAGGCAAGAAGTCGGCACAACAAAAGTTGCGGGCGGAGTGTTCGCCCTTTCTCGAGCTTCTACCTGCTGAAAGAGTGGCGGCTGTGACATCAGTCGCCTTGATGCAAATTATGAGTAAGATCGGAGCCTCGAAGCAAGCAAAGCTGGTTCGGGTGGTCACCGAGCTTGGACAGGCAATTGAAACCGAGTACGACGCGACTCAGGTCGCTCGAAAAAGAAACGCCATGTTGAAAGCAAAAGAAAAATTGGCCGAGAAGACTCCCGGGGCTTCGTTCCAATGGGACGAGACACTAGACACGACCTTGCACAGACGTTCCTCTCACCACGCCGCTACACCTTACGCGTACAAGAAAAATTGGTCCAAGGTTATTCACACAAAGCTGGGTTCCGTGCTTTGCGAACTGATGTTCGACACTGCCAAGATCATGGTCACGCGAGAGGACAAGTCAACTGGCAAGAAGGTTTCCAGTCCTCAACCGGTATTCATGCACTCTACCAGTTACCAGAATGGTAGGAGAGTCGGCATGGTTTCCCTCCACGAGGATTTCGTCAAGATCCTTATTTCCGAACCAGCGGAACACCTCATTGCCAAACAGTTACCCATGGTCTGCCCTCCGAGACCGTGGAAGGGCTTTTACGATGGCGGGTTTCTGGAATCTACGCAACCATTCTTGCGTGTCAAGTACAATGAGACATCGCAAAAGGACTATGGCATGGCCGCGGCCGAACGAGGTGACCTTGATCAGCTGTTTGAAGGCGTCGATATCCTCGGCCAGACTGGTTGGAGAATCAACAAAAATGTGTTCTCAGTGATGCTTGAGGCGTGGAACAGTGGAGAAGAAGTCGCCAATCTCCCACCTCTCAACAAAGTGTACCCAGAGGTCGAGAGACCGGGCGAAAACGCACCTCCCCAAGAGCGCTGGAACTGGTTCCTCAAGATGCGTATGATTGACAATGAAAGAAGCGGCATCCATTCCAATCGCTGTTTCCAAAACTTCCAGATGGAGATTGCCAAGGCATATCTGGACGAGACGTTTTACCTGCCTCACAATGTTGACTTCCGAGGGCGAGCATATCCAATTCCACCATATCTCAACCAGATGGGTGCGGACAATGCCCGCGGCCTTCTGCTGTTCGACAAAGGCCGCGAACTCGGCGCTGACGGTCTCCGCTGGCTAAAGATTCACATGGCCAATGTTTACGGTTACGATAAGGCTAGTTTGTCTGACCGCGCCCAGTTTCCTATGGATCACATTGACGAAATCTACGATTCAGTCCAGAACCCCCTGACAGGAAAGCGGTGGTGGCTCACGGCCGAGGACCCTTGGCAGTGTCTCGCGACTTGTTACGAGCTTACCAATGCTCTGGACTCAGCCGATCCTACCAAATACGTGTCACATCTTCCCATCCACCAAGACGGCTCCTGCAACGGACTACAACACTACGCTGCACTAGGTGGAGACCTCGAGGGAGCACGACAAGTCAACCTAGAGCCTGGAGACAAACCTGCAGATGTGTACACTGGTGTTTGTGAATTGGTCAAGGCGGACATTCGGGAGGATGCCGCCAAGGGCGACCCTCTCGCCAAGATGCTCGACGGGAGAATCAGCAGAAAAGTCGTGAAGCAGACAGTCATGACCAACGTGTACGGCGTCACCTTTCTTGGTGCGGTGCGGCAAGTTCGAAAGCAAGTTGAGGCATTGCTTCCGGATGTCGATGAGGCCCGCCTTTCTGGTAAAGCGTCAGCGTACATCGCGCGCAAAATTTTCAAGGGACTGGGCGCCTTGTTCTCTGGCGCACATGAAATTCAGTACTGGCTGGGGGATTGTGCGAACCGCATCAGTTCGTCGATTTCACCTGCCCAGTTGGAGAGGATGTACCAGAAGGAGTATGGGGACCGACCTACGCTTCCGGAGCGCGCCATGGCACGGTACAAGAAGGTCAAAAGTAAGGAGGTTTATGAGTCTGGCCGATTTCTATCCACCGTGATCTGGACGACCCCGTTGAAACTGCCTGTGGTCCAGCCCTACCGTGTCAACAAGGGGGTGAAAATTCAGACCAACCTTCAAAACATCACCTTGGCTCAGCCTACCGTCGGCGACTCTGTGAACAAGCGGAAGCAACTGCAGGCTTTTCCTCCGAACTTCATCCACTCTCTCGATGCAACACACATGATTCTCTCCGCACTGAAGGCCAATGAGCTTGGTCTGACCTTTTCCGCCGTCCACGACAGTTTCTGGACCCACGCTGCCGATGTCAATACTCTCAGTGACTTGCTACGAGACGCTTTTATCCGAATGCATAGCGAAGATATCGTTGGACGACTCGCCGCCGAATTCCGAATGCGATATGAGGGTCACTTCTATCTGGCTCAAGTTAACAAGACCAACGTGCTGGGTAAAGCGATCATAGCATATCGCAAGAAGATGGTGGATGAGGGTGTTTTCAATGCTGGCACAGGTTCCAAAGGCGTTCAACAACGGAGACATGTCGAGTTGCTCCGAGAGATCCGGAAGAAGAAATTGATGGAAAGTGCAGATCCTGAAGAAAGGGCGGAGGGAGAGAAGATGGTGACGGCGGCCAGTTTATTTGAACAGTACGACGGAGAAAAGTTCCTGTTCCATCAAGACTCTCTTGGTGAAACAGCCATTGGTGCGATCCCGGAGCGTGCTAGCGAGGAGTTGGTGGTGGAAGCCATCAATGCTGCTGGAGTGTCTGACGATGTAGATCTGGTCAGCACGCTGGATCCACTCCGAGAGTCTGTTGCCAACGAGGAGGAAGATGTCACCAACGAGGGGGAAGAAAGAGTCGATATCGAGGCTACTCACCGTCTCCACGGCGACATAGGAGGCGGTCGAGAAATCAACGCCTTCGGGCAGAAGGTCGGCAAGAAGCAGGCTAAAAGGGGCCTCAACAACCAGATCTGGCTCTGGCTGCCGCTCCGGTTCCGACCTGTGCCAAAAAAGGGTGATTTCGACGTTCGACGACTGAAGGAGAGCACCTACTTTTTCTCGTGACTAACCGACAGCATACATTTCCGTTGACGGTTGAAGAGAAGACTTGCCTCACCCAATTCATGATTATACTTTGATTAGAAGAGGTCGGCTGGCTGTACAGGAGCGATGATGGATGACGAAGCTGTCGTCCACGAGCATAGGAGGCGTCTCTGGGTGTACAAAAGGGGTATAATGCAAGGCGAATGCGAAGGTGGGCGGCATTTATGTGTTGGGCGATATACCAGCTGTATAAAAGGTTGGACAGGGCAGATCTGATGCAGCAGCTCTGCTCCAGTTGTGTTCAAAAGTGAGATGGACTTGTGGCCTGTGATCTGTGATCTGTTGCCATGATTGCCCAGTTACGGTCTGGGCAGCCGTTCCAGTTCCAGTTCTCTTTACAGATTCTTATGTACAGTACATGTATCTACAACGTTTCGGCAAATGCTACCTGATTACTGTATATCTAAAGACTATACCCCATTGCTGCTGTTCGAGCATAACTAGTTCTACCCTGGTGACCCCCATATGTACTCTGTACTGCGTACTCTAAGAGCGGCGAGACCAGATACGAAGATACGAGGCAGACCTCAAAAGCGGCGACGGCCGGGGGGCCAGGTCACTGTCACGCTATTCCCAATCAGGATTAGACCAGACACTTTCGCGACGCGACGAGGCTGCGGTTGGAGCCGGGGCCGGGGCCGGATTGGGCGCGGTGTCTGGCGCCGCCGAGGGAGGTACTTTTTCTGGTCGTTCTAAAACATGTCTCATGATTCAGGGGCCCAGGGGCGAGCGAGGCTCCTCTGGTAGTAGGTACAGTAGTAAGGTACTAGTCATCTAGCTAGGAGTAGCAATTATTAGTATCTGTATGTCCAGGATCCTCCTGTTAGGTGCCTGTGTGCTTGGTAATTGGTGCTTGCACCTGCACCCATACTACTTGCATCGCATCTCTTTCGCCGTCGCCATCGCTGTCACTGTCGCCGTCGCCGTCGCGTTCAATGTCCCCCTCCCTCTCCCCCTTCGACGCCAACGCCGACGCCGATGCCGATGCCGATGCCAATGCCTCGAATCTCCTTGTTGCGCGTCCTCCTCCTCCCGCCTGCATGTTGGCTGGCCCTGGTGCTGCTGTGGGTGGTACTCCCGGCGCCGCCGGTGCCATGGAACGATGAAGCGTCGGAATACCTTTGGCAAGGGGGTACGGTGACGAGGGTATACAAGTGAGTGGGCATTCATTGCTAGCTGTTATATCACATCATATCCCCTCCTCGACTCGGGCACGAGAGAACGTGCGGCGGCGTGCGGCGTGCGGCGTGCGGTGTGCAGTGTGCAGCTCATATCTGTACTCCGGAGCCAGAAGGTCACAAGTTGTGTTTTCGTATGTGTGCGTGCTGACCGTGGTGACTTTTTTGTCCGCGTGCGCAGGTTCGCCGATTTCTTCCCCTGGAGCGATCCTCTCCCTGCGGTCCAAGACGCGCGTGGCACCGGCCGCACCGCCTTTGCGGTCGACTATACCTACTGTTGGCGGACGGGCGAGTTGACGATCAGTGGCGGCACAGGGGCATGGGCTTCGACTTCGACTTCGATCTTGGGGTCGGGAGCAGAAGCCGGAGCAGAAACCGGAGAAGAAACAGAAGCACGAACACCAGCACGGTCAGGATCAGAACCACAATCACACGCACACGCATACACACATACGCCCTATGCAAATACCTATAATATCTCGGCGCTCCTGCACTCTCCCAGCCTGCCGTACACGGCGGCTCCTTTCATTCTGCGCGCCAAGGCCGGTGATCAAGACGGCATGAATCTGCCCTCGTTCCCCGAGGCCGATGCGACCTTGTTGTTCTGGGAGGTCCATGGCGATGTGGCGGAGCTTCCGCTGAGAGTCCGGGTGGTGAACGAGAGCACGGTGCAGATATGGCCGGATTCCAAGTTTTGGGTAAGTCCATGTCCACGTCCAGATGTCGTCTCCGTACTTCTGAGAAACGGAACGGGACTTTCGTTGAATTGAATTGAAGTGGGTGTTGACCAGTCTACAGGACGCAGACCGAGCCAAAGGCGTACGAAACCGCGCCGAAACCCCATCGGCCTTCCCGCCCTTGTTATCCATCACTTTCAACACGACCCGGACCAAGACCGGCGACAAGGCCAAGAGCGTCACCACCGTCGACACCTTTGTCCCGTTCCACGTGCAGTTCCCCAGGTCTGCATCCACGGCTGAATCCGAGGTCGAATCCGAGGTCGAGGTCTACTCCAAGCTAGAGCCCACCTCCTCCTCGCCCTCGCGCACCTTTGTCGTCCGCCGCACCATCAGCGCGCTCGTCGTGCCGGTTGGCCTCTTCGTCATCGACCATGTCTTCGCGCACATCTGGTTCCCTGTCGAGATTGGGTTCCGCATCGCGCACGTGCTGTTTTTCCTGCTGGCCGTCTATGTGGCCGTGGTCTTTGTGTGTTGGAAGGCCCAAGGGTCGCCGCCGTACTGGCGCTTCACGCGGACGTTCTGGCTGACCAGGCCGGTGACTGCGTATTTGGGCCCAAGGTTAGCTTCTCGGGACAACGAGAACGACGACGACGAGTTGTTTGATGGGACTTCACGCGGTGAAAAGAGGGGGTATAAATCTAATTTGGACGACGACACGTTTTCGCTCCAAAGGCCAAGGTCAAGGACAAGTTCTGGCCCCAAGCCACTGACGAGCTTCAGGGCCTTTTTCTCCAGTCGATCGCCCCTGGACGACCTATTTGTCACGTTTGACTCGACCCGAGGCTTTGTGCGGCCGTTGGAGATCCCGGCCCGGTTCTGGTTCTGGAGGCCGAGGGAGAGGCAAAGGGAAGAAGAGCGTGCCGACGGGGACAGGAAAGTAGACGGTGATGAGGACGGCGATGAAGAGAGCCGTGTTGGTGGTGTCTACGTCCCTGCTGAACCTCATTATCATCATCATCAACAACAGCTTCAGCGCCAGCGCCAGCACCAGCACCAAGGCCAAGGTAGCGAATTTCAGGCCGGCCCTGACTTTGACCTCGACACCCCCGGTTTCGACTCTCCTGAACAGGGAGAGAATGCGAATGCGAATGGGAAGTCATGAGCTCACGGTGAGCATGAACATGAACATGAACGTGAGCGAATTTGGGTATCTTCAAGTCTCGTTTTGATTGGCTTTTTGAATGCGGATTTGGATTTGGATTTGGATTTGGCAGGCCTTGATCATGGCGATTGAAGAGCGAGGAACAAACGTATACGATATGATATCACCGAATGATGTCCATTTCATAGTATATGAAGCAATTCCTACAAATCATGTCCAACAGCATATGAAGTAATTTCTACAAATCATGTCCAACAGTATATGAAGTAATTCCTACAAATCATGTCCAACAGTATACGAAGTAATTCCTACGTATTTTTGCGGAACTATACAAGCTCCAGTATCCGTGCTCCAGTAGACACTGCGCAATTACAGGTCCTTCCCAGATCTAGGCAGAATTGGTAGAGAAGGAGTCGGCACATTCAAAATTCTCGGCGCGCCGCGTGTCGCCGTGACCCAGATATCGCGCCACCAAGGGATACATGCACAGCGGGCGGGTGAACTTTTTGTCAATTGAGGGCTTGGTTTTGATTTTGATGTTGATATTGTCGTGGTCATCATCGTGACATCTGCTCTTTTCTTCAAGGTTGGCGGTATCGCCGTCTGCATCCTCTCCAGGAAAACTCTCGCTCTCCAGCACGTCCGGGGCAAGGTCGCGTTCAACCCAGGCGCGCAGCTTGGCCATGACATTCACAGGCAGCGCGCCCGGGCCGGAGCCGCAGTGTTCGACGCCGGGGGCGAGGAAGAGGCGGTAATAATCCGTCACGCCATCAAGGTTACGGTCTTGAGCTTCTGTGTTTGTGTTTGTGTTTGTGTTTGTGTTTGTGTTTGCGTTTGCGTTTGCGTTTGCGTTTGCGTTTGCGTTTGCGTTTGCGTTTGCTGCTTCGGTCTCACCGTTGCTCCCACCACTGCTCTTCTCGGCCGAGGCCACCGCCGCGACTTGTTCATAATACGCGCGCGACTGGGCCGGCATGATGCTGCCATCGCTCAGTCCGTGCCAGGTGATGATCTTGCCGCCGCGGCGGGCAAAGGGGGACAAATCGGCGTCACTGGTCGACAGGAATGAATGGTACAACTCCTCGGATTGGTGGAAAAGGTCGACCCAGGTTTCGTGGGTGACGGATCGCGCCAAGTCTGTCAGGCCGAGCGTTGCATCCTTGTACATGAACAGTCGGAGCCATTCGCTGGCCAGAGGGTTGGGAGCACCTGTACAGCTGCCGTTACGGAAACACGTCGTCCCTCCCAACATGGACAGCGGGGCGGAACGGCTCAGTGGGTGCCAGAGGCTGGTGTTGCGGGTGTCGACGGGCCCGCGCCAGACCGAGGCTGCGACATGAGCGGCGGCGTGACTGATGGTGATGGAGTGTGTGGTTGGTGCAGACACTGTCTCTTCGGTGGCTTCTGTTTCTGCTTCTGCTTCCGTATCTGCATAGCGTTCCGTACAAGAGATGGTCGTGCCGACCAGCGTAAAGGGATCGAAATGACACTGTTCCTCGGCTGAGACAACGCCATCCTTGACGCCATCCAGCTCGTCACATGCATCAATCACGGCGCGGTGGATTGCCTCAAGCTCGCATGCATGAGGGTACTCGCCCAGCTGATTCATCACCACCTGCGCCCAGTAGTGGCTCATCAGTAGTTTGGGCATGTAGATGGCCGGCGCGGCGGCGAGAATGCCGTCGTAGTCGTGCGGGTAACGCTGCGCAAGCATCAGGCCTTGCCGGCCACCGGTCGAACAGCCCTTGAAGTAAGAGTAGGTGGGGGGGACGCCGTAGAAGGATTCCACCACGGCCTTCCCGATCACGGCCATGTCGTGCAGTGCGACAGATGCGAAATCCTGGAGGAGATACAGATTGACATTGCCTGGAGATACGAGTGCCCACGAGTCGCTGGAGCCGTCGGTGCGGCTGTGGCCACCGTCGGTGGTGGAAATGGCGTAGCCCTGTGCCAAGGATGCGTGGGAGAACATGTCCGGCACCGCGGTCAAGAAGCCGCCGCCGCCGAGAGACAGGAACAGCCCGTTCCATACGGGAGTGGTCGCCGGTGGTGGTGGTGGTGGTGGTGCTGCTGCTGCTGGGGCCGGTGCATCGGGAGAGACGGACACAGGCAACCACAGGTTCACATGGATGGTGTCGTGCTGGCCCGGGTGAGTGTAGGCCACAGTGACATTACAGAAGGACAGGTCTGTGGCTGCGTCGTACATGGGCGGGTCGGAGTTGAAGAAACTGGGAGACGGAAACGAGGCTGTATAGTTGGACAACAGCGACGATGTGACACTGAGGATGTCGGCACCAAACAGAGTCGGCGCAGGAAGAGTGTTGGCCAGGCATTGGGCCGTCAGGTTCAGGCTCGTGGCTGTGGGCGGGAAGGAGAAGGGCGTTTGAGCGGCGAGAACGTCCATCGTCATTGTGGTCGTAGTGGTAGCAGTAGTAGTAGGAGTAGCAGGAGGATGGCAGGCCCTTATTCTTATTGTCTTTCTTTTCTCAATTGCAACTCCTGCCCTGCCCGGCCATGCGCCTGGGCGGTGTCATGTGGGGGAGTCGGTCGTCCGTCGTCCGTCGTTGGATGGCGAAGGAGGTCAACGACGCAAGGAACTTACTGGGCCAAAGGTGAATGTCCCCTGAGGGTCTGGCAGTCCTGGAGGGGAAGAGATCAAGGTCGAGGACTGCATATGACCTCGTGTGGCCTGTGGCCTCTGTAAAATGAATAATTAACCAATTACCTATAGGTATAGGTATAGGTATAGGTATAGGTATAGGTATAGGTAGGTAATTGCCATCTATACTCTGTATTTTGTTTGCCTGTTGCCTGGAGTATCAGGATCGTGCCACGTGATGCCTAAAGCGGCGTGTCTCTCCGTTCTCCGCGGGCGGTGCGCACCTGCACCCGCACCCGCTCATCATCCATCCATCATCTCGACTCGACACACTTCCACCCTCGTCTGTTTCCCAGCCGCCAGCCTTCCAAGTCGTGTGCCATGGTCAAGCTGTGTGTGTACACCGTCTCCCCTGCCGCCTGAAGCAGGAAAGAGGAAAAGGTATTCGAGTCCAGGCGGAAGTATGAGTTCTTCCCCTCTCCCTCTCCTCCGCCCCGCCGTCCTCGTCGTCTCTGACACTGCCGCCGCCGGCCCATCCACGGACAAGGCGTTCCCGATTCTGAAGGAGACTTTCGCTCAAGAAGGCGGCGGAAAATGGGCCGACCCCGTGGTGGAGATAGTCAGAGATGATGTACTGGAGATCCAGCGCGTCGTCCGCTCTTGGACTGACTATGAGCCTGAGCCGTCGACCGAATCAGCCCCAGGCCTGATCAACCTGGTGGTCACAACGGGAGGAACGGGCTTCGCTCGACGAGATTGTACTCCCGAGGCGATCACGCCACTAATCCAGCGTCACGCTCCCGGCATCGTGCATGGCATGTTGGCCACCTCGTTCCAGGTCACGCCGTTCGCCCTTATGTCCAGGCCGGTGGCAGGCGTGCGGAACAGATCTGTCATCATCACACTGCCGGGATCGCCCAAGGGCGCCAAAGAGAACCTCCAGGCCGTCTTGAAGTTGCTCCCTCACGCATGTCTCCAGGCTGCCGGCGAAGACTCAAGAGCCGCACATGCCGGCGGAGTCAAGAAGCTGGAGAAGGATGCCGGCGTCTCTGCTTCTGCTTCTGCCGGTGCAACATCGGCAACGGCAATCTCGACCACGGGTGATGGCCATCGTCACGACCACTCCCACCACCACCATCACGACCACGAGCACGACCACAGTCATGGCCACAAAATCCCCAAAGCCCACACCACGCCGTCGGACCGGCCACAGTCCAACGACCCCCGACTCGGCGCCACCGCCCGCGCACGCTCGTCTCCGTACCCGATGCTCACCGTCTCCGAGGCCGTGACGAAGATCCTCGAGCAGACTCCAGCACCGACGCCCGAACTGCGCGACCTCAGTCCCGACCTGACAGGCTACGTGATATCCGAGGACATTCGAGCCGTGGAGGCGGTGCCGGCGTACCGGGCGAGCATCGTCGACGGGTACGCGGTGATTGTGCCCGACCCGACGAAGGGACCGACATCTCCCACCGCCAGCATCAAGGGTATATTTCCCGTGGCGTCTGTGTCCCACGCCCAAGCCGCATCGCTCCCGCCGCCTCTCCAGCCGGGGGAGATTGCCCGGATCACGACAGGCGCCCCTCTCCCGGACAACGCCAATGCGGTAGTGATGGTGGAAGACACGGCGATCGCGAGCGTGACGGCCGACGGAACTGAAGAAGCGAGCGTGGAGATATTGACGGACCAGCTGGCCGTGGGCGAAAACGTGCGCGAGCCCGGCAGCGACATTGCGCTGGGCGAGCTGATTCTCCGCCGCGGCACGCAGATCAGCCCGCTGGGCGGGGAGATCGGGGTTCTCGCGGCGGCTGGGGTGCGACGGGTGCCTGTCTACCGCAAGCCGCGGGTCGGGGTCATGTCGACGGGCGACGAGGTGACGGACACCACGACGCACCCAGGCCCGCTGAGCGGCGGCATGATCCGCGACTCGAACCGGCCGGCGCTGCTGGCGCTGCTGCGCGGCTGGCGGCTGTGCGACGAAGTGGTCGACCTGGGGGTGGCGCGCGACACGCCGGCCACGGAACTCGAGGAGAAGCTGCGAGCCGGGGTGCGCGAGGCCGAGCTGGACGTCGTGCTGACCACCGGCGGCGTCAGCATGGGCGAGCTCGACTTGCTGAAGCCGACGGTCGAGCGCGGCCTCGGTGGCCAGGTGCACTTCGGCCGCGTCAGCATGAAGCCCGGCAAGCCCACCACCTTTGCCAGCCTGCCGGTCAAGGACAGCCGCAGCGGCCGCCGCCACCAGAAGCTGCTGTTCGGCCTGCCCGGCAACCCGGCCAGCGCCCTCGTCACCGCCAACCTGTTCGTCCTGCCGTGTCTGCAGAAGATGGCCGGCTACCCCGACCCGTCGGGCCTGCAGCGCGTCAAGGTGCGCCTGCGCGCCCGTGTCCGCTGCGACAAGGCCCGCGTCGAGTACCATCGCGTCGTGGTCGGGGTCGATGTCGGCCTGGATCCCGCCAATGCCAATGCCCATGCCAATGCCAATGCCACCCTCGTCGCCACCAGCACCGGCTTCCAGAGGAGCAGTCGCGTCGGCAGCCTCGCCACCGCCAACGCCCTGCTGGAACTGCCGCAGCGCGACGGCTGGCTGGAGGCCGGCGCCGAGTGTGACGCTTTGATGATGGGCATGCTTCTGGGTTATTGAGGTTCGTGTTCGTGCCGTGAGGCTTTCCAGGGGATAGAGATCTAGATCCTTGTTCCGTATCTGTATATATGTGTGGGTGTGGGTGTGTGTGTGTGTGGAGATATACGTATATGTAAGATCTAGCTTCCTTCTATACATATCGTATATCAAGAGATGTCATATCAAGGTATCCTAGGGAACATATATATCCTCTACCTATACCTCTATGCCTGTATCAGTACCAGCATACTGTACTTTGTCAACCCGATCGAGTCTCTAGTATATTGTACATTATACATCCTCGACGGATGCTGTAGCTAAGTATATGTGATGGTCATGATCTTATGCTCGTTTCTCGTCGCTGGTCTATCCCCATCCTCGTCCATGCCGGCTGGACTACCATGTCCCCTGTACGGAGTATCTAGTCTATACCAAGTGCCCGGTCCTGCCTTCTCCTCCGGCAACCCAGCGTCCTCACTTCCCCACTTCCTCGCTTTCCCCTTCCACTCCAGCGCAAAAAGGGGTATCAATGTCATAACAACAGCAACCATGCTGTCCCAATCCATAAGCATGAACTTGTAGTCCAACAGTAACACCCAAAAGACCTCAACTCCTGTATATCCATTCACTGGCAAACATGCTTCAATGCTGTGTCCTGGTTGGAATCCGAACCCCCAGCCAAGCCGCTTCTCTTCTCATTCTTGAACGGCCCCTTAAGAAATGTTGCCCTTCTTGTACTCTCTCGTCTTGACGGCCCGGAAGATTGGCAGCGTATGAGTCTTGCCAGGCTCGCGCCCAATCTCAATTACCAGAAACCTGACAAAATCTTGCAACACCCAATAACTGCTGTGGGCGCTGAGCATGCTGAGATACTGAATCTCAAGGGGCCCGCCTCCCGAATTCAAGAACCAGTCAATCTGTCCATTGTCGTTCAGGAGATACATGCGCTTTTCCGCGATTTCCTCCCGCGTGAAATTGTGAGTCTCCATTTCCACCGTGCTAGGTAATTGCTGGAGCTCAGGCCGCGCGGTGGCTACGGCAGCACTCGTATAGGCGTTGGATGCTGATCCAGATGCCCACCGCAAAGTGTGCCCGAGTCGTCTCATAAAGCTGGCACTGGCGCTGGGGATGGAGGCGGGTTGAAGCGAGGCCGCATACAGTTGGTCCACCGCCGCGTTCAGCAGGTACGAGATCGGGTCGTTTCGGTGGCAGATATTGTAGAGGTTGTCAATTGCAAGACAGCCGTACTTGGCTTCGCCCGCGATCCCCGGCTGCCTGTCTTCCCCTTCCATGCCGGGTTTGTTTCTTCCCTTGCGTGGAATGAGATTCGCATTGTTGAGAAGCAGGAAAAGGCCAGAGGGACTTCCACAGCAGAACAGATTGGTCGTGTCAAACTCAAAGATCTTCTCGCTTGGCTGATGGCGGTCGAATTTGATGTCCTTTCCGATCCGTGTGGGCTGCTGACCGAGAATTTCCATGGCCATCACGGAACCGAGCGAGTGAGCGATGAGATGAACTCGGCCATAGTCTTCGAAGCCTGGATTGTTCCGACACCATAGCCGATAGACTCGGTTGGCTTCACGGATGACTGCCGACGTCATTTTGGCTTTATGGTGTGACATGTAGTACGGAATGTCCAACATCACGTCGCTGATCAGAGACCGAACGCCTGGGAGAGTGTCGGGCGTGATGTCTTTGAGTGCGTATTTGTTGTCCGCATCCTGCTGGGAAGCCTTGACATCGTCGTCAAAGGAGACAGTCAGACGCCAGTTCACCGGCAAAACCATGATTCCCGTTCCATTCCTCAAATTGCCCTTTACCGCTTCAGTCGACAACTCCACATTGAACTCTCGCCTGAGACCATTGACGGCATGCGTAAAATGGAAACTGTCCACTCTCTCTGACAACTTTTGCCCGATTCCATGAATAACCAGTACCAGGTCTGAGACCCTGGGCGCTTCGGTCTCTTCCTCACAAGCCGCGCAAGACATGCGTCGGCCGCGCGTTGTGGCATCTCCGGATTGAGACATGTATGCTCCCACCTTGGCGTGAGCGGCTTTGGCATCCAGCTTGGGGTTCGGATGGATCTTCAACCAAGCTTTGCGGTCGAATCCACGAACAACCGCCACCCCAATCTGACTCCCTTTCCTAAGGGAGCTCAGCGGTCGCCGATTTTTGCTGATGGACGGTAACAAGCTCGGTCTCAGGATTTGAGCGTTCCTGGCGTCTGTGTAGATAACACTATGTGTGCCAAAAAACCGTCGCTCCGTGGGTTTGCGAGGATCGGCGGCCGCGTTCAACAATCTTTCAGGCAAAAGTCCGCTTGTCGCCTCCTGGGACACCCCTTGATCCATCTCCTTCGTGTCTGTGGCGGTCCCAGGTCGGCTCAACTTTGGCTCGTCGGGCCAAAGCTTATAAACCACCTTCATCTCGGCCGAAGCGCCATTCTCGATGCAAGCTTGTAATTCTTCCTGATATGACTCAGCATATGGTTTCATATACTCATAGCCAACCTCCAACCGGTTGGCAACTTCCGCCGGTACCGGCAGCATGGTGTCTTTGTAAAACCAAGTGGCCCGAATAACATCGGAGGTGTCGTTTATGGGAGACCAGTAAATCGGTTTCATAATGAGGTCGGGCATCTCGACTAAATGTAGCCGAGACACACCCACAGGCACAAACACCTTTTCTTGAACCCCTTCCTCCCTATGATGTCGCCCTACACTCCGAGACCGACTTCGTTCCTCGCCTGAGTCATGATCTAGTTCCTCAGGAAGAGCGAAGGCTCCTTGATACTTGGAAGTAGAACTTAGATTGCGTCCACTAGGCTGTCGAGCGAAAGGTCGGCCACTGATATCCGAATTGAATCCTACATTTGGTTGAGGAGGAGGTTGTCGAGTGTCGTCCGAATCCATAGACTTGGGCGGATCATTGCAAACTTCCTCGCCTCCTTTCTGTCTGTGTCGGAATGGAGAAAAGTGTCTCCTATGCTTAGCAGGGAGGTCTTCGGCGTCTCGGGCTTGATCCAGTTCCTGTGCGTCGACTGGTTTTGAATCGGCTTCAGCACCTGAGTCGGGCTCCAACATGACCTCTGCCTCGGTCGTAGGATGTTCCAGTCCTTGTTTCGTGTCAGGCCCAACTATGTTTTCTGACCTTCCCGATTGTGTGGCGGGAGACTTGATCCCAGGAGAGCCACCAGTACCTCTGAATGCTGGGAAGGAAAAGACACCTCTGGCAAAGTTCCATCTCGTTTTTGCGTCACTGTCTCTTTCAGGACCACCCTGTGGAGGCTGAAAGGCCTGCCAGGCCTCTTCTAAGGCCGCATTATCTCGTGCAGAAAATGGTTGAGGGCGGAGACGTGTGGTTTTGTCGGCGGAGACTGGTGGTAAGGGGGATAGAGGGTCATCAATAGGCTGGGACGAGACATAAAAGAATTGGGCCTTGACGTTGGGTGGGTGCGAGCCGTCGGTATGCGAATCTTCGTGGTCTTCCTCGTAGTATGCGCACGTCGGTCCCAAGGAATGTACATGATGAGCCATGACAAAAGGCGGATGATCACCAGCGAGACGGTTGAGAGCCCGGCCGTAGGAATTCAATCTCGGAGGTCCGCAGGTTGTATCTATGGGCACTATATGCCCTCGAGAGGCAGGCAAGAGAGGAGCGACGGTCTCTGTCTCAAGTTGACCGACAGAAGGCTAGACTGGCCCGGCTTCTGGTATAGGAGTAGAGACAGGGAATAGGGTTGAGGTCTCCCAGGAACCTCTTTTCCTGTCCTTTAGAAGAAGACTCACATGGTTGGAGCCTGGAGCGTGGCGGATACAATGAATGCTATTTGAAGGAGGAAATTCGAAGAGGAGGGAAAGCCGCAGTGACGTACATAGTCTGGGACGAGTTACTCCTGCACCTACGAGTAGATTGGTGCCATTGACATAGGACACGCCGTAATATTTACGAGTACAGAGTACAGTCAATGTCCGATAGTATACGGCATTAATTGATTGACCTGCATATACAGTATCTTCGACAGAGATACACTGTCTACGTATCGACATCCACAATGTGAACCTTGCCACCCAAATCGGGCCAGCGTTGATGCCTTTCTGACCACGCCCAAACGCCTCGGCGTGCATCCCCGCCAGCATAAAAATGTCCTTCTGCTCCTGCCTTCGCGACAAGTGATAGATGTACACGTCTGAGAGGAAAATATCCTGGTCAAAAGGTCGCTGACCCCGCCAATCTGACGGTCATATCGTCATTGTCATGAGCCTCCCGATCGGATCTTGTACAACTGGGCCTCGAGCCATCATGCACCGCACCTTGGAGGTGTCTCCATCTACAGACACGAGTTTCCCGCTGTAACTTGCTCCGTAGGCCAACAAGTTCCCCGAGCTGATTGTCTTTTCCTCTGGCCGGAGCTTTTTCAGGGCTCAATCGAATTCCAGTGCCTTGCTGCTGAGCAACAGTCCGATAATAAGTCCAAAAAGCCCCAACACGCTGGAGAAGATTTCAATGACCAGCACCTTGACGAAAAGGCTTGGGTCGGCAGCATCAGCCAGCGCGGCACTGCTTCCATTGATTCCAACGCTGACACCGCAGATGAGGTTGCACATGCCCACCGTAAGACCGGCCCAAAAGAGGGCGTACCCTGTGTAGTAGTTTGCGCCGGTGTACAACCTCTCCTCTGGCACCAGGGATAGTTTGGAGGCAAAGACAATCGACATGATGACGCCGTAGATGGCGACAACTTCGCAAAAGATAATCGAGATCAAGTTCTTGGTGCGTATCCGTGGAGCTTTGACGCCGCCGCCGAGGATTGAAGTACCGGTGATGAAGATGCCCCTACGTGGCATAGATTAGCATGCAGCCACAAGGCCAATCTCAACTGGAGGAGTTGGGAGTATTGTAGTCTTACCAAGCTGCGCCCACGACAGATAGTCCAATACACAAAGCAATGCCTAAGTCTGCCCATGCGTATGGGGATACTGTCTCGAGGAATTGGCCGACCTGCACCCCGAGCGTCAGTATGTCTTCAACATGAACTCCATATATTCCACTTGTGACGCACGTTGAATTGCTCGCCTTCGCCGTTGAAGAGCATGTCTGCAGATCCAATTAGCCGGGGCGACTGATACAGCAGGACAGGATAGTGGCTTACAAAGTCCAACAACGCTCAGGGCAGCCACAGCGCCCCCCGCAGGGTAGATGAGACTCATCTTGCACCCTTGCAGCTTTGAGGATCTGCAATTGCCAGCGTGCGAGAGAATGGCGCTGCTGTTTATGGATGGCTGTATTTCGAGGACCGAAGCTCGCGCAGTCGCCGCAGGCCACAGCTTGGAAGGGACGTTTCCCCAGGCCCAAGTATGGAAGGTGTCCCGACAGGCCGGTCACGTGAGAGGCTGACGCTCGTCAACTAATCCAGGGGTCGGTGCCAGAGAGCAGACTTAGAGCAGGGACGAGCGCACAACATCTAATATCCCTTATCAGTGCCAGAAACATATATTTCTCCCTGTTTGGATGCTATCAATTTAAACTCTATCAGAAAGAGTCTGATTCTACCCTGGTAATCGATAAAGCCGCTCCCAGAACGCGCTGCGTGCTTAGGTCTCAATCCTTATTCGTAAGTCGTCATTCATTGCCCATGAACTCATTCGATAGATTTCCAAATCGCAATGTTCTTTTCCATTTCTGCCCGCCTGTCAATCCCGGCCTTTTGATCCATTTCGTACAATTTATGCATTTCTTGCAGCCGGTGTTCCATGCTGTACCTGTATTTTGCCGCGGTCTTCAAACCCTCAAAGTCGTTCCTGCTCACAGCCTCAAAGAAGATCTTCCTCATGCGGTCGCTGTAGAGTTGGCAACTGATCCCTGACACGAGCTGGCTCCGTCGTGAGGCGGGCACAATTTTCAATGTTTTGGACACATCTCGTGCTATTGGTCGGTCCCTCAGAGGCCAGACCACTTCTTCAAAGCACTCTTCACAGATTGTCAGCTCTGGAAGGTCAGGGATGCAATGCCATGATGGCGTTGCCAGCATTGTATCTTTGGCACACTCCCTGTGACGGGAAATGCGACGGACAAAGTCGACAAAGTCTTGAATATCCTTCTGTCTGAGCTGCTCCTTCTCTCGCCGGTCTGCCAGTCTCTCCAATTCAAGTATGATGGGGAAAAAGTGCCGACTGCTGGTGTTCATGTTGCACACTTTCTCCTGGCTAGGCTTATTGGCTGGCCGATCAAACAAATGGTATTGGAGTTTAGGGAAAATCAAGTCAAGATTCCTGACACAAGCGGAGCATATATCAAAGTTTTCCACCTGTCTTGCGGTCCTGGGATCAGTGAGATGGTACCATCGCCGCAGGTCAGCTTTGGATCCAGCACAAGGCCGCGTTTCCTGAGGAGGAGGAGTGCTGATCTGCCAGACAAGAGTGAGATCCTTCCTGTCTTGTTTAATGGTTTGGATCCACGCGACCCGAAGCCAGGAGAAACTCATTGCGCATACGACTGGCTGCCTCGGATCTTTAGGCAAGCTAGGGATGAAGTGGTCCCGGAAGCGAGATGCACCAAGAAAACCCATGCATGTGGGGCAGAAGTCGAGATGTGGCAGATCACGAATCGTGTACCAGTCGTGAAGTCCTGCAATGGGTCTCGAACGAGGACATGTGGGAAGTGAGGTAGGCCTTGGTGGCAGGTGGACAGAAGGAGCTGGATCAGGGGTTATCGGAGCCGACGACGCGGCTTGATGAACAGGAAAATGAACCGGTGGGTGAAATCCTTGGCTTGACGGGCTTGACGTGCTCGAGTGTGCCCTGTACAAAACAGGTGGTCTTGCCAGGTCAGGGGAATGTGAGTGCGAGTGCGAGTGCGAGTGTGAGTATGATGCCGCTCGTACGCTCGGGCGGGGGGGTTCGAGCGTCACCGTCGGTGCATATGTTGCGCTCAATGGTAGCGCGCGGTTCTCATGAACAGTGTAAGTTGTAGTACGCGTCGACGGCCCCTCATCTCGAATCGCAGTTAAGTTTGTATTGGAGAGGTTGTAAGATATTGGCGCTGGCTCTCCAGAGATTGGAGATGGTTTCCTCGATCGTTGACCGCTGCTAGGATGGCTCTGAGAACCGCTACTTGGTGTCTCGCCCGAATGGGAAGTGGGTGATCTCGACAAGGTTGGAATAGCCTTTGCGACAAGCGAGGTGCCCAAGGTTGCTGCACCAAGGAGCGACGTGAGAGGCTTGATATCTCTGAAGTGACTGTCATCCCAGGAAGGCGGACGGGATCGTGGTCTCGAAGGCTTCGCAGCACTTGATGGCGGCTCGAAATAGTCTCTGGCCGAGCGGTCACTCCGCGGCGTTCTGGGAGGACTTTGGGGAGGCGACGTCCGGGGAGACACTGGGCGTGACTGACTGTTACCGAGATTTGCACGCTTATTCTGATTGGCGACAAAAGCCTTTGCGAAATAATCTTCCATGGTTTTTGGAGTCCCACTGGCAGGTGTCCGGGGCTGCGGGCGGTGGCGTTCATCTGAGGACTGCAGCTCATAGTTTGAGTCGCATTTACTTGCTCGGTCACGGCGCCTGGATGCAGCTCGAGTTAAACGAACCTTGTCTTCGTTTTCAATATGTGACCTAGAACCTCTCCGTGAACGACCGCTGCGCGTCGCCCTCCTTTCATCGCCAGATGCAGTAAGGCGAGTGTGTGCTTCTTCAGCTGACGATGTATAAGGGGAGTCAGTAACGATTCTTCTAGCACCATATCGACTATCCACAGACTCGGGTACCGCCGAATGATCTCCTGCAGATGATTTTGCCGACACATTTGGTAGCTTGGGAGTTTGAGGTGGCGTGATGCGGTCCTGCCCTGCATAACTGTGCCTATTCAAAGCTCCATGAGGTCCAGGACTGCGGTGACGATGTGCACGGCGGCCGAATGCGCCCTCGGGATCCTGTTGTCTTGCTGATGTGGTCGCTGATCTGTACCTTTCCGAGTCTGAGCGGTCCGAGTGTGATAAACTCTGTCGTTCAGCTCTACTGCGACTTCGTTCAGATCTCCGCTTTGGCTTTGACTTGTGATCAGAGTCACTGTCGTCATGGCCTACAAAACGGGTCCTAGGATGTGCTGACAACGGTCTCCTAGGTCCATGCGCATCCTCCGGTGACAATAACTTGTCACCATTCTGAGGTGTCGCAGATGACATGTTCGTGAAAGTGGATGGGTTGGAAGTATAAGGAGAGGGTGCACGGCGACGACCTGTGGCCATTGCCCCAATATTAGCCCCCACGTCAGTTTGTAGTCTTGGAACTTGAGGTCTCCCTCTAGGGACGCCATGCTCAGGAAGTTCTGTGGTCGATTTGGAACGATGGAGATGTTCGGCTTGGTGGGTTAATTCCGCCTCCAAGTTCTGAGAGGGGATGTAGACAAATCTCTTTTCTTGGTTTGTAATTTTAGGAGGCTCAGATCTAGCCTTCTCTCCCTCTTCTGCCAGAGGGACATTCTGTGAACCCGGGTCACAGTCCTGGTCCGATGCTGGTACATCCCCGGGAGTGATGGCAGAAGCAACACTGTCGAGGATGATGGGATATTGGTCCACCGAACCTCGCGTAGGAGCCGGCTGGTTCTCGCTCCTCAAGTCACGTAGAGGCAAATCGAGTCTGAGCTCCTTCGCCAGCGCCACTTCTTCGTCCTCCACGCACGGGGACGGTGGCCACTGCTGGATCATCTCAATTTCGCCAACTCGACAAAGGTATCATGGAGCATGTACTCAATGCCAGATGCTCGCGTGCGGGTTTCCTGCTTCAATTGGGTTCGAGTTGCAGACCATTAGGTCTGTGGAAAGAGCAAACAATCTTTGTTTGTGCTTGTTTCCCGACAGGAATTCGACGTCAAAAGGATTGTTGGACAAGGCTTATCATTATTTGAAGCAGGATCCAGGACGGGGCGCTAGCGGGTTGGGCAGTCGGGGCAGTCGGGTTTGAAAGGTGTTGCAGGAGGCGCGGGCAGTGTAGGAGCGTGGACAGTCGAGATCGAAATCAGCACATCATCGGTGATAGGGCGCGGGCGAGGTCGAGGAAGACGTGCATTCACTGCGAGGCAAGAAACCACGCAAGCAATTGAAGCTGCCCGTCTTCTTCGGGCCGGAGCCTTATGTGTGGTCAACGCGGAGAGGCGAAGGACTTGACGGAAATGCAGAGGCGTTCGGTGTCTGTACTAGGTACTCCGTAGACAGCTTACGCCAAAGGCAGAGGATGGAAGTTGCAAGAAAGGACACGCGAGAAGTGGTTTGAGGGCGGCCGGGTCAGTCGACGAGTGTACAGAGTAAGATAGGCAAGGGCAATGCGGCACAGTCAGTGAGACAGAGGAGGGAAGCATGCCTGCTAAGGCATCTGAAGAGGGCCGAGCGAACTGTCGTTGCGTGGCAATTGCATGCCTCCAGGTTCGCACAATGTCTGAGGCAAAAGTGGAGGTCAAGCTACGGAAAGGCGGTGTCCTCGGTGAGGAGCCGCTGAGCCTGGCATTGTTGTCGATGGACAAATAGATGGGAATGAGGCTGTTCTGTGCTGCAGACTAACTGCCACCCGACTGGGATGCGCACTGCGGGCTGCGAGGTTTGCTGGATGCCCCTGCACACCCCACACAATCCATCCGCCTCCAAGTTGCAGTTTGCCTGTCGCTCGCTGCTCACAGCCCATTAGCGGCACGTCGCCTGTCTTCACCAACGCTCTGCTGCACCTAATACGCACGCCATGCAGCTCATGCGTGCTGCTGCTGTGGCTTCCGCATTCCCGGCGAGCAACTCAGCTTGCAGCAGCAATGCCGCAGGCCTGATTAGCCCCTGTTCCTGAAGCACCCTCATCCTCCATGGAGTGATACGGACGCCGATCCAGCCAGAGAACAATCGCTCGATTACTTCCTCGGCCGCTGTCAGGAGAGACGGGCGGATATGCAGAACGCCTAGACCAGTATACAGACAGTACTGTATGTACGGAATACATACTACCTTATGTACTACCTACCTGAATACCCACGACCGCGCAGCCACCACCGACAATCCTTCGGCCCGTTTCTCCCTCCACGTCCACCGTACTGCTTGGTGCTTACATGGCCACTGCACAGCCTTTCTTTCTTCTTGCGCCGTGTCGCCCATCCTCTATCACTGCATGGTACTTCTGGCACATGCTGAGGTGAGGTCAGATGGGCTTTGATTCCGGCAGCCCATGAGGAGGGGGCATGTTCAATGTGGCAAGACCGAAACACGCCGGGTCATCGCTGACTAGGAAGCACACACAGCCACTCAGTTGTGCAGAGTCCCTGGCAGATCGACGGCTAATTAGAAGATTGCTGTAAGTAACCAACTGCAGGACAAGCGGCCGAACCATCTGGCTATGGAGGCTGTCAGGGCGCAGCTGGAGCCACTGGAAGCCCTCGCCATCGTTGCGGTGTCTGCCCAAGCCCTGTTGGCAATACGTCAATGGCCGCATCTCGAAGTTGATCTACTTTCGTGCTTGGCTCCAGAGCATACAGCATGATGGAGTACATTGTCAAAGAAGGCGACCGCTCAGGTAAAATAGCACGAGTCACCACATTGCTTCCTAAAGAACCCCAGTTCCTCACACCACGTACTATACGAGTATTGGGAGCCCGAGTCGCCCCATTCCAAAAGCCGGCTCCGTGGGACATTCGGACACTCCCGCAATTGATAACATGTCGCCTGCATGGGGGACTTCTGTGCAACATTCTTCGTCCTGACAGGCTGATCAGGGCACACCGGTCTGAGTACTCCGTACTGGGCATCCTGGGAACGCGGGGGCATACATAATTGATGTCCGTTGCATGTGCTTGGGCTGCCTGCCATGGTGATCATGCGACAGCTTCTCCCGCCTTTTCATGGCAGACAAGTATCTGCTTTCCAATCGAGTCGTCGTTACAAATGCCTCAGCTTTGGATTGACTGTTGAGTTATCTGGGCAAGTCTTCCAGCGAGAAGGCTGACATGGTCTTATCACCCTTGTGATCGATGACCGTGATATGGCAATGTAGTCTGTACACCGGTCGACGTGCAAGACTCCTACCTCGTAGCTCGAAACATCCAGGTTCGGAAACTTGCCAGCTAGTAGACGGAAACTGTGGCAGCGCCGTGGTTCAATGATGCTGGAACATAATGGTTAGTATTTTCATATTCGTATGTACCTATTCGATCCTTTTCACTTACTTGTATTATTAACTCCCCTGCCCCGCACTGCGGAAAGCATTCCAAAGCCGGCGCGGGACTGAGGGGAATATACGGACATGCATACGGAGTATAGAAATAACAAGGCGCGGCCACTATTGACGCCAACACAAGTTTTTAGTGTAGAGATAGTCTATTTGACTAAACTTGAGTCCTAGACACTGCCAGAAGACGGATGTAAGGACCAGTCTGAGGACTATACAGCGTCGCAGCCTTCAAGATTCCTGGTGCCCAACGAAAGAGCTGAGCTGCTTACGAATCGAGCGGGACTTCTACTCGGTAGTGTCTATGTCGGTTGCTTCTCTCCGCAGTCGACCTGCATGGTATAGATTGACCAGCACCAGCACCAGCACCAGCACCAGCACCGCAACATCTTCCAATTCTCTCCGGTTGCGTGCCGCACCCCCTCACGTCTTGCCGTGCCTCTCGTCGAACTCCAGCTCTTGCCTTAGGCCTCGAACACCGCCCACGTCGTCCATCCGCCTCCGCAGCATGTCGTCGATCTCGATTCCGGCCAAGATGAAAGCCATCCTGGTGCCCCAGCATGGCGGGGCCGACGTTCTACAATATACCGAGTCGCAGCCGCAGCCGAAGCTGTCGGACGGGCAGGTGCTGGTCAAGAACAACTTCGCCGGCGTGAATTTCATCGATACATACTTCCGCACGGGCCTGTACCCTCCCCCGGACGGGTTTCCCATCATCCTCGGGCAAGAGGCAGCGGGTACGGTGGCCAAAGTCGCGGGATCGAATCCGCTGGGGTTTAAAGAGGGCGACCGCGTCGTCTGGATCTTCCGCGGCGCCTATGCTGAATACACCGCGGTGCCGGAAGACCGAGTGGTTAAGATCCCCGCCGAACTGTCGGACGAGCACGCCGTCGGCGGCTTCCTGATGGGCATGACGGCGCTGAGCCTGGTCAAGGAAGCATACCCGGTGAAAAAGGGCGACACGGTGCTTGTGCACGCCGCCGCCGGCGGCATGGGTCTGCTTCTGTGCCAGATCCTGCGCGATCTAGACGTCACCGTCATCGGTACCGCCGGCGGGCCGGAGAAATGTGCCCTGGCCAAGCAGAACGGCGCGACCCATGTCATTGACTACAAGAGCTCCAGTGGGCCGAGCTGGGTCGAACAGGTCCTGAAGCTCACCGACGGCAAGGGCGTCGATTGCACCTTCGACGGTGTCGGCAAGGATACCTGGGAGGGCAGTCTGGAGGTTGCGAAGCGGAAGAGTAAAGTGGTGTATTTTGGAAACGGTCAGTCCTGTCCCATCCCACCTTCCCATCTTTTCCCTCCCTTTCTTGTGTTTCCCGTTCTGTCTGTTCGTCTAGCTGGCTGGCTGGCTGGCTGACCTAGATGCAAATCCAGCAAGCGGAGCCGTCCCGCCCTTCAACATCGCCAAATTGTCGGCAAAGAACGTGTCGATCATGCGCTCCACGCTGATGAATTATATTGTGACGCGTGAGGAGCTGGAGGACTATGCCACCAGCGTCCTCGACCTGATCAAGGTCGGGAAACTCAACATCCGCATCCACAAGACCTATCCGCTCAAAGATGCCGTGGAGGCTCACAACGATCTGGAAGGTAGACGGACAACGGGCAAGTTGTTGTTGAAGATCTAGTGGAGGAGCCCCAAATTAGGGAAAGGAGAGAGGAGCAGGAAGAGAAACAGTGAGAGAGAAGCCTCAACAGAAAATCGTAGAGTAGTGAAAAGTCCTGATGAACGGAAAACCCTCCTGTCATCCAGCTTGTATACCGATCATTGACATGACAAGAGCTCTGAAAGAGCACTTGCTTACAATCATTTGCTCGACCTTTGGCATGTCAACACTTCGTGCCGTTCCCATGGATCGATTCGTTCCTTGTGTCTTTGTACAACAGCTCTTATTCTTCGCTTGCTTGATTGACACTTTGAATACCAGCAGGGGTGCAATACTTATAGCCCAACTTTGGCCATTTCCTCTCCATTTTGATCATCCAGCCGATTCGACATTTCGTGCTCTTCTCCAACAACGGTCGCCCTTCAAAGTCGACGTGACACTCGTTCGTTCGAGCATATGGTTCCATGACATAGATTTGCGTGAGACCATTAGACCTAGGCCTTCCATGGCAGCGCTGCCACATTGGAATGTGGGTTATCGAAGCCATAGATGGGAGTGCCCATCTGTAGTGGCGATTGTCAGCTGATTTGTAGTAAACATTGCTTTTAAAGAATGGCGGGTGTGTGTGTGTGTGTGTGTGTGTGTGTGTGTGTGTGTGTGTGTGTGTGTGAGAGAGAGAGAGAGAGAGAGAGAGAGAGAGAGAGAGAGAGAGAGAGAGGAGGGGGCACTTACCTGCCGGAGCACAAAGACCACATCCTGCGTAGTGACGGTCTGGGAGATTTATAAATTTATTAGCCTGACGTTCTATATGCCGGGGGCGCCACCAGCCGCAGTGCCATATGTACCTTTCTGGCATTACTGAGGGGAGCGATCTGTTTTGGACCTCTCATTGTCGGATGCCCGAGGACAATCACGAGCCGCTCGATGATCTAGAAAGATAGGATTGCATCAGGTCAACCTGAACTCGACCCAGATGAATGAGGGTCCCGGATCTTTGCCTGGAGACTTGACGCTTACCTCTTTCAAGCGGAGCTTGAGGACCTGGCGGACGCAGTCGTAGATATCTCGTTGAATTCGTATGATTCCGCCTCGGCGTGCAAGACGACTGGAAAGAACATCCATCCGTCAGCAAGATCGAGTGCCCATCTCATCCCACCGAGGAGCACTTGCTTAGACATACCGGATGGCTGGCTTCGCTGGATTCGCCGACAGTTAGCATCTGAGCTGCCCTTGAGGTGAGGATATGGCCAGTCATGTAGATGGACTTACTGATCCCCATGATGGGGTCGAAACGACGCCTTGCCTGACGATGTCTGTAAGGGATGTGACTTCCATGACCAAGCCCATGGCCGTACAGAGGTTTCGGGACAGTCATCTCGGCTGTAGGTTGACAATCGGACTAACTGAACAAGTGTATCGACAGCGAGCAAGGCTGATGAGGCAGAGGCTTTTGACTGAGAAGGTGGGAACGGAGAGAAAGAAACGGTTGAGGGGAAAGATGGCGAGGAAGAAAGTTAGAAGGAAGGCAACACTGGAAAAATGTGAGATGAGGTGAAGAATTCTTGAGGACTGAGGTGGAAGTGATGGCGAGTGTGACGAACAGTTCGATAATTCAGGAAAGTTCACGTGGACGTGGACAGGGACAGTGTGTTATAGCCAGGATCCGAGAAGAGAAATGTAGGAAAATAGGACATTAGACATTAACAGGTGCTGGTATATCCAATCGTAGGTCATCCAGCCATCCAGTCTGCTGCAACATAAAGTGGTATCGTCAGGCTATGAACGTCGCTTCGGCGAACATTTTGCCAGCTTCGGATATTTCCTCGTCGCCAATCTTGAGCTTCAGAGTGAGTTGATCCTTCGGGCAATACTGTTTGAAGAGGTCAGTCTCAAGTTCTCTCGAGGGTGTAAGAGTCCTACCTGAAAGATATGTGGTTTCAAGCCGGTTGCACCACTGATGAAAGACTTGACGAAGCCAGGCAAATGAGCCAGTACATCGATTCGATCAGATCGAGCTGGCAGATCCCCTGTAATCTCGCCGACTACAGGCTTGCCATTCTGTTCGCCTTTCCACTCATAAGCAATTGTTTTTGGTTCCGGCCAGTCGTCCTCAGTATCCTGGTTTGCAGTGACATGTTTCGCGGTGCACAAGCCGGCGCACACCAATTCATTGTCCTTTGCGATCCCGCCAACAGAGACGACAGTCCTCCCATAGGATGCAGGCGTTGTGTATTCCATAAGCACGGCGGAGTAGGTTGGCGATTGAAAGTTGACAAAGTTCCATCTGACTGCCAGGTGATGCGGTTTCATCCCCTGGAGCGCGTACACATATAGCGCTCTCCCATCCACCTTGTACTCCCTGGAGGGCGTCTGCATGGTTCCGGTGACCGTACATCGGGGCCAGAACGCATGTCGCATAGAACCCCAAGGGTTTGCGGGATCGGTGCCGAAATAGCTTGTGCCATCCTCCCCCAATTGGAAGCCGGGGGCAGTTCTTGTCACCGTCAAATTGACAATGCAATTGTCGTTGACCGCCGACTTGATTGTGTAGGTATCGCCCGCCTCATTCAACTCGAACGCCAGGTTCTCGGCATAAAACGATGTTTGTGACTCGTCAAATCCGTAATCACTCAGCGGATCTGAGCACCAAAGATGTTTTCCAGGGCCGTCGTGGTCAAAGATCTTCATGTTAAACTGCGCAGTTGTGTGGATGCCACTGGTCCTGGTCAGTGATGCAGGCACGCGACAATGGAGCAGGATCTTACCCAACATTGCTGTAGATGATCTGCGCATTAGACATAGTACCATCGTCAGCCATGAAATAGAACGTCTCGGTCTCGACATTGGTGCTGTCCATAGCCTTCCATTGGAGGTCGCTCCTGTTGAGAATGGAGTATGGCTTTGAGTCTCTCTGTGTGCTCACAGGCTGTATCGCGGTAGGTCCATACTCCGGTTCCTCGGTGCCGACAACATTCGCTAACTGCTGCTTGAACCAATTCATACTGTCTATTGAGATGTGGTGCAAGTCTAGGGAGAATCGCAGAGTGAATGGATGTCGGTGCGTGTAGTTGGAAAAATACTTTAATATGGTGAGATATGCCTAGGGGCACGAGGTTAGATTGTTTTCGACGTCACCGTACTGTCCTTGGTACCGCACTAGTAGTACAGTAGTACGGGATGGATCATTGGCGTTAAAGCTCTAAGGCCTAACGGCATCCTTGGCCTAAGCAGCCCCCCCAGTCCCGGGTGCCTGCTGGAGCCTAAGGAGCCCTGCGTTAACGGCGCAGAGGCCAGTAGGTGCCTGGAAAGAGGGCCAAGGAGGCTCCAGGGCATACTAAGTAAGGTAGTGCCTAAAGCACCTACGCTAAGCCAACACGGGACATTGTCGAGTCTCCAGTCACGCCGGTGTGCACCCGGGAGCTTCGTTTATGGTACTCCGTCCAAAAAAGCATCAATATTTTCTGCCCGTCACCACCAACAGCGGATTAGCCAGCTACTTCCCCTTCTCGTTTCGTGGCTGACACAACGCGCCAGCTGCCGTTCGACAAGCTCATCCTCACGCCTCTGCATAGGCTGCTAATTCTCAATTGGCCCTCTCCCTCTGCATCGACGGTTACTCGCCCATCATGGCTCGAAAAGTGCCTGCTCGCGACCAGATCGTCAAATTGATAGTTGGCGCCGGCCAGGCAAGTCCTAGTCCGCCTGTTGGCCCGGCACTTGGTAGCAAGGGCGTCAAGAGTATAGATTTTTGCAAGGTATGTTGATTAGGGCCAATGTATGATACAAGACTTGCTCATGCTCGAGAAGGAATTCAATGCCCGTACAGCTCACATTACCCCTGGAGTTCCCATTCCAGCTCGAGTCACCGTCCGTCCAGATCGCTCTTTTACGTTCGAGCTACGTACACCCATGACCTCCTGGCTTCTGCTCCGAGCCGCCGGCGTGAAAGAAATCAAGGGCAAAACACGAGGAGCACAACGACCTGGTTCCGAAATTGTTGGCACCGTCTCGCTCAAACACATTTATGAGATTGCCAAAATCAAGCAGAGTGAGCTGCGTTTGTCGGGTCTCAGCCTCGAAGGACTATGCAAGAGTGTCATCTGGCAGTGTAAATCAATCGGCGTCAAGGTTGTGCCGTGAAGTATCGTTGCCAGATCCCGGCCTGCGGAAATGATATGAAGCATCTACTTCGGCCCCTGATAACACAAAGGCATGACTACTTGTTCTCTGCCTAAGCGGTACCTTGCCCCAACGATAGGACACATGAGAACGATGCCGCGCATCCGGCCACCTTTCACTCCACAGGCCTCACAGAAAGAACTAAACATCCCAATGACGAGAGTACAAACGATTTTATTCTCGATGTCGATGGACTGCTAATAGTCCCTCAACTGGGGCTCCAAGCATACTAGTCCTCCGCCTCCTTGGATCATTTTATCCTGGAACAAAGGGCCAGTGGTCAGCCGCACCAACGCCGTATCTGGACTCCCCTCCTGCATCTTTGATGGCCAATCGACTCCATCAAATATAGAAGGGAGAGGTCATTGCAACGGGAAACCACGGGTGCTTTTCACTGCAAACTGGGGTTTGCTGGGGCATACGGTGTTCAGCTCGGGCCGAAAGTACACCGAGGGCGGTTCCTCTAAGAGGATTGCTGGTGGGCAGGTATGATGGAGGGATGTTCTTTAGTGTTTGAGGCCGCCGACTTTCTGACATCAAGAGACTTCATCCACCGACCCCATGGGGACGAGGGGGACGAAGCACGAGCATGTGGATGTGGACGAGCTGGCAGAAAATAGCATCTGACGACGGCGTTCAGCGGACTGGATAGGACGGCATGCGCATACCGTACATAATCAAGTGTTTATCGTGAGCCATATACTAGGAATGTAGCTCGACAAATCAAAATGCCTAGGTACACAGAGCTACGGGACATGATGACTCCTCCATTCTAATCGAGCTTGAGCATAAGGATGACGTGGGGGACACGAACAGGCAGACAACGTCTTCTGGCAAGGCGTCAGCAGTACAGTACGTACGAAAGAGAAGTACGAGGAGGGCAGATCCGGGCAGATCTAGGTTGTTATCCAAGCGTCCGGGCGAGCCGGAATGGCAGCTGAAAGTCAAAAAGGAGAGTGAAGAATAATCATCGCGAATAATCATCGCAGTGCAAAGACAGTAGTAGTAGTAATGGCGGGAACAGGTGACACGACTACCTGCCTAGTATGTGCAGCCGTACGGAGTACTACGTAGGGGAATGATTTGTCCAGACTCGGTCTCCCTTTCAATCAATGGTGTTGGAGGTTCGACCGTGGCTTGGGGATCAGATCAAGGGTCGGCTTGATGCACTGTGGCTTCTGGATCCTGGCGGGGCAAAATCTGCCCATCCCACCTCGGGTGGTGGTGCCAGTAGTCGTGGTGACTGGTGAGGGAGAAAAGCGACGGACACTGGGACAGGGAGAAAGTCCGCTGTTACTCACTACTCGCCCTGTGCCGCGGGTTGACCTTCAGTTTGGCAGTCCGAGTGCTCTGCAGCGTATACGGAGTACGCACCGTTGAACGGGTTGCCGCTTTCATATGTCAATGCATCAGCGTCAGACCTTTCAGGCTTTCTCTGCTGTTTGTCTCACTCCCCTCTGTCCTCCACGCTCCACCCATCCGCCCGCCTCTTCCCTCTCGTTCGCCTTGACGGACGCGTGGTATCAAAATCTCGCATTCTAACATACTACGTGAGTTGCGCCGTCTCCACTGCCCCCCGACCAATACTCGCCCTTCCCGCGCCGTCACTAAGCTCATCTGTTCCCTCAGGACTGGAGCTCTCGATCCTTTCTGACGACAAGCCTGCTCAGATTCTTCGTCTCTGTTTCTGTTTCGCACGAATCTCACCCGGAGCCACCGACGTCTGAAATACTATCGCTCGTTCATGTAGTCACTCGTTTGTCTCCGGCCGCCGACCTCCAATACCCACCGAAGATACCCGAGCATGCCCTCGAAATTATCCGCAATGCTTCTCCCGGGCGGTGAGGCGAAGAAAGAGAAAGGTATGGAGGGGTCGAGTGCACAGAAATCAGGTCGGGAAGCTGATGTGCGGGATATAGATTCAAATGACGGGCAGACCGAAACTCCCGAAAACCGAGAAACTGCAGAGTCTTCACAACACAGCGTGCGATTCGCTTCGCAAAATGAAGAGATAGATCCGCACGATGAGAACAGACGAGATACCCCGCAAGCAGGCGCCGTGAGAGACGAGGGCCTCAGTTCCGAAGCGCATGAGCAAATCCGAAATTTGGCCATGTCTCTTCAGAGATCAAGATTACAAGAAAACAGAATGTCGCACTTTGGCTACGAGGCGGTCTCGATGCCGCCCTCGCGAGTATGTGGCCTCCTCGCCGACAAAGATGTCACTGACCGTACAAATAGGTACCATCGAGAGAGAGTGATGCGCCCGAAACTCCACGTAGCTCAATTCGACAGGGCCACGGTTCTCTATCTTCAGCCTTTCATTCGCCTCCATTGACACCACATGGCTCGAAAGATAGCAGAGCTGATATAGCCGGAGCGGCCAAAGGTCAGCAAGCATCCAATGCCATCACTCCGCAAACCTCTCCTCCTCCCGACTCACACGGACGAGGTCTCTCTCAATCCACATCCCCTTCACAGTCTGTATCAAGACCGTCATCCTCCGAACAACAGTCCACCCGATCTAGCCTAGGGCACCATAAACTAGTACCCAAATTCGAGATTGGGCCGTCAGAGTCTGCAAGCCCGACAGACGAAAGCCCTGTTGGAACGCCCAAGCTTCGGCCTTCTTCCCCGCAACTGGAAGTCCAACCGCCTCAATCTAAGACTGGATCATCCGAACACAGGCATTTCGGAAGTACAGGGAAGAATTCTCTTGCCCCAGCGATTGCAGCAGCGGCAGAGCGGATACCCCGAGCAGGAAGTAGTACCGACGTTTCAGGAGACAAACGGTCTTCCATCTTTGGCAACAAGAAAGATCCCTATTCCTATCTCAGCGACGCCGCGAGTGAAAAAGGTGGTTTGGAAGGAAAGAAACATGGGTCAATGTCTGAACTGAAGCGGTTCTTCAGGCTCGGCGGCCACAGTAACAAACACAAACACCACCATCACCACCACCACGGAGCTCCCCGGGACGAGTCTCCAGCCTCGTCAGTTCCGGCTTCCCGAAGATCTACAAAGACTGGGACAAGGACGCCACCTCATCAAGCACCTCCCGTGAATGTTCCATTCATGGATGAGCACAGCCTTGAGGCCAAATACGGAAAATTTGGCAAAGTTCTCGGGTCCGGTGCTGGAGGCTCTGTCCGATTACTGAAACGAAGTAGTGACGGTGTGACTTTTGCTGTCAAACAATTCCGAGACAGACATTCTTGGGAGAGTGAAAAGGACTATAACAAGAAGGTGACGGCCGAATTCTGTATCGGATCTACGTTGCACCATGGCAACATCATTGAGACCATGGACATCATCCACGAAAACAGTCGATGGTACGAGGTCATGGAGTACGCACCATATGACCTGTTTGCTATTGTCATGACGGGCAAAATGACAAGAGAAGAGATTGCCTGTGCATTCCTCCAGATCGTCAACGGGGTGAGCTATCTGCACAGTATGGGCCTCGCACATCGCGATCTCAAGTTGGACAACGTGGTGGTGAGCGAGCACGGGATCATGAAATTGATCGACTTCGGTAGTGCCACCGTGTTCAGGTATCCTTTTGAACACGAAATTGTCCTAGCTTCAGGTATGTTATCGTTTCCGCATGGGCGTTGCGGCTGCTGATCCCCCACTAGGCATTGTAGGATCGGATCCTTATCTAGCCCCTGAGGTGTACGAGGAGAAAAAATACGATCCCACAGCCACCGACATTTGGTCCCTGGCGATTATCTTTTGTTGTATGTCGTTACGCAGATTCCCGTGGAAGCAACCGCGGCTTGTCGACAATTCATACAGGCTGTTCGTTGCTACGCCCACTCCGGGCACACCTGTACCGGATTCTAAACCTCGGAAGTCCTCACGAACACTTGCGGAGCCGGATGATGGATCTCGACGCCCATCGGAAGCTCACGAAAGCTCTTCGTCGCACCACCACCAGCATCATTCCGAGAGTGCAGGGACGGAATCACGGCCTGGGACATCTGGCGGGGATAAACAGGAAGTCATCAAAGGTCCTTGGCGACTACTTCGCATTCTTCCGCGTGAGAGTCGACATATCATTGGCAGAATGCTCAAAGTTGATCCTGCGGAACGTGCAACCATGGATGAAGTGCTTGAGGACGAGTGGGTTCTGAGCTCGCAGGTCTGTTATCAGGAGGAAAACGGCGTTGTCCATCGCGCACAAAATCACACACACACCCTGGAAGCCGGATCTGGAGGACCTCCCCCTACCAAGGTGTAGGGGTCGATACTTGACTTGGGGTTGATGGTCCCAAGCACGCTTGATTGGATATGCTCATCATGTCACAGCGCTACGGTTATGGTTACGGATTTGACGATGTTAGATGTTTCTTGAGGAATGAGACGGCAACGATGCACAGAACTGGATGGAGGGGTACGCATTGCGGCGTGATTGACTGATTGCGCGGACTGTCGTGGGAGCGAAAGGTGTCCGACGCTCCAGTGGGTTTATATTGTAGATGACAGTGATTACGCTTCGCAGCATTTGAGAACTTGAGCCATTGTTTGTCCAGAACAGAGTCCTGGGAGACCACCTACAATCCCAATGGTCCAACACCCTGTAACCGTATATTAGCCGTATACGGAGAACTGAGTACATAGTCGTAGAGTGACGGGTGCGGCGAGACGGCGTTGGTCACCGTCGGGCTAGGCACCCGCACTTCGCGCCCCGGCTTCTAGAATGGATCAACTACTGAGTAATTACTTGGGTAGTGCCTTCAGATACGACCAGCTCTGCCGACCCAGCTCCTCGCCAATCCCACCCACCTCCTTGCAGTTGACATACAGTATCCCCCGCAGACCGGTTGTCAAGGCGGAAGCTCGATAGTACGCCAACTCTAACGACAATGGCTGACTGAGAGCATACAACTCGCAACTCGCAGAGACAGTCGAATCTACCTGCATATGGCCAAGAAGAAGCGTCAGAGGATCAGCTATGGTCAGGCAACCCTGCCGCTTACTGCTGATCGACTGGCACATGGCTAATGAGCAACAGTCCTGCCTTTGGCGAGCACGCCAGGCGGCCATAGACTTGGGGTGAACGGATTAGCCTTTGACGAAGAACGCAATATCTTGTACGCAGCCCTTCCTTGCCCGTGAGCGGCACCAACAGCTACTGAGATATGACACAGATACACCGGTGGACGCGATGGAGTCGTGTGTGCCTGGGACCTCGACCTCAGAGCGCAAAAGAGGAATCCCTATACCGATGCCACGAAGGAGAAAAAGAGCACCGTCACCTTCCGCAAGCAGGTGCAGGCACATACACACTGGGTGAATGATATCATCCTGGTGAAGAACAACTTGGGCCTGGTATCCGCGTCTTCAGATGTCACGGTCAAACTATGGCGACCACATGGCCACGAAACTGCGCAGGCATACACCATCGGGTCCCATAGCGACTATATCAAGTGTCTGGCCGTGCCCGACCGCAGCTCCGATTGGGTTGCGTCTGGCGGGTTGGATCACAAGATCTGCCTGTGGGATCTCAGTGGAGCTGGAAAGACGCTCGAAATCAACGTCAGTAAGGCTGGCGACGTCGTCAAGGGCTCTGTGTACGCCCTCCGCGCTCGGGGGTCGATGCTTGCTAGTGGAGGTCCGGAGAGCGTGGTCCGGCTTTGGGATGTGAATTCCGGCAAAGGCATCACCAAGCTCGTAGGACATACAGACAATGTGCGAGATATCCTGATCAGTGATGACGGTGATACTTTGCTCACGGCCTCGTCCGATCAAACCATCAAGGTTTGGTCTATCGCCGCTGGACGGTGCATCCATACCCTGACCATGCATAACGACAGCGTTTGGTGCATGTACTCAAACGACCCGAACCTGGCCGTCTTTTATTCGGGGGACAAGTCCGGCCTGGTGGCAAAGACAGATACTCGGCACGCCATGGAAATTGACGATGGTGTGTCAGTTGCCGTGTGTCAAGAACATGATGGCATTAGTCGTGTTCTGCCCGTTGGCAACTCGGTATGGACAGCAACTTCAAGCTCCAGTGTCAATCGATGGCTGGACGTTGATACGGAACTCGACATCGAGACACCACCCACTTCCCCACGTCAAGAGCGTAGAGCAAGCCTAGAGACGAGGAATCACCTGTCGCCAGATTCTTCCGCCACGCCACCTCCAACCTCCAACGGTGAGGGCGACAAGAACAAGATCCCTCATAATGCCGTTCTACGCATCTCCAATACTGCTCTACACCCAGGCAGGAAGAACTTGGGCAGGCTTCCTAATACGTCTGCAACGAACGTCAGGAAGGCCTCGGAAGCCATGATCACGGATGATCTGAGCCTCGTTGTCCCCATTCGAGGACAACCAGCCGAAACCATCGAGGGCCAAAATGGACTGATCAAGCATGTGATGCTGAATGACAAGAAGAGGATCCTCACCTTGGACACGGCCGGAGAGGTTGTCCTGTGGGATCTGCTCAAGGTAAGCCACACCCCCTGGGGGGATGTGGGCTCTTCCCTAACATGGTCGACCAGTGTGTTCAGATCAAGTCCTTCGGCCGCCGACACCTTGACGAAGTTGTGCCAGAAGTGAATACAACCGAAAGCGTGGCCAACTGGTGCGCTGTAGACACCAAGACTGGCAAAATCACCGTCATGCTGGAGGAGAACTATTGCTTTGATGCTGAGGTTTATGCGGACGAGCTAGATTTGCCCAATGACCTTGCTTTCCGTGAGGATCAGAGAAGTGAGTATAGCCGCAGATCCCCATCCAAAGCCGCCCAAACTGACGTCCCTTTCACAGTCAATCTCGGGAAATGGGTACTGCGCAACCTATTCTCAAAGCTGGTTGACGAGGAAATCGCGCGAGACGAGGCCCATCGACGCACAATCTACATTCAGCCGCCCCCGAGCAGTGGCCTGAACCGACCAGGCGCACCCACTAGCATTATGCTGCCAGAGTCCGTCACGAGCACTCCTGTGGTATCTCCTGGGAGCCTTACAACGCCGCGGGCATTCAACGGGCATCCCCACGTTCCCGCGACCCCCAGCCTGGCAATTGGAGCGGCGACTCCAGGTTTCGCGCCGTTAAGTGGCACGCTGACATTGCCTCCTACAGCCGAAGAAAATACTGCACAAAGCAATGGCGCTGTGCCGTCAGTGCAGCCGACTCCCCCAGCTACCGAGACACTGAACGATTACTTTTCTTCTCCCACTCCTATTCAGAACCTGTCCGAGGCATCGTCCGAAAGCACCAAAATCCCCCTGACTCCAGGTGCAGTAGAGGGCACGGCGCTATCCATACCGACATCGCCAACCGAAGAAAAGAAAAAGGGTCTTTTCGGCAAGAAATTCCCAATGACATTTCCCAAGAAGCTGTCCACCAGGACATCGACTGAGGTCAAGGCCCCCGTCGCGACGGAAGAAAAATCGGACACGGCATCCTTTAAGTCGTCGGAAAAGGAGGAGAAGGTCATCGAGGATAACTTTTTCGGCGTGATCCAAAAGATCCGGCAAGAATATGAAGACCACTTGGACTCCAAACCAGATCAGCCGCCCCCACCAGGCATTACGCCCAGCTTGCCTATTGAGACGCCTGTGTTGACGCCACCGCCGCACACTGCCATTATCATTCAGGAAGACAACCCGGAATCCGGGGGCTTAGCAGACCAGTATCGAGGCGAGATAGGCGATCTGGGCAGTGAGGCCGACACGTTGGAAAAGATCGCGCCCATGTGGCTGGGTGAAATGTTGCTCAAGGTGCGTACTCTAATCAAGACAAGCCCAATCCAGTCCAATCCAGTCCAGTCCAGTCCAGCTGCTCCGGCGAGCCGGTCTCCCTTGTTTCCCGCCTCTTCGCGGGTATGTTGCATCTAACCATTTTTTTTTCTTTCCATCCAACCCGTGTTTCTAACTAACGGATGGCTGCTGTCAGAACCAAATCCCATACAAAGACAGCGTGAAAGTCTCGTTCGTGCTCCACCCCTATGAAAACCTGTTGCCATCGATCGCCTCGCCGGACGGTAACGCACGTCTCAATGCGAACCGCATGCTCCGGGCGAAGAAAATCATGGCCTACATTGCCGAACGCATCGAGGCGCCACCGGACCCGGACCGGCCTGGGGCAGACCCGGAAAGCGACGCCCTCAAGCCGGAAGAATATCTCGAGTTGTATTGCCAGGGCCAGCTGGTCGATCCGAACACGACGCTGGCAACGCTCCGAGTGCATGTCTGGCGCACCGGCGGCGATGTCGTCTTGTATTACAGGACGAACGGGCGCAAGGAGCTGAGACTGCCGCACCCATCTGACGTACCGACTACAGAGGAGAGCGAGGAGCACACTGGGGTGGTGAGGTAGCGAAAAGAAAAAAGGAAGAAAGAAACTAAAAGGTGCCCCGACGAGCATCATCCAGGGTACAGGGTACATGGTACAGGGCGACCGGAGTTGAGAGGGCATGGTAAAGTGAAGGAAAGCGGAGTGTGTTCCGGCCGTGGCTGGCTCCGTCCAACTGCTGTGCCAGCCTTCAGATGCAGATGGAGATGCAGGATGCAGGATACAGTATCCGTATGCAGTCAGTGGTTACGTGAACGTGAATGTGAGCGTGGTATGATGATGACGGTCGTGGTGCGAGCTGAATTCACCCTGAATGCCGAATGCAGAGGCCAATATTGCAATGGATGGCAGGCCTGAATCCCAAAAAAGTCCGTACTGTATGTGTTCTTTCTTTTATGGTCTTTGTGCATGATTACATCGTACAGAAGATGCGGGATTACAGGCTTCTGTAGCCTGGTCAGCTGATCCATCCCCGAGAACATATGCATTACTAGTACACGGTGCAGGAGAACTTCGATCGTGCTCCCCTGAGAAAGGTCAAGACTGTGCTCCGGGGTTGAAGACCTGAGAAAGATTCAACATGGCAAGGCTCTCGTCCAATTTGGGGGCCGACTGCGCGCTTCAAGACTGTTCCGAAGCCAGGATATTCCAAACGTATTGGTACGTCCCGAGAAAGATGGCGCCGCCGGTGCTGATCCATCCAATCCGAGGCACGATTCCGCGGAACAGGCCAGATGGTCCTTCACTCTTCAAGATCTCCTGCACCACCCTGACAGGGCCTGCTCTTGTAGGAGGAGAAGTAATCGACGAGGTGCCCGAGCTTGAGGGGTTTGTTTCTTTGCGCGCGAGCATGATTCTGGTCTTCAGCACATCCAACGGCGTAGTTAGCCCCGCGGCAACCGCACCCGCCATGCTCCCGAAAACTGCGCTCTCCGTAGCTGTGACAAGTCCCTCTGGACGACCCGTGTCTTGATGCTGTCTAGCTGAATAGGACGCCTTCAAGTATTCCCACAGACTGAACTGGACGATCGTGAAGGGGATTTCGCGCATAATCGTGACTCCACCACCTCTGTATAGCTCGCGCACCATTGTCGCGACACCGTCTGTCTTGCGTAGCGCCAGGATGTCCTGGAATGCGAGCAGCGAGGAACCGCCAAACAGGCCTGCTTGGGCCCGTTGCTTTACTACCTCGGTCGGCACGCGAATAGCGCATGCGGCGATCTCACCCAGCGATGATGCGATCATGTGCGCGTACGTCCGCGTCCAGGAGAAGGAGGATAAGGTAGAGGGTGTCTGACTCGAGTCCGTCGCCAGTGACCGTTTCACGCCGTCGTAGACCAGGAAGAAAAGTGCCGCCGAGGGCATCGATCCCAGCATTGCTGACGGCAGGCCTGCATACATGCTACGCAGCGTTCCGCGCAGGGTATGACGCGGGAGTAAACTCGCAGTTTGGCGCCCATGGTTACTATTGAGTAGGTTCGACTGCAGGCGTGTCTTGATTGTGTCGAGCGGGTACAGAGAGAAGTCGACCGTCAGTCCGGCAATGGCGCCCGCCTATATGTAGTGGCAAACAAGTAGTCAGAGAGAAGTTCTCGTGTAAGAGACGTGGCATGGCGTATGAACGACGGGGAATGGCAGAGGGAGAGGCGGTGCAGCTGGAAATGGTCATGGTCACGGACAATGAGCGATCGGGACCATAACGAACCCACGAGCGGCTGGGCTCGTAGAGCTTCCGACAGCGCTACATCTTGCTCGGTCATGCCTGAGCTGGAGCTGAGGCGAGGCCTTGCCGTTCTTCACACAGCAGCGTAGGCCTCTGTTGGTCACGGTTGTCAGGGGGTGGATTGATGGACTGTTGGGAGTCAATGGAAGAAAAGTCTGGAGGGCAAATAATAATCATAATGGTTGGAATGACATCAGCTGCGGTCGACTTCCGAACTCGGAGAGAAAAGGTCCAGCAACCCAGAGAGGTATTGTTGTAGCATTACGGAGTACAGTGTATTGTGTATGTCATTCTTCACATTGAGTTTACCAGGCTGATCATGATCAGCTGAATATCTATTGCCTCAGCCTTCTACCGCCTTGGTCGTATGATGTCTGATCATGAACCCTCCGTCCGCTTTCCTCACGACATGTTGGATCCAGCCTATCCCACCGTCTCACCATCCATGTCGATCTGGCTTTGCCCGAGCCAGTATCTCGAAGTCAACCTCCCGACTATGATGTCTACAGACGCTGATGGGGTTGTATAGGCGTGTGGTTCGGAGATGTCAGGTGCGTACCGTAGCAGGAGCTTGCAATAGCAGCCGCCGATCAGTGTGAGAGCTTTTTTTCGGAAGGGAGGACATGTAAAGAGGCCCGAAACATCCTTGCAGGTCCAGCCTTCTACACATTCAATAGTCATGGTGTCCACATGGCGCCTGAAACCTCAACGCTTCAACTCTTCAACTGGGGTATCGGGAGAAATTCCTGCCTGTCGGGCGGCAGTGAAGCACCCAGGGCGGAGCACTGCTCCACGGTTTTGAGTGTTGGTCGAGATAAGGGGATGAGGGGACAAGGGGACCATGGAACCATCGTTTCGAATTACATTAGGTAGGACGTGTTGAGGGCGCAGTTTGAAAGAGATGCAACGCAGTCCAAGTTGAGGGATGCAGCAGCAGGGCACTGCAGGCGGTGTTGCCTGGCAACCGGAGGTGGAGGCCGAAATCTCCGCATTCGGCAGACCCCAAATACCGCCCACGAAAACGGTGGCGCATTTCCCATCCAGACGAAGAAACATCGCGTCGCCAAACTGATAACAGACTGTATGTGTATAAGCGGCCAAACCACTCACGTCCCGCGCACAACGCACGAGTGCAGCCTCTCCCCGCGGCCATGTTTAAAGACAGCATTGCTTTCTTGTATCCTATACCACTATCGAGTTGAGCTTTGAAATTACTCTAGCTGGCTCAGCGCAGTGGGCGCCCCCGCGTCGTCCCATTATCTTATTGTTTTCGTGACTCTGTCACCTTTCCCATTTCCCATACCTCATTCATAGTTGGTCTATCCTCACTCAACTACGGCCTTGCCAGCGCAGCCCCAGCCCCAGTATGGAACCCTGGCTAGACTCCCTCTCGGAGGATTGGAAGTCGGAACACCCCTCCTCCTCTCCCGCACCGTCGCTCTCGAGCAGCCGCCAGAATCATGGCAGCGTCGTGCTGTCCCGCTCCCAAAGCCAAAGCCGCATTCCACATCTGGCCAAGATGATGCGAAAAGACTCATACTCATCTACGGGGAGCTTCTTGAGGCATAGGTCTACCAGGGGCCAGGCACGACCAAATGGTGAATCCATCCTACGGGAACGCAGTGCATCAAGCCTCAACATGCCCCCTCAGCCGGGGTCCCAAAAACACACAACTCTTCCGCGCCGTCCCTCTAGTGCTTTTTCCGACTCGCAAAACTCCGTCCAACACTATTCGATCAACGAAAAGCCTGCGCCAGATCAGACACCAGAATGGAAGAGGAGGCTTGCGAATGGCGAAGACATAGGCAGCGACGGGTTCGACCTCTTCTCACCGTCCAAGTTGGAGGGTATCTTCAAAAAGCCAATGCCATCGAAACCATCGAGCGAAGGCAAAGTCGAACCCACCGATCTCGATTCGACTTCTTGGAAGCCATTCACCCTCCCTGTCTCCCATTCCTTACCGGACCAATACAGCAGCATTCGACAGACCCGAAGTCTGCCCAACCTGGAAGTCTTGGAAGAGGTCAACGAGGAAGAGGAGCTGTCTCAGGACGACCTATCCGCCCTGTCTGCAGATTCTGCGCGTGAGGGATCGCTCCGAGGTCTTGTGAGGCAGCGGGTCCAATCTCTTGAGCGTGCTAATGCAAACGACTCCGTGAGACCATCTTCAGCGTGCTCCATGGATCCGCAAGAAAGGAGCGGATATGATATGCACGACTCCCGATGGAGGACGGTCAGTGGTCAGGAAGAGTTAAAGAATGAGCTCATCAGCCCGGTGACGGTGTCAAAGCAGAACTCGATTCGCGCCACAGTCCTGCGCAACTCTCTTGAGGCCAATATAAAGTCGTTGGATAGCAGATTGAGGAACATTGCGCCGGCGACCGCAGACCGCCCAACCTCGAGCTCGAGCGACAGAGACGTCAGCTATGGAAATAGTTCCATTGTTCATGCCGCTACCCATGACGAGCCTCTACCCGACTTGACCTCCCAGTCTCTCCCGGATGACTTGTCAATGGGGACGCAGGACTTCATTTCGCATGGAGGATTTATCAATTCAAGACGCGGTGGTCGTTCCAATGAAGCTTCTTTCCTCCGGAAATCTCTCAGCTTGTCGCAAGATCATTCACAAATCGAGTCAAACTCGCGGCCGGTCTTCCAATTCCACAGTTCGCCTCCTCAGCCCTCTCGCCTGTACGATGACAGTATTGAGCAGAGTAAACTCAGCGCAAGCGCTCCGACCACACCCCAAGATACGAGCGTTGTGCATCACACCGAGGCCTATACCAAGCCTGCATCGTCCGGAAGCCCCCTCAAGCTTTTCGGCAACCGAGATACTTACACAAACAACAAATTAATGCGGATATTAAGCCATTTCGAAGAGCCAGGCGACCAGTCAGAGAATTCAGGCAATGACCACTCACCCCAAGAGCAGCAGGATAACGCTCTTCGCATGAGCCAGTTCGGAAAAGGGGAGCTTGATGGCTTCGGCTTTGTCCAAGACATTCCCAAACCCTTGTCTATCGAAGCAGCTGCGGTTGGATCAGATGGTAGAATTTTCAAACCTGTCTCCACCGATGCTGGCAAGGACCAGGATGCACCAGATCAGGCTGGCAGATCAGAAACCGGCCCCCAAGAGGGTCATATGCAAGACGAGCTGTTGACCGATGCCGGCATCTCGGGAAAAAACAGGACGACCAAGCGACGCAAGACGCTTGTTAAAGACAAGGTCAGTGTTGAAGGCCACGAGCTGGAATTCAAGATCAGCCAGTTGGACGAAACCGCCACTCTTGCCGGAAGGAAGCGAAAAGATGCCAGACCCGGTGATGATGGCACGTTGGCCGACCCTGAAGTTCTTTCTTCGCGGAACCTGCTGAAGCCCAAGTTACCGAGAAGAGAATCAGTCGGTCGGATTCCATCGGATGCGCATGACGGGTCGGTGGTGGGGGATGCTGTCGCAGACAGTCCTGCAGATGGTCTTACGGAGGCCCTGGCGGCAGAACTGGCCTCATTTGCGCAAGGGGCTGCTCAGGTCAATGATGACTCTCGCAAACCATCACTGGCCACCAAGGACTATATGGAAGAGGCAAACAAGGTCATGCAATTCATCCGTTCCCGGGGCAAGCCCAAGCCCTCGTTGCCAGATATCAGCGAGCCTGGAAACATGTCGGAACTTGATCCAGACGCGATTCTTGACCTGGAGATCGACGCAGACTCGACAAAGGATGACTTCTCACGGCCACCATCTCGCGAGCGCAGTTCGAAACCGGTGCCAGATCGGCGCCATGCACGACATGACTCCAGGACTGCGAGCTATCTGAGGCAATACCAAGATCAAGATGATATGGACGTGTTGGCGAGCACGTCGGTTTTTGGAACATTGGCTCCGATGAATGACAAGATGGTTCAGGGACAAGCACCAGTTCCTACGCTCGATGAATCACAGGAGAGCAGCCCCCCAAACATGCGCATCCTGAATCATTCCGAAACGATGAGAAAACGGAAATACTCGACCTCGACGGTGGATGGACCTCAAGATTCGCCGTTGACGCGGCCTCTACACAGCCACCACTCTGCAGGGAGTTCGACGCAACATACATTTCCCACCAGCTCGTCCACATCTGGTCATAAAGGAGTCATTGCGTCTGGAACAGTCTCCATCCCCGATCATGTTGGCCTGATGACCTTTGACCACGAAAAGAAAATGTGGGTGAAGAAAATGGCACTGAAGGAACCAGCTCGACCGGCCAGCCGACTTGAACGAACCGAGGACGACCCTTTCGGAGACATACCTGATCTCAGCATTGATGAGCAGCAAGAGATGGACTTGAGAGCCCGGCGGGTACAAGCGGCAGGGGAAGACAACCGTCCCACCGCGGCTGCAAAGGATACAGAAGTCTCTGCGCAGGCTTACCGACAGCCTCTAGCAGAACTCGACCTGGAAATCGTGAAAGAGAGGGACCAAAGAGACCGGGTTGGTACGGAGACGGAAGATGAGGATGAGCAGGATGAGGATGATGAGCAGGATGAGCACGATGAGGAGGATGAGCACGATGAGCACGATGAACAGATGAACCAAAGCTCCCTGCGCTCAAAGGCCTCGGAGCACGAGGTCAAGCTGCACGATGGGGCCGCGTCAGTGCCTCCTCTCCAAGCCAAGGAAGGTCGGAAGCAGGCCAGAGTCGTGACCATTGCTTTTTCGTCGCCGGTTGTGTCAGCGGTCAACTACGCAGAGATGTCGGAGGAGGACTTTGACGATTTACCCCGTGAAGAAGATCTTCCGCTCGATGACTCTGAGATAGATCTGAACGACGAGACGGTGGACCACCGAGAAATCCCTCGAAGCTTCCCGGCACAGAAATGGACGGACTCACTCCCACAAAGAGGACAAGATGCGTCCGGTGAACACAACTTTACCGTCACCTTCCAGCCGCGGACCATATCGCCGATCGCGGAGGGCGACGAGGGGCAGTTCGATGGGCCCATGAGCATGATCCGGGTGAAAACATCGACCGAACTCACTCCAGCGGGCCCGAGGACGGTGTCGAAACGTCAGAAGGCCGGGAACAAAGGCGCCAGCATTCTCTGCCTGACTCCCCTGTCCGACTTCTCGGTGCATCAGGTGGACAGCGTCAAACATGGCGAACAGAGCTATGTGGACGAGAGAAAACACCCCAATGCCCTTCGACAAGCGCATGGCTCGCTTGCTTTGGCCGTGGACGAGCTGGTCAAGGCGATCACGGACGCCGTGCCCGACGAGCTCTACTGGGAACAACTCCGCCGGCTGACGCTGAAAAGCGAGGGGCTTTGTTCCGTCCACGGTCTCAAGGAGTACTGTCCCGCACTGGAGGTGCTCTCGGTATGCGGCAACCAACTCACCCAGGTGGGGGGCCTGCCAGGGTCTCTTCGTGAGCTAGACATGCATAACAACATGCTCAATGACTTGACCTCATGGGGTCACTTGCACAATCTCCAGTATCTCGATGTCTCTGGGAATCAGCTGGAGAGTCTGGAGGGGTTCAGCTCGTTGGTGCATCTGCGAAACCTCAAGGCCAACAACAACCGCATCAGCAACATTGACGGCATTCTGGATCTCAGCAGTCTCCTCCAGCTCCAACTCGGCGGCAATGAACTCACGACGGTCGATTTCGAGGGCTCCGAACTCAGTCGACTGAGGACACTAGACTTGAGTCACAACCAGCTGGTCACGGTGCAGAACCTCCACTGTCTCCCCGAGCTTGCCGAATTGGATCTCTCGCACAATCTGCTCGACGAGTTTCCGCCACCCAGCGTGGACAAGGCTCTCGCAGTGCGCGACCTGCGACTGGCACATAACCACCTGGCTGTGATCCAGCTCCAGGCGATGCCATTGATCACCCGACTAGACCTAGACGGCAATAGCATCCAGGAAATCAGAGGACTCTCGCTGGCTTACAACCTTGAGATGTTGTCGCTGCGGGAACAGCGAGAGTGTCCGCATGTGATTGATCTGGTGCTCTCGACGCCGAACGAGTGCCGCGAAATCCGCCTGTCATCGAACCAGACTCAGAGCGGGACCTTCCGTCTTCCCAGGCTGCCGCAGAACAACCTCCGCGAGTTGGAGATTGCGGCATGCGGCATCTCGGAGCTGCCGGCAGGGTTCGGAGCAAGCTTTCCCAACTGTCGAGCCTTGAATGCCAATTTCAACGCCATCAGTGACATCGCTCCGTTGCGCCAATTGGTCCAGCTGAAATCTTTGCTTCTGGCCAAGAACCGCATCAAGAAGTTGAGGCGAACCTGCCTGGTCTTGTCGAGGCTGGAATCACTACAGCGGGTTGACCTTCGGGACAATCCTTTGACCGTGGGATTCTACAGCCCTGTGGCCAGTCAAGCGACGGACGGCCACGGCTTGCCCGAGGCACGATATCATCTGCCAGAAGGTTCGCCAACGGAGGATATGAGCTGGATGAAAGTGCTTGACGAGGTGACGGGGTTGAGACGACGCACCATTGAGCTGTTGCTGGCCGATCACTGCAAGAATCTCGTTCGACTCGACGGCCTGGATTTATGTCGTGAACGGGTCAGCAATCATGACGTGACATGGGGGAGACTGACTGCTCAGGGGGTGCTCAAAATACCGGCAGCAACTTCTCCCCTAGCCTAGGTCGAGAAGGCTGGTGATGGTGATGGTGATGGTGATGGTGAAGGAAAAGTGACGAATGATGCGCGGTCCATTCCGCTTGCGCCCAGGTCGGTCAATAGTGATGGCGATGTGTTTGGTGGATGATGGGGATGAATGGTTGGGCAATAAAGATATTTCGGTTGTGTCAGGGAGTCCCGGTCCCGGTTGTATGGAGTGATTGGAAAAGGGGACTCTGGGATATGTATCATTCAAAGCAATGGGTAATGACGATGACGGTGATGTTTGTATGCGTCTCCTGTCTTTTGTGCATTTCATCTACCGTACCGTGCGACGGTGTGTTCATCTACCGTACTGTGCCACGGTGTGGTGTAATAGGCAATAGGACTTGTTAGTCGAACTTCCTCCGGTCTTTGCTTCGCCTTCTGGCTTTGTATGCAGAGTTGGCTCAGCGCAAGGGGTGAGGAGCCTTCTAACCCTAAGACCTTGACCCTAACCCTAACCCTAACCCTAATCACACCACTCCCCCTTGGCTCAGCCTCGTCGGAATTTGACCTGACTCTTGGCCGCAGGGGAGGCTGGCTGGGTTAGGTTGTCATGACAGCCTGGCTACCAATAGAGAGAGGATTCGGTATCTATACAGGCCAGGCCAGGACAGGACAGCACGGGACAGGAGTAGCCATGGGCCAGCCCCATCTACTGACTGTACTGACTGTACTGTACTGTACCGTACATTCCAGAAAGAAGTCGGGAAGAAGTCAAGACCCACGGACATGGACGTGGACACAGACACGGACACGGACGAAGATGGAACGTGGATTGGAATGTTGGATTTGGATCCCGGTCCGTAGAAGGTCCTCAGCACCATCAGCATGTATGTACATATGTTGCCAGCCTTGTCCTTGTTATGCTTATGTTGCCAATCTTGTTCTTATTAGTATTGGTATTGCCAGCCTTGCTTGTCCTTATTTATGTTGTTATGGCTTGTGGAACTCGCCCCCCACATCTAGATATTCTCCAGCCTGCTTTGCTTGGCCCATCTCTGTCCTGTCTATATGCAGATATCTGTCCATCTGTCCGTGCGTGCCTTGCATCGGTGCCATGGGGAGGCTAGCATTACACGGTGTGGCATTGCCTTGTTGTGTTGACGAAGATATAAGATGGGTATATATATAAATATAGTTCTGTCTTTCTATCTTCCCTTACTTGCTATTGCTATTACTATATACACCAGATCAATCTATTGCCACAAAAATATCCAAGTTATCTGGTCTTCTCCTTCTCTTTCTCCTCCATCAAGCGCTCCAAACCAGAAGATATCTGTTCTAGCACCAGGGTCCCGATCCCAACCCGTCGGTGGAAAAGATATAGATCTATTTTCGAGAAGAGGAGAAGATAAGAAGAGAAAGAAGAAGAAGAAGAGTCGACTCTACTCTCTCTAGTCTACAGCATGATCGACGTTTACATTTGTACCTGGTTCGCCATCATCTACGTCTTCATCTCCGGCGCTGACGCATCGCCCATCGCCATCGCGCTCCCCATCCCAGTCGCAGTCGCAGATGCAGATGTAGGAGCTCAGGGTGGTGCGGCATCATCACCATCGTCATCAACGGCGTCGGGGTGTGTTGGGACATATTCGGGCGTCTTTGGGATCGCGGCGATGAATATCTCTGTTTCTTCTGCATCAGCATCAGCATCAGCATCAGCATCAGCATTAGCATCAACTTCAGTTTCGATCTCATCCTCTGGAAATGTGAATGAGGATGGGAATGGGGATGGAAATGGAAACGGACACAGAAATCGAAATCGAGTCATGGGAAGGAGACGAGATGCTGCAGTCATACCCGTCGCATCTACTTCTACTTCCTCACCCCCAGCCTTCACCGCCATCATGGGGGAAATCTCTCAGATCGGAGACGGTCAGGTCCAGGGCGGCATGCACACGGTGACCATGACCATGGCCACCAGGACCATGATGCCCGTCTCACAGATCAGTGATGGACAGATCCAGAATGCGGTCGTGACGAAGATGCCAGCACTAGCACCAGCATCAGGCGCACCGTCAATCCAGTCTGAGCCGTCAGCCTCGCCGAGCAACGATGGAGGTTCGTCTGGGTCTGGATCTGGGTCTGCCTCTGCCTCTGCCTCTGCCTCTGCCTCTGCCTCTGCGTCAAGGCCGCCTTTCGCTATTCCCACGAGCAAACCACCGACTGTGCTCGAGCAGGCGTGCGGCATTGAAACGCGGGTCAGCATGGCATTGCCGTCGTCGTCTTCGTCGTCGTCTTCGTCGTCGTCCACACCAAGTCTCAACGAAGCGACCACGGCATCACAAGACACAGCGCCCGCACCAACATCAACACCAACTTCGTCGACAGGTTCTTCTTCAAGCACCAACACGGACACCAACTCCAGCACGACCACGACCACGACCACCAGGCTGTCTTTTGTCTCGTGCCTCACCAACTCCACCCTCCGACTTTCTCTGGCAGACGGCACGCTTGTCGACGCGCACAACCGCACCGGCTACATCGCGTCCAACTATCAGTTCCAGTTTGACGGGCCGCCGCAGTCTGGCGCGCTGTCCACCACGGGCTGGAGTATCTGCCCCAGCTCCGACGGGACGTCGACGCTGGCGCTGGGCGGCACCACCACCTTCTGGCAGTGTCTGAGTGGCGGCTTCTATAATTTGTACACGGAGGATTGGGCTGCGCAATGTAGTCCGATCGAGTTGAGGGTTGTGGCGTTGGTGCAGTGTTGATTCGACGGAGCTGAACAGTGATTCTGATGAACAGATTCTGATGAACTGATTCTGACGAACTGATTCTGACGGACTGATGGGTTGATAGACTGCTTTGTTCATGTTTATGGATGGATTTGTCCTGATCGGCACCAGAAAAAAGGAGAAAGAAAAAGGAAAAGGAAAAGAAAAAGGAATAAAGGGAAAAAGGACCCAGGGTAATACGATATAAAATGAAAAAAAAAAAGAATACAGACACGTCAGAAAATATACACAGTAGGGACCTACTCAGGGCAGATCATAGAAGATATAGTCAGTCGAAGCCGATGAGAGGATAACCACAAGGCTTCACCCGTATATGTGAGGAGCTTGAAGCCGATGAGAGGATACCAGCAAAGGCTTCGCCCGTATAGGTGAGGAGCCTGAAGCCGAAGATTTGTCCTAATGGCACTGGGAAAGAACCTGCAGGGCGGGTGAGAATTCATCCTGGCATCGATGATAGGGACAGAAGTAGATGACAACAGGCCCACGGTGGTCCACTTCACATCCTGTTCTTGTTGAGGCTGTCGATATTGATACTGACATGACATTGATTCCTATCTTCGCCGTCAACAGTGACTTGTACCTTCTCTCGAGATCGGTATAGATTCGATGGCGTCTGATTCAGCCACCCACTTCAGACCAGACTAGACCACACTGCTTCTCCGTTCTTCGCTCTCCATTTTCCGCTCTCCTGTCCCCAGTCGACCCTCACAAGCTCATGCAGTGGCTGCCCATTGAGATCTGAAATTGTTCAGACCGGCCAACACCCCAAGGACGCCTACCAATCCGTTATTCATGCCCTTGATGCCGCCCGGGTACAAGCTGTAATGGATGGCCAAGGGCAACCAATACGCAGCAACCCGGAACTCATTCCACCACTTGCGGTCATACTCCTCCCTTTCTCGAACCGACTTGGTCAAGCGTTTGGGCTGGTCGAGCTGCGCCTCGCGCCACAGCCGCAAGAAGTCGGCGGCCACGCCAACCAGCCATGCACGACAGCTCCAGGCGACCCATTTGTTGATGCCGCCGCGTTTGGCAACAACGTCGGCGGGCACCACACCCTTGCCCACGAGATGGTAGATGTTTTCCATCGCCTGGTAGCCGATGTAACCGGCGCATTGCAGCAGGGCGACCCGGCGCAGCCCAGGGTCCATCTCGGCCGCGGACTTCTTGGACAGCAGTGTCTTGAGCCAGATATATAGCGGGATCAACCCCGTCAAGCGCAGCGTGGTGCGGGTGTCCGAGACCAGAGAGCCGAGCGGCGTCAGGAACGACGTCGAGGCCACTGGAGCTAGTGCCCCGGCCGGCAGCTTCGAAGGCGTACGCCCGATCAGGCGCGAGATGTATGTGATGACTGCGGCGCGAGTAGGTGCTTTGGAGTGCAGGTACGCGGCGAGGTAGATGGCGTAGTTGAGGGTCGAGAGAGCGGCCCCCAGCCCGGCAGAGGTTTTGATCAATCTGTAGCGGTTAACGCCTTGTCAGTCTGTGTCCCCGAAAGAGACTTGGGACAGAACCAGAACATACTTGCTAATGCGCACGATGATCTCGTCGGTCTTGGAGAGCGTCGTGGCGACATCTTTGGGCAGTTTGGCCAACGCTGGCGTCTCCTCGACTTTGATGGGCTCGATGCCTCCCGTCGACTTGTCGGTTTCGGGAACGGGAGGATTTTGCGGCACCACGCTGGGATCTGGGTGCGTGGACTCGCTGCTCGACATGGCTACGAGTCGGGGTCTGGAAGGCGTGCTAGAGAGCGAAGATGGGTGCGCTTCGAGCGATGTGATGGATGGAGGGTGGTTAGATTGAAAGTGTAAGCTGGGCCAGTCCTCCGTACAGAGGAAGGTAGTTGTAGTGTATCCCCGCAAAGTCTTTTGTACCGGCCGGCGGAAGAGGGAGCTGTCTAGCAAATACTACACATACAGAGCATAGGTACACATACGTATATGGTCACCAACAGAAAACGGGGAATCTGGGGAGGTTGACAGGCTCCCTGGCGCAATAGCCGAGGCAGCGTCCGGGTGGTGTATTCCAGGTTGGTACGGAGGACCGGGACCGGGGAAAAGCCATTGCATTTATGGCTCATATGAGCCGCCGGAGAGAGTATGGAGGGTTTCGGAGGAGTGCCAGGTCACCAAATGCTGGGAGTACGGAATACGGAGTACGCATTCCGAGGTACGATCATGCGTTGCCCCTCGTACCAGGCACCTACAGGTACCAAGAGACTCCGTACTCCGTACCAGTATTCGTACCTCTAGGTACTTTTTACAGAGTATTCGTACAGGCGGCGACCACCGCAACGTCATCGTCATCTCCCTGTCACCACTGTCTGCTGCCTCTTCACATCTGTCGAAACGGCGGGTTCCATCATCTTCTTAAATCGCTCAGCCTCGCCGGCCCCCAAGGATCTGGCCTCCGTCGTCGCAGGCACCCACGTTTCCTTTTGCTGCTACTGACCGTAGTACGCCTCGACCCGTGCAGAAACTTCCCACTCACTATCATTAAAGACTCGACTGATTCTTGAATCAAATTCGCCATCCAGTTTTTGGTCCCAGCAAAGTAACACAACGCAACACAACACTCTCCCCCAACTTGATACCACGGCTTCCATCCAAGAACGACACGTTATCATTGCCATGTCGTGCGGCGACATCTTCCTCGGCCTTATCGCCATTCTGTTCCCGCCTATCGCAGGTACGTTCGCCGCCCACATCCCATCTACATCCACATCCACATCTACACCTACATGCCCGACATTTTGCGTGCGCTTGCGCTTGAGCTTGAGCTAACTGCGTCTCCTCCAGTTTGGATCAAATCCGGCATCTGCTCCTGTGACTCGTTGATCAACATCCTCCTGTGCCTACTCGGCTACCTGCCCGGGCTTCTCCACGCATGGTACATCATAGCCCGCAACCCCGAGCGCGACTTCGACTACGAGTCCATCCCAGATGCCGAGTCACAGCGTGTCACCTACTACTTCGTCCGCGCCCAGCCAGCGCCGCCACGAAGCTACGGCACCCAAGCCCATAATCGGCCCGCCCCTCCTCCGCCCAAGCCCCAGAACCGACCAGCCCAGCCAGGTGATCGTCACGCTGGCGAGGCCAGCACCAGACCGGCACCACCCCCTCCAAGCCAGCCTGAAGGGCCCAGTGTAGGCGCTGGAAGCGAAGAGCCTGGGGCGCCCCCTAGCTATTCCGAGGTGGTGAAAGGCGACAACAAGATTCAAACTTAAGATTGAGTCTTTGCCAACAATAACAAACTCAAAATATCCAAGGGTGTGGTTAGGCGCTTCTGCCTGGAGTTGAATTGAAATGGCGTTGATGGTCAAGGCGTGCACGGGTGAGAGATATCCACGCTTCGGTGGCTATGAGGATCAGAACCTGGGCGTGGGACAATCAAATTTGTAACCATAATGAATTTCCATGAAGGCATCATCATGTAGTTATAGAAATCTCCCACTTTGGAGAGAGACCTCTACGAGAAGCGATCGCCCCGAGCCGGTGCACTGTGATACTGTCTACTGTCTTAATGGGTGATGGTCTGATTTCAACACCGTCCCAGTGATCTCGGCCTATGAATGATCAGACTCCTTGTAGAGTCTTAAGTTAGTGGCAAGGCATAGGCCGTCGGCAGTCCAAACCGAGTATCCCAGTATCCAGTGCTTGGATAGAGTGGCATGCTATGATCACAGACATGCACACGCCCTCTCTTGTCTGAGAGCCATCAAACTAGGCGTTGCTGTTGATGATCTCGACGACTGTTCAGAAAATTGGTTAGCGTCTTCAACCAGGTTGTCATTGATCGAGCGACGGCACTCACAAGCAGGCTTCAAACTGGCACCACCAACCAAGAAACCGTCGACGTCGGGCTGTTTGGCCAATTCTGGGGAGTTCTTCTCGGTCACGCTACCGCCATAGATGATTCTGGTGAACTCTGCCACCTCGGGCGTAACGGCGTCCGCAAGCCATTTTCTGACTGCTGCATGGACTTCTTGGGCTTGCTCTGCATTATGACAGGTCGGGTTAGTGATTGAATCCTTCATCGCTCCTGAAAACACCCGGAGACATCGATGCAGATGACGTACCAGTTGTAGCAACTTTGCCTGTTCCAATAGCCCAGATCGGCTCATACGCAATCACCACGTTTTTCCAGCCATCCTTGCCAATGACTTTGTTCACTGCTTGCAATTGTCTCGTGACCACATCGACAGTGACGCCCTTTTCTCTCTCCTCAAGAGACTCTCCACAGCACAAGATGACGTTGATACCAGCATCCAATGCGGCCTTGGTTTTGGCAGCCACAAACTCGTCCTCCTCCCGGAGGATAGTGCGGCGCTCGGAATGGCCTAGGACAACCCACGTGATGTTGCTGTCTTTCAGTTGTTGTGGAGAGATTTCGCCGGTGAATGCGCCACTGGGCTTGTCAAAGACATTCTGGGCTGCGACTTCGATGTGGGGAGCAAGATGTTCTCGGGCGAGGAGCAGATACAAGCTCGGAGGAGCGATGACGACTTCAGTATTGGGGTCTGCAGAAAGTGGTTCTATGCGTTAGAGTCTTTCTCCCACAATGCCAGTGTATGCAGTCACCTCCCTAAGGCAGGCGAGTCTCGTGGGTCTGAGCGGAGAGGATGCGAGGGACACGAAAAGCAATCGGAAGGGATCAAGGGAACAGAACGTACCGAGCTGGGCCGTGGAGAGGTTGTGGACGATCTCTGTAATGGTCTTGATCGTCCCATTCCTAGGAAACCATGTCGTGTCAGCTGTTCAGTTGTGGTATCAAATAGACAGTGAGTCTATGCTGAAACCATACATTTTGAAGTTTCCTCCAACGAAGAACTTGCGGCCCATTTTGGCGGTATGACGAGTGGGTTTCGGTTTTTGGTGGAATAAGGAAAGTAACGATTGAGCTCGAGAGTGATCCGAAGAATAGCACACTTCGTTTCTGCGAGAGGTAACACAAGTACTACAAGTCGACAGACAGGGGGAAGAAGGAATCAAATAGTATGGAGAACTGGGAGCAGCAATGCTTCTGCTCTCTTCTGTTGACTGCGGGGCTGCTGCTGCTGTGTCCCCGACAAGTTCGCCCTCGCCCTCTCAAGGGCAACTTTTCCGAAGGGTTTATCGTTATCGCCCTCCGACTTTTCACGACGAGGCTCAAAGCAACACACGTGACCTGGCATGATGAGCATGGTGAGGACAATACGTAAGGTACGTAGCGTGCTGTAGTATTTATTAATGTCGATCTCTCTCCGCGTCGCCATTGTTGTTAGTTTGTACTCCGTACGGCCATGGTATGGTTGCTGGGACCGATCTCCCGCCTCAAAACGCGCTGCGATGTCTTGACTCCCTTCTCATCATGGTGACTGGCCAAGGAGGGCTCCTTTGACGCCGACTAGAGATGATGTCGTTTGGTATTATTTCTGTTCTGTATCCGAGTCCGACCCTCCTCGTTACTGGGGACCAACGATCACGCGACTGATCGAACGAGAGATCGTCCAGCCTTGTCAAGCCTCACCAAGGGGGAGGTTTCCCACTAGCGATCATGTCCCGTCAGCCCGGTTCCTTCCGGACAGGAGTTTCTTGACAGACTGCCGGTTTCAAGTTCTTTCGCGTACTTCTATGGCCAGTCTGGATTACAGCCTAGGGTCAGACCCAGAATTTCCACAAAGTGTTTCCTTACACCCTAGGCTTTCGTCATCTGTTCGTCTCCACTGTTTGGGCGGTTCACCGTCAACGGTCCAGGGGTGAAAGCCTCGCCTACGCGCTATCCGGACCCAAATGAAACGATAGTGGACCTTTTTGGGATACCCTGAAAAAATCCGCTTTGTTTTGCTGCCCTGATCTTTTCCTTCCAGTCTCCAGAGTTGCCCGGCTCTACAGCAAACCTCTGATGAGATTGGTCTGGGATCGGGAGCTGTTCGGTCCGTTACCCGGCGGTTCCCAATTTATCCCTAAACAACCTCACAGGAATCAACAAGCTTCGAATTGGATGGCTGCGAACGTCGATGGAATGATTCGAGTTCGACGAGAAAGAGTGATCCACGCGTAGCAAATCTCTCTGGTATCAGCCCCCACTGGTGTGTTCGACAAATCTGGAAGCATGTAATAATATACACCGCGGTCATATGAACCGTCGGACCTGGTGATCCGTTGGTGACCGGCCTTGGTCCCTTGAAGGATTGTGGTCCTGTCAAAGCCCCAACAAGAGCACAGAGGATTATGGGAATGATCATAAACCCCGATGATCTTCGAGTGGCGTTACTGAACTTCGAAACTGCGGTGTGGTGGTCAGGCCACTCACACGTGGGGAGTGGAACGCCCCAAACCTCATCCTGGCTAGGGTTCTTATGGGCCTGGTTAGAAATCGATTCAATAAGAGGGAAGGTCGGAAACTGGTGGTTCGTCACCGCCTATTTATCAGGAATATCCTCCAATCTGTGGAGTGGCTGCTACAGTCCCAGCTCGGTGCCCTGACTTCAGGCCATTCTGTCCTGGGCTCATCAGAGTGATAACACTGTACCTTAAGCAGCTAACCTGGAATATTGCACGGCACGATGGCGGAAATACCAAAGGGAATGGAGCACGTTGACCGGCGAGAGCTTTATACTTCGCTACCGGCCAGAATCCAGTACCTCCAGCAATTCCTCGAATTCGGAGCAGGTCAGCGGCCCCAATCCACCGGACCCGTTATCAGTGTACCGTAGAACCGGACTTCTAACATGAGGTGTCCCAGATGATGTTGTCGCCCTGATCGACGGACAGAAGTATATCAAGACCATTATTCCGGCCATCGTCAATATGGTGTACAAGAAGCTGTTGAAACACGACATCACGGCGCGAGTCTTCAGTACACGAGACAGCCGGAATGAGGAGAACCCAGACCGGTGGATCAAAGAAGAAGATGCACAGATTACGCACAGAAAGATGTTCCTGAGGTGGTACCTCACCAAACTCAATTCTGACCCCAGTAAGATGGAGTATTGGCAGTACCTCGATAAAGTTGGGTAAGTCAAGGCCGTGGGCCTTCATCAATCGTTGCGCACGAGAGCCTGACAACCTACAGGTTGATGCACGTTGGCAAGGGCCGCCGGAACCCTCTCCACGTGGACTATCTTTTTCTCGGTGCTTGTTTGGGATATATCCAGGACTCGATGACAGAAGCAATACTCTCTCATCCGCGGCTGGAGCTCACGCAGAAGATCGCCATTGTCAAAGCCATTGGGAAAGTCATCTGGATTCAAAACGATTTGATGGCCAAATGGCACGTTGAAGACGGCCGTGAATTTACGGATGCGGCCGACGACGAGGAGATCCGAGCCGAGGCCGGCGAGCCTGAAGGTTACGTCCACGGGAGGAAAGTCTTGGGCAGCGGAAGTGAGGAGAGTAGTTCAATCGATGCCTCGTCAATATCGTCGGAAAAGAGTACCACGAGCCTCGGCCGATCGATCGAGCAGGTTCGCCTGAGTGGCGAACAAAGCAAATGCCCATTCAGCGGCATGGCCGTTGATATGGACAAGCAACGAGCTACCACATGGCGACCCAGGCGACATGAGCCAGAAGCAAAGCCTCCGCCGACAGGCATTCCGCGACTGTACGTGGTCGATGGGAAGACTGTCTGTAAAGAGAAGCTGGAGCCAAATCCTTGGGACGAAGACTAGAATGGCAAGAGATACCCCTAAATTTGGAACGAAACCATGCACCGAGTCGAGCTGAGAAGTACGGAGTAGGTGGCTGTCCTTCTGCACATACAACCCACGTCCACCGTGGACTCGTAGACCTGTAGACCCGAGAGCCGCGGAGTGATACTACAACTTGGAGCCAATGCTTCACAGTAGCTGTACGGCGGAACGAAGGCCGTTCGCGGCCTAATCTGGTCCGATATTTTTTTCCGGCGTACAACTTCTTGAACAACAGATTCAAGTTGTCGGCATACAACCGCGTCCCCAAGGCCAATTCACCTGCGTTCTGAGTAGGGCTGTGCCTTCCGTATAAGCATAGAAGAAGCACTCCCTGCTGCGACTTCCTTGACGAGCGCGGCTTTCCCACCTGTGTCCCAATCATCCGCCCTCGCACAGAGATGGCAGGCAAACACTCTGAGACTCTAAACGGTGCGCCTGCAAAACGCCAGAAGACATCTGGCGAGATGAACCCGCAAGACAATCCTTACCTTGCCCATTGGCATGACAACCAGCCCAACGGCTATGCGAACGGCCATGCCACGCCTCCAAATTACAGTGATGGTCCTTTGGCAAAACTGCAACGCCACAAGACAACCGCAGCCATAGCCAAAGCGGCCGAAGATGGCAAGATCAATCCCTTTACAGGCCGGCCTCTATCTGAGAGATACATTTCTATTATGCGCGGTAGGAGAGATCTCCCCGTGCATGCGCAGCGAGACGAATTCCTGCAACTGTATCAAAAGTCACAAATTCTCGTCTTCGTGGGAGAAACAGGTTCTGGAAAGACCACGCAAATACCTCAGTTTGTGTTGTATGATGATTTGCCTCAACAAGTCGGAAAGATTGTTGCCTGCACGCAACCTCGACGAGTGGCTGCCATGTCGGTTGCTGAGCGTGTCGCGCAAGAGATGGATGTCAAACTAGGCGAGGAAGTCGGTTACAGCATCCGATTCGAGGATATGACGAGTCAAAAGACAATTCTCAAATACATGACGGATGGAATGCTTCTTAGAGAAGCCATGAACGACCATGAGCTGAACAGATACAGCACCATCATTCTCGACGAGGCCCATGAACGGACACTCGCCACAGACGTGTTGATGGCCCTGCTGAAGGAAGTTGTTCAGCGCAGACCCGACTTGAAACTCATCATCATGTCTGCGACGCTGGATGCTCAGAAGTTTCAGCGCTACTTCAACGATGCGCCACTGCTGGCAGTACCTGGACGTACTCACCCTGTAGAGATCTTCTACACCCCAGAGCCCGAGCGCGATTACGTTGAAGCTGCCATAAGGACGGTTCTACAAATACATGCCACGGAGGCAGAGGGCGATATCCTGCTCTTTCTGACCGGAGAAGAAGAGATCGAAGACGCTTGCCGCAAAATATCTCTGGAAACAGACGAGATGATCCGCGAGGCTGATGCCGGGCCAATGAAAGTCTATCCTCTGTATGGAACCTTGCCTCCCGCTCAACAACAAAAGATTTTCGAGCCAGCACCAGCTCCGCGGCGACCTGGCGGCAGACCGGGACGCAAGTGTATTGTTGCCACCAATATCGCCGAGACATCCTTGACCATTGACGGGATCGTCTACGTGGTCGACCCAGGCTTTTCCAAACAAAAGGTCTATAACCCCCGTATCCGTGTGGAGTCTTTACTTGTGTCACCAATCTCAAAGGCGTCTGCTCAACAGAGAGCTGGTCGTGCCGGGCGAACACGCCCAGGAAAATGTTTCAGACTGTACACCGAAGGTGCATTCAAGAAGGAGCTGATAGAACAAACCTACCCCGAGATTCTGAGATCCAACCTGTCATCCACGGTCCTGGAATTGAAGAAACTGGGCGTCGATGACCTCGTGCATTTTGATTTGATGGATCCTCCCGCCCCAGAAACGTTGATGCGGGCCCTGGAGGAGTTGAATTACCTTGCTTGTTTAGACGATGACGGTAACTTGACAACCATGGGCAGAATGGCGTCCGAGTTCCCTCTGGATCCGGCACTTGCCGTGATGCTCATCTCTTCGCCCGAGTTCTACTGCTCGAACGAAATCTTGAGCTTGACAGCTCTGCTGTCTGTGCCTCAAGTCTTTGTCCGACCTGCATCAGCCCGAAAGCGTGCAGACGAGATGAAGAACCTGTTTGCTCACCCGGATGGGGATCATTTGACTTTGCTGAATGTGTACCACGCCTTTAAAGGCCCTGAGGCGCAAGCTAACACCAGACAATGGTGTCATGATCATTTCCTCAGTCTTCGAGCACTACAATCAGCCGACAATGTACGCATGCAGCTCAAACGCATCATGGAACGTGAAGAGTTGGAGCTGATGTCGACACCCTTTGAAGATAAGAAATACTACGAGAACATCCGGCGGGCCTTGGTTTCGGGATTCTTCATGCAAGTGGCCAAGAAGGAGGCCAATGGCAAGACTTACACAACGGTCAAAGACAACCAAACGGTACTTCTGCACCCCAGCACAGTTCTGGGCCAGGAAAGCGAGTGGGTCGTCTACAACGAGTTCGTGCTCACCAGCAAAAACTACATTCGAACGGTGACGGCAGTCCGAGGCGAATGGCTGCTCGACATTGCTCCCGGATACTACGACGTCGACAGTTTTCCCAAGGGCGAGGTCAGGACGGCACTGCAGCGGATAGCCGAAAAGGTGGCTCGGCGACAGAAGATGAAGGGTGGGAGATAGCAGCAGTGCAGGAGTTGTTCTTATGAGGAGTCAGATCCAAATATGGATGCGGCGGTGAAGCAGGTGTTGGACAGGAGTGTCAGCAGGGCCGAGGTTGTCCTAAGGCATGGCTTACGGGGGGCCTTCACCACGGAGGAGGGCTCCTAAGGCTCGAAAGGGTTGTCCGAGTGCTAGCTACATGTAGGTACCTAGAGCACATCTTCCTGCCGAGACAAAATCCAGAGGCCTGGTCCTAGTTGATTCCGTCTGCCCACGCCTATGCCGTTCCTGTCCGCTACGATGAGTGGTACTACTATGAGTATAGATAGAGCCGAGTAATGTACCTTCGTACCGCAGTCCAGAGCGCCGAGACAAACGTGCCAAGGTGACCCATGATTGGTTCTCTCCCCCAGCTCGCAGCTATTCCTCGCTCGCTTTCTTTGTCCCAGTCACCTACCAGTCTCACCGTCTCCTCCATCACCCTCATCCGGCTAAGGCTCCAGGGTCAAGATGATTCCATCCATGTCTGTGGTCAGCGGAGGGCGGTCTGATTCCATCCCCCATCTTCTCCTAGCCTACCTCGAACCTCCTCCGGAGTGATTGGTCACGGATACGACCCCTTCTCTCGTTCCTGCGCTCCGCCTCCTCAGCTCTCACTAAGCCTGGCCTCGTCTCTGTTTTCGCCCGGCCTGTCTCGCCGAACTTGAGAGGCCTAGGCCTTAGCGGCAGTGGGTGTTCGTCGTAAAGCGAACCCGTCTGACAAAATTGCTAGCCTTGCTGTTCCACAGCCCAGAAGGGTGAAACCGTCCGTCATTCTGTACCACCAGCCTGATTCTAGTCGTCTCTTTGCATGGCGACCTCTTCCGGGCAGTGTATTCAGGCCCAGTCGCCCCTCCCGCAGAGCCGTCGAGGCTTTGCCAGCTAGCGTTCGGCATGGCCTGAAGCTGCTTCGTTACGGTGTTGGCCACATACATGGGTTCGCTACAGCATATACTGTGATACTCGTGCAGCACTGCACCAAAGGTTTGGTTGCTATTGTGTCGATACTTCGCCTTGTTTTTTTCTCGTTGCAGAATCTCCTTCGCTCTCGAACCCCTCCCTCATTTCTATGCCTGTCTCGACCTTCTCTGGCCACGATCCATTCCGCACGACGACGACTGGCATTCGGACGGTCAAGTCTGAGGAAGAAAGATTCAGAAACCAGGCCGAATCATGGCGCACATACGACGCCAAGATGCCTTTGATGACTCTGACTATGAGTCGTGCCCTCTCGGAGGCGAATGGTGGAAGTGTGAGGACGTCAACTATCCAACTTTCATAGGATGCTGTTCTAGCAATCCCTGTTCAGGACAGATGTGCCCGACAAACCATCTCTATCCCATGGGCTTTGGCTCCGTCACAACTCCAGTGCCTGATTATCCAAACCATTCTTGTCCCTATGGAGGCTTATGGTATACCTGTGCCGACAACTCGATCACTTTCCAAGGTTGTTGTGAGAGTGATCCATGCAACGGCCAGGGCTGCCCTGCCTCGGATTTGCGACCAGCTGGCCTTCACACAGTGGCGGTTGCTGGAAGCTCGACATTCACTATCCCCTCCTCGGTCGCAACGGCAGCTCCAACTGGTGCCTCCAGCGGAACAGAGGCAGCCTCGAAGACATCGAGCCCTGCGCAATCAGCGCGAAGTGCGACCGGCAAGCCGAACACCGTTGCTGTAGCCGGAGGGGCTGCTGCCGCGGGAGTGCTATTGGCGGCAATTATCGGAGTTTCTCTGTATTGCTGTGTGCGTCGAAAGAGAAAGAGGAGAGTAAAATGTGTTTCAAACAACACTCTTCAGCCTCTAACACCGTCGTACGAACACAAAGACTACTATCAAGCACCAGCCACAACCGGTAAGTCAATTAACATGGATCTTGCAAGCATATCACTAATGCTCGACATCCAGCCTTGACCCCGTTGCCTGAATACAGCAACGCAGTGGCAGCAGCAGTGGCACCTTTGCCCTTCTCCCACAATCCGTCTTCTCCCGCACCCACGTATACGCCAACATGGACCAAACAAAACCAAGAGATGGAGCCTCAGGAGATCATGGGACTAGGGTTGACTCCAGAAGAGTTCAACCGCCGGAACAAGTCAAGATCGCCTGTCCAGGTTCTCGATGGTCCTGTGGAGCTAGCATCTCAACGATTTTCCGCGCTGGGATTAGAAGTCGAAGCTCAAAGCCCGCTTCTTCAGTCGAGATCGGCCAAATCGAAGGAGCGAACTTCCCGACTTCGCAGCAGTCCGAGGATCGGGAACCTCAGAGCACAGGCTTCCAGGAGCCCGTCTAGAAGCCCTGCCAGGTCTGTAAACTCGGACTTTTGAGAGTCTATAGACACTCTCAGTCACCGTTCCGAGACATCGCAGCAGCTACACGCCAGCTCCTTGAACTGTTTCGCCATGTCTGCTTAGCTTAGCGAGAGATCGTAAGCGTGTGAGATTGCAAAGGTCAATATGGGACTGCACAGTAGTCGAGCCGCTGTGGCGGAGATCCGAAACGATCGATCTGCCTGGAATGGACGAGACTTGGGAAGAGCCGCTGCGAAATGAGACTGCAGGTAGGGTTAGGACGCAGCCTTCTATACAGATGGATGTACGGATAGGGATACTTCCTCGGAGGCTAGATATCTGTCTAGAGTATCTGTCTAGACGATCTTGATCTTGATCTAATCCATCTTATCTGATTGGACGGTGGGAGGCATTTCTCCACGTGACTCTATATTTTTCCTGGATCGTTGAACCTCGCCATGTTGTGCGTATGATCTCTTCATGTCTCGTGAACTGAAGCTAAGCGGCTTGTCAGCAGTGCCATATGTTCCATAGTCGACTTCTGTGCACGACGACCTTGACTATTTCGCCCTTTGCCTTTGCGACCCGCGCTGCCCGAACCACGTTTCACCGGCGACTGTTCCATCAGCGACGACGAGCAACAAGGGTTGCGTCAAAGAGATTTTCACAGTCCGCGGACTACAATGCAGCAGCGATAGTTGGAGACATGATGCAAAGACCACGGATGGTTCCCGGGCCAGTCAAGCGCCAGAAGGTTGCCTCGAGAAAGCTGCTGAGCGAAGGGACGCCGAGTGAAGTGCTCACCTTCGAAGCAGAGGCCCTGCTGGGCCAGCATAGAAAACAAGCCAACGCCGAACTGTCAGAACAAGGAACAGGTCAGGCCCCCGAGCAGTACATTCCTCCCGCGGCCCAGACGGAACTGGAACTCGAGATCGAACAGCTTTCGTCGACGGGCGATGGCCTGGCCTGTTCAGCCCACAAGAACCATGTCTACGTCGTTCCCTTCTCCATCCCTGGAGACCGCGTGCTGGCCAAAACGTTCCCGCAGAGGCCCAACCCGCTGTTTACGCAGCTCGACTTCGTCAAAGTGCTCCGGCCGTCGCCCAAGCGCGAAGGCGTCACGCCCGGCTGCCAGTACTTTGGGGTCTGCTCTGGCTGCCAGCTGCAGATGATGCCGTACGAGGAGCAGCTGAAACACAAAAAGACGATTGTGGAGAAGGCGTTCAAGTACTTTTCCAACCTCGACCCGTCGCGCATCCCGCCCATCGGCGACACCGTCGGCTCGCCGCTGCAGTATGGCTACCGGACGAAGCTGACGCCGCATTACGACAAGCCAGCGAAGAAGGCCGACGCGTCGCTGCCCGCGATCGGCTTCGGCCTGAAGAACAGCCGCCGCGTGCTGGACATCGAACAGTGTCCCATCGGCACGCCGATCTTGAACGAAGGCCTCGCCATCGAGCGGCGCAAGGTGCATGAGACCTTCAGCAAGCGTAAGACCGGCGCCACCGTCCTCCTGCGCGAGTCGACGCAGCGCAAACCCATCTCGGGCGCGGACCTGCCGGAGACGGCGGCGGCGGCGGCGGAAAAGCAACAGACGGCCAAGGAGACTTCTCCTCCGCCATCGTCCCGTTCCCTCACCCTCCCCGTGCCGACACCACGATCGGAGCAACACCGGGTCAAAGACGGCCTTCCCCAAATCATCTACACGTACGACACGTACCAGGACGTGAAGACGTACACGTCGACCGGGACGGCCTGGACGACGGAGCACGTGGGAGAATTCAAGTTCGAGAGCCGGGCCAACTCGTTCTTCCAGAACAACAACTCGATCCTGCCCAGCTTCATCCGCTACGTGCGCGAACACTGTGTGCGGCCTGAGAACACGGACCACACGCCACACGATGATAACGACCGGAAAGCGACCCCCGCCGACGCTGGTGCCGTTCCACGTCCACCGATCAAATACCTCCTCGACGCCTACTGCGGCAGCGGGCTCTTCGCCGTGTGCCTGTCGCCGCTGTTCGCGTCGGTGCTCGGCATCGACATTGACGTGCAAGGCGTCGAGGCGGCGCGGCACAACGCCACGGCCAACGCCATTCCGAACGCCGGCTTCATCGCCGCCGACGCCGAGTGCCTGTTCGCCGACGTGCCCTTCCCGCCCGACCAGACCTTGGTCGTGATCGATCCGCCGCGCAAGGGCGCCAGCGTCGATTTCCTGCGCCAGCTGTGCGCCTTCGGCCCCCGCCGTGTCGTCTACGTCAGCTGCAACGTCCACACCCAGGCCCGCGATGTCGGCCTGTTGGTCTCGGGCTTCGACGACGCCGACGCCGCTTGGAGATACGAGATCGAGAGTCTCCGCGGCTTCGATTTCTTCCCCCAGACCGGCCATGTCGAGGGCGTGTGTTTCTTGACCCGTGTGCCTAATCACGTTACCGTCACCGCCCCTAATGGTGATGGTAATGGTGGTGCTGGCAACCGCACGAGTGAAAATGAAAATGTCACCGTCGCCAATGCCGGTACCACGTCCACCGTGGAAAATGCCGAGGATGCCGACCTGGCTCGGGCCTGAGTTGCTTTTGGAAATATGTAACAGTACTGTATCACCGGCGCGAATCAGAGCCTGTCCAGGCGACAATCCGCTCGTCTTGATATCTTTCAATAAGGAGTTATATTGGCAATGGAGCCAATAGTGACACGCTCTCTCTCTCCATCGTGACTGTGTTAGTTGGCCTTCTGATACAAACTTCACTAAACTCAAGTGGGTGCACAGCTAACGCTCAACCTCTCGCAAGGCTGGTGACCGAACAAGACTACATTGGATTCTCATAAATATCTGTTTTCATTGGCAAATTCACCCTTCTATGAGCTGCCAGGGCCACCCAGCAAGGCAAACCTTCTGACAATACTAGGCCCTATCTCCTCGTACTCGGCCTTGGTGTGACAGTAACTTCGAAACTCAGGCGTCTGACCAAGTAAGCTGCCACCAAACCATGGGCCATGCCTCTGTCGCTTGTGCGTAACCACCTGCACGTCCAATCCACCGCTCTTCGCCCCCCCGCTACGGGCCTCCGATGCTCGAATGCGGGCGTCCACCAAATGTCGGATGTCTCGTTGTAATCTGCGGCCAAAGTCCTTGTACAGTGTTGAACCGCCTGACAGAACAATGTTCTTGTAAAGGCCTCTGCGCACGTCTATCGGCGAAGATTGGATGACCCCATCGACGACAGTTGGGAGCGGAGTGAGAAAGTCCGAAGAGTAGATCTCGGGGTTGAAGAAGATCTCTGGGGCCAAGAATCGCTCATAGCCGACGTCGATTGTGACGGACCTTCCATTTGGCGCGGTGACAGTATGTTTGAGGAATCGATCGGGCTCCTTATCATATCGCGCAAATTCTTTGACAATATCTGGACAGACGTAGCAGTATTCTTCCTTGACTCTCTCAGCCGTCTTCAGACTGCTATCGGGCTCTCCTCGATCGCGGAGCAGGCTCTGCACGAAATAGGTGATGTCTCGTCCTGCGATTGGAATACTCTTGATCGACGATCCAATTACATAACCCTCGGCAACGGGAATGATATGGGTGACACCGTCTCCAGAGTCGATGACCGTTCCCGTGAGAGATCTGTCGACAACTTTGGAAGACGTCCACGAAGCAGCCAAAGCGAGAACGGCCTGGACCGCGATGTACAGACCAGCACAGTTGAAAGACTCAAACATGATCTCAGCAGTATTCTCGCGGTTTTCGGGAGGGTTCAGGGGCTGCGAAGTCGTCAGTCAACAGCCACAGTAAATGCAGATATACCACGTACTGGTTCGGTGAGGAGGAAGTAATGGTCTTCCGGCTCGACTCTTAGGTATTTGAAGATGGAATTTGACCAGAAGCGTTCCATGTAGTCCCAGTTCTCGATCTGCCCGTGTCTAATAGGATAGTTTATACTGTATCCCGGGCCATTTGCGGCGGCGAGGGCTTCGTCACCAATGAAGAAGTCCAGGTCCTCTGTGCCACGTTTCGCTGCTAGATTCGAGCTGGCGCCTGCACCTCCTGTCAAGTACGAAGGTTTGTTTGCCACTGATGGTCTTCCTGAGCCTGATCCTGCACCGCCTCCAGGGCCTTTCATCGCGATAGCTGTAGGAAATACCCACGAGGGAGCATCATTTCCGGCGAATCCTAGTGACAGGCAAGTCAGAACATTGGGGCGAGCACACAAGGGAGGACGAGCGCACCCAGTTTGGAGAATCCAGTTCCGCTATCAGTGTTGTTAGCAGATGTTTCAGTATCAGCTGTGAGATGTACCTACTTGTCCATGACAACGGCTGGGGTTTGGGAAGCCATTCTGGAGGATCAGCAAGTGGGCGGCCTTGAACGGCAGCGAAGGTGTAGTGGCTTGTCAAGGCGGGAAGCAGGTCGCTAGGAGAAAGCAGTAATGGTCTGTATGCTCATAGCAGGTAAGAAGAGAGTAGGAGAACAGGCGACAACGAGTACCGACGCCAGTTGTGTCCCAATGCTAGTCGCAGGCAGCTTCGTTGTAGCAGAGAGCGGGAGGGAGACGACGAGGGCCAGTGCTTAGTAGTAATAGTATATAGCCAGGTACGCGGATGCAAGTGGGATGCACGTGACTATCAAATCCACTGCCCACCGCAGTGCATCAAGGCCAGTAGCGACTTGGCAAAGTTCGCAGACTTCATGTTCCAGTCCATGGATTCTATATTCTTCTTGACCCATCGCTAGAAACCTTCGAGTCGTGGGCCGTTCGGGTCTCGGTGCCACCAGATGAATAAGACACACGCTGGAGCAGGATGAGAACAATTGAGTAAACCACTGTACTCCGTACTGCATCGCACACTCGCAGCTGCACCGCCAGTAGCATTGAGGAAATCATGCCAAGCGCATGCTGAGCCTGGCTTCACTTCACACGACTCCCTGGCAAGCTGAGACTGCGCTCAGTGCAGTGCATGGAGTGAAGTTGCAGCGTGTTGGCGGTGGCAGCGATTGCTACTAGTACCAGTATCACTACTGCTAGTATTGTTGTCCCTCACCCTTTGCCTCTGGTGCAGCCTGCGGCCAGCATTACTGCCGCCAGAAGAGAACCTCCATCTTCCATATTGCCTCTTCAAGCACCTTTTTGCGCAGCACAGCTTTTACAAGGCGTAAGCTTTAACCTCCTTCATTCGTTTGTCCAGCCGCTACTCACGGTCTTCGGCATTCTCTCTGTTTGTTACCTGGGCGATTCTGACATTGCCTGCTTAATGGCACACAATCTACTCTGCGCACTCATTATTCATTGACTGAACCTGTCACCTGCATGCCGCCTTTTCAGCTCAACACACCCTCCCTCCCACCATCTTTGCAATTCACTGTTTACCGGTAAACCAGAAGAGGCCAAGCATCGGAAGCGCAAGCCTGGGAGCGATCTTACCCCTCTGACACCACCATTTCAGTTTCATGTCTTCGCCAATCGACATCATCAAATGCCGCGTCGATCCCATGACAGTGGTGACCTTTGTGCCGTATTCATCCACGCTGGAGCCGGGTATCATAGCCATCAGAATGAGCGGATGCACCTGACAGCTGTGAATGATGCGGCTAAGGTGGCAATGGCTGTGTTGAAGAACGGAGGCGAAGCCACCGATGCAGTCGAGATGGCAATCCGACTGCTGGAGGACAAGGAGATCACAAATGCTGGATATGGGAGCAACTTGACCATAGAGGGCCAGGTTGAATGTGACGCTACCATGATCGACCACCTGGGCCGCAGCGGGGCAGTCGGGGCAATATCACAAGTCAAAAACCCCATCGCGGTAGCCCGCCTGGTTCTTGATGAATCCACGAAGCCTCTGTCTCTACAACGGGTGCCGCCTAATCTCCTTGTCGGGCCTGGAGCAACCGACTATGCAGCTGACAAAGGCGTGCCTATCCTGCCTCCAGACTTCCTAGTCTCGGCAAATGCTCGCGAACGTTGGTTCAGATGGAAAATAGATCTTGAGGAGGCAAGGATGAAAGAATCCGAGGACCCTGGGCAAGAGCAGACACAATGGCAAGCTTCCACCATCGGCCAAGGGCTCCCTTCTACCCCTCCAACACCAGGCTTCGCCAGTTCTTCACCTTCTCCATCAACACTTGTGCCGCGTCCGACCCTGTCAAAGCTTCCTCCCATGGTTCGGCCGTTGGTCGCTTCGGCTGCAGACATACCAAATTTAGCACGGGTAGGAGATGACAGGAACCCAAGAATTCCCTCACCCAAGAACATGTCGCCCGTCTTCGCAACAGGGCAACACAGTGCCACCGAACCTGGATCAGCCGATGAATCGGAGCCGGCCACTGATGACCACCCACCGTGGCTGAGGTCGGCCCCCAAGCGGCAGAAGCTAAATGGATCTTTCGATGGTCCAATGAGTGACGAGGTTGAGATCTCCAAGAATCATCTTTTAGTGGTGACACAAGAAATCGGTGCGAGGGACGATGGCCGAGAAGACAATATCACCGACACGGTAGGAGCAATAGCAGTGGATTGCTTTGGTCGAATAGCCGCCGGCTCGTCTTCCGGAGGGATCGGTATGAAACACAAAGGGCGCTGTGGCCCGGCAGCTCTTGTTGGAATTGGCACATCCGTGATTCCTGCCGATCCACAAGATCCAACACAAACGTGTGTTGCCACTGTCACCAGTGGTACAGGAGAACACATGGTCACAACGACTGCGGCGGCCACTGCGGCGGATCGGATTTACAGTTCGGTGCGCAAGGAAAACGGCAAGCTGACGGCGTGTAACGAGGACGAAGCCATGCATTCTGTCATCCAGCACGACTTCATGACCCACCCTGGAGTCAGTAATAGCCACTGCGCCGGGGCCATTGGCATTCTGGCGGTAAAGAAATCCCGCGATGGCATTCACTTTTACTTTGGTCACAACACGGATTCGTTCGCTTTGGCGTCCATGCACTCGGAAGAACGGAAACCGGTGTGCACAATGTCGCGAAGCAAAGGACATGGTTCGATTGCGCAGGGCGGTCGAGCTACTCGAGCCAAAGGTGGCCGGCTCCGAGGCTGATGTGGTCATGTTTCCCTCTCTGGTCATTGTCAGGTCTGTGCTGGGAACCGGTGGCTCAGACCGAGGAAAATGGGGCTTGACAGTGTATCGAGATGAGGAGCGAAAGCGGATTGTACTTGGACCGGGAACACCGAGGCTTGCGGATGGACAACGAAGGCTACCTGAACCTGGGAAGCGACAGCAACTGTGACTTGTTAAGTGGGCTTGATGGGAAGGCTAAAGATGCCAGGCACGGACAAGAAGAACCAAGCAAGGGTGAAGAGCATATTTTTAGTTATTACTCGGACTCGTAGACACGCCCTGCGTGTCCTCGGGGGGGCCCTAGAAGAGGATAGCGACCTAGATAGATGGCTACCCAGTATCGACCTAGACTAAGCTGTGTGGTTCTGTCCTGTCGCCTTCCCACCAGACGCAGTGTGATGTTTCTTTTTGGATTTCCTTGCCACGACGACGGGCCTGGCCCCGTATCGCCCGACCGACAAATGGGTGCCGCATGTCAGACAATCGCCATTCTCCGGCACGGAGCAGAAGATGCTCAGACAGATGCTGCACACAAAGCCGATGCTGACGACGTTGCGATGGCAGAAGCAGGCAGCGCGGAAGTCCACGTCAATGCGGGTGGGGAGAATCAGATGTGCGGAACGGGTGGAGGGTGGCGGGAGCAAGGAGGCCAACAGATAGGCCAAAAACGCTTGTGATGCTTGCGTTGTTGTAGAGGACGATGATGACGAAGAGGCAGAGGCAGACGGCAGCTGGGCGGCGATGAATATACCGTGGGTGGCGTCGGCGGCTTGTTGGAGGAACACGGTCGAGTTTGACGACGAGGGCTGTGACGGCGATGGCGATGACGATGCTGTTGCAGCTGCTGTGTTGGTGGAGGGTTTGTTGGGCTGCTGTTGTTGTGGCTGGGTTGTGAGTGAGGGAAGAGGAAGTTGTAGAACATCAATCGGGATGGATAGTCTCTGGCACGCGAAGATGGCGTTCATGATTGGAATGTACTGATGCGCGAGGTCGGTCGAGGGCGAGACGGAGACCAGGAGAATGCGTGACTGTAAGGAGTTGCTGTTGCTAGTTGCTTCGGTAGCAGACGAGACGGCCGCGGTGCTAGGGTCGGCGGCGGCAGTACTCGCCGTGGCGACGCCGATCAGCGATTCCGCGTGAGCAATGGCTTCGCGGTTGATGTTGCTCAGTGCCAAAGTCAGCGCGCCGGCGATCATGGTGGTCGGGCTCCTCGACACCGCTTCGGCGGTGGTGCTGGATAGCAGCCTCGTCAGGTTGCGCAGGAGTTCTTCTTCCACGAGCCGGAAGGGCCGGTACTTGTTACCGGTTTCCGCCTCCGCTGACGCAGAATCAGGATCAGGTTTGATGTCAAGGTCGACTGTGGTGAGGCCATTCTGGTTGCTGAGCCTCAACCGTTTCGCAGACTCGGACAGGTCGCTACGCTTATTGCGATCTGATGAAGGTGGAGGCGGTTTCTGATCGGTGGGACTGGGATACAGCCATGTTGCCTTGTCGCAGTGGGAGGCAATCACCGCGACCTTGTTGGCGTAGTTGGCAGCAAGGTGCGCATTGAGGAAGACCAGAAGGTTGGCGATGGCGGAGGAGAAGGGGAGGGTCGAAGACAGCAGTGACCAGGCGGCCGGGTTTGTGTCGAGAATGATGGTCAGTAGAGCAGGGGATTGTTCTATGTTGGTCAGATCCAAGTCAGTGTTTGAGATGAGATGAGGTGTTAGTTGTGGAAGTCGTGATGGAACTGTTAATGCGTGGGTTGCTTCACGGATGGAGGTGTTTGTGTGTGCAGCCTCGTCACATATTTTGATCAAAGCCTTACAGCGTGGCAAGGGGAGCAGTGTTCAACAAGGTAGACTTACCGTGGGAGGGTTTGTCGAAGTGGTCGGATGCGTCGACAGCGTTCATGTTGACATGGACAAGGGACAACCTCGACGGTGACTGAGGAGTTGGCTGTGAGTTGAGAAATGGGTGGAACAACTGAGGCGGTAATACGCATACCACTCACTCACTGCCCACTGCGAGTGTCTGGGTGATGGTTGATGGTTGATGGGGTTCGCCACTGTTAAGCCACAGGATCAGCCACAGGATCAGCCACAGAGGCTGGTGCCACAGTGCCTGCGCTGCGCTGCACCGCCGTGATCCATCCGCCTGCTGTATACTAATATAGTAGGATTAGGCGCCAGTCTAGGCCCTGAGACCTAATGAGCCCGCCCGGCGCGGCATTTAGGCATCTCTAGGCCCAAAGGTTTAGGGGTCGTCAGGCCCGTGGCCCTAAGCCCTTTTGTTGGGTCAACGTGGCGGGATTGACTGGACGTGCCACTGCGACTGCTCTGTCAGTATCCGGATGCACATGCACCTGTGCGGTGCCTGCGCCCACCCACCCAGTACTACGCGAGTACACCTAATTCACCTAATACACCCAATACACCCATTCTGCCACTGCAATTTGACCCAATGCAGGCCTAGTCCCGACTGAAATCCCTCGTTTCGGCCATAAACTCCGTCGTAGCACCAGATGGCCGCGCACATGTCGATTCCATTCGTTGTCGCCGTGCTTGCTGACTGATTATTGTGCCCTGAGCAGTGAGCCCTGATTCCTTCTGCTTATTTTCCTCTGCAAGATATCCATAATACTGTATAACCGAGTCCTACTGCCCATATCAATTTTTCTCCTCCTCGCCTTGCCTCTCTCGTCTTCTATCCCGCCAGCCAGCAGCCAGCAGCCAGCAGCAAAAAGAAAACCATCTCCCGCTCGGGGTGAGGCCAGCATTGCACACCGCACATCGCCCATCGCCGCGGCTGTTGTTCGTCGTGTCAAGTTGTGGCCGTCGATCAACAAACTCTTTCTTTTGCCTGACGTTTCTTTTCCCGCCCAAAGAAGGAATTCCCGCCCAATCAAATCATTCAACGCCGTCCCTCCTGCTCATCCTGCTCATCCTACTCATACAGAGAGGACTGAGGACCGAGGACCTTCTGCGTCGCCTCCCTTTCCCTCCACACCTCGTCCTCTACAACACCACGTGTCCGCGCGTCGAGAGCAGTCGGTGTCTTCATCATCTGACCAGACCGCCTTGCCTCGGACTCCGGCCTGCTTCCCACGCTCAATTACTTAAGAAACCATGACTGGCACTTCATAATCTCACCTCACCTTTGTGGCGACTTTGGTCCCTCGACCTCCTTCGTCCTTGTCCTTCTTACTATCCCTTGATACGACTTGTCGCGTCGTCGTCGTACTGCCTGTTTGCCACGTCCTCTTCCAATGTCGACTATGACGGCAGTACAGCGGATGACCCGGAAACTGTCCGAAGAGCGAGCCTCGACTCTGGCCAAAGAAGCCGTCGAGTTGTCTGTCGCCGGTGACAAAGCGGTACGTCTTGCCCTGTTTGATCTGGAACATTGCCCATTTGCTGACATCTCGGCAGCAAGCTTCTCGAAAGCTGAGAGAGGCAGCTGCTCTTGGTCATGACAATCCAGACGTCCAGGCCGCCTTCCTGGCCATCCATAACGATCAACTCAATTCGCCACTCCTAGACCTGTGTCGGAGATATGCCCTGTACCACGATAATCGAGCCGGAGACGAGACCGTCGGGTACTTGAAGAGTCCCGAGGCCGCAAATGCTGCCCCTGTGGCCTTGGAATCCCTTCGAATCATCCTCGAGAGCCAGCCGGTGCCCACCATGTCCAACGCACAGAATTTCATCATCGCCGAGCTTGCCAGACAAAGCCCCGCTGTCCGGCAATATTTTGCCTCCGAACTGGAGGAGTCCACGACCAAATTTTTCGACAATGTCTATGAACGCGGCGATGATGCGGCCAACTGCCTTCGGTCTGTCGTTCTCGATGACAAGCTCTGGTCCTCCGAAGACGTCCGACTTCGGGTGGAAGATGATCTGTTCCAGTTGTTCCTGGCCAAATTAATGGAAAGCGGCCACGACCACGATGGCAGAGCTCTCAAGGGCATCGCTCTTTTACTCATGGCCGATACTCATCGTCTGCAATCCTTCATTGACGAGGACGCCTTCGAAGCGCTCATGGGCTCTTTGGACGTGAGGCTCCCCGCCGACGTTCGCGGCCAGGCTACGCTGGTGCTCTCCAAGTTCTTCGAAGTCGCCAACGCCACTGGGCAGGAGTTTCTCTACAAGTACATCACTACTCACGTCGCGCGGCAGAAGGGTGATGATCTTGTCCTAGCTTTCTCCGCTGCCGCAAATCTCTTCCCGGTCATTCCCGGCATGATGGCGGAACTATTCCTGACCAACGGCTTCCTCAGCTCAATCATGCCCTTTCTGGGAAAACAGTACCGTAGCCACGTTGTGCACGATGCATTTCTCCTCCTTCTTAACGCTGCATGCATTGACGGGGCATGCCGCACGGCAATCGCGCAATATTGTGCCACTTGGCTATCGCACAAAGTCAACAACGGTACGGGCAAGCAGCCAGCAGTGGCGGCCACCGTCCTGGCCAAGTTGAGGACGGCAGGCGTCAAGACTGGAGATCAGAGAGCCAATATGGCCGATGATGATGTTAGTGAACTCGTTGATCTCTTTAAAAGCACTCTTGCTGTTGTTGAAGAAGGGCGGAATGTGTCTGACTCCATTGAAGGCCTTGCGTACACATCTCTGAAGCCCGAGGTCAAAGAAGCGCTCGCCAAAGACCCGGCTTTTCTCAAGTCTCTTCTCACGGCACTCGAGGCAAGCCCCGAATCGCCCGAAATCATCGTTGGTGGCCTGAGTATTATCACAAATCTCGCCCAGTACGCCCCAGTCCTCTCAGAAGAACAGAAGAAAGTCTCTCAGTTAAAGGCGTACGCGAATGCGACAAAACCCGCCGAGCCCAGTCCTTTAGAAGACGACGATCACGTCCGAGCCCGATGTGCCGCCTTGGTCCAGGCTGGGACTGTTGCCACCTTGACCAAACTAAACAAAGGCAGATCTCCAGCAGCCGCTCAGCTGACCGATCGAGTTCTTTTGGCATTTTCTAGGAACCCCAAAGATAGAGGGAAGATTGCTCAACAGGGAGCAGTCAAGCTTTTAGTTTCTCACGCCCAGAAAAACCTCGAGTCAACAGATATCGACAATTCGGATGCTGCTCATGCGCTGGCCAGAGTTTTGATCTCGTTGAATCCAGCACATGTTTTCGCCCCCGGAACTACTCCCGACATCACCGAGGCAGTGCCGCCTCTAGTGGCGCTGCTGAAACCTCCAAAGAGCGGAGGACTTGCTGCTGATCACCCGCGCGACCTACTCCCCGTATTCGAAAGTCTCCTCGCCTTGACCAATCTTGCGTCGGCACCGGAGCCGTATGCAGCGAACAGCATCATCAAGTTAGCATGGGACGATGTCGAAGACCTTCTGATGGGAAACAACAATATGCTCCGGCGTGCTGCCTGTGAACTAATCTGCAATTTGACCGTCATACCCGCCGGTGCGGACAAGTTTACAGAAGGCTCAACCCGGGCCAGGACACGGCTCCATCTTCTCGTTGCAATGGCTGACGTCGACGATTTACCCACCCGAAGAGCAGCTGGTGGTGCATTAGCCATGCTTACAGAACAAGATTCCTCGGTGGTCTCTGCTTTGCTCGACCTTGAACGTGCCCCTGAGATTGTTCTGGAGTTATGTCAAGATGAAGACCCTGGCGTTGTTCACAGAGGATTAGTCATTGTCAGAAACATGGTGTGTGAACACGATGCGGAACTGTCAAGGAAGGCAAGAGTGGCACTCAAGAAGAGTGATGCGGTGGAAAAAGTGAAGACAACGTTGAAGACGACGAAAGATCCCGCGCTATTGCAGATTGGCGTGGAGGCGCTCAAGGCGTTGGTTGAGATGGAGAAGTAGTGAATGGGTGTCGTCAACATAGGGTCAACTTGATCCATCACGGTCTCCCACGCCCTTGGCTGACCGAGGCCTCTGTCGAAGATCTATTGATTGCATTCCGCGCGGTCGTTCGAGTGAGTGGAGGGAGTACACACTTCACTCCGCTGGAAAATTCTCGAATTCAAGTTTACAGGGTGAAGAATGCCGTTTACGTTGCTACGAAGGAGTTACTCTCTGTATTGCTACTGGAGTTTTAGACGGTCACAGGTTATCGGTCCCCCAGGCGTCAGGATCAGCGGTATTGATGACTGGGGACAGCGCAACACGGTTCAAGTCATGGAGGAGCATTTGTCGGTTGATTGGGTTTGGGACTGACTTCATGGTGTTCATTACGTACTGCATCGTTATGGTGTCCGGAATCCGGCGTGCAAGCCAAGCTTGGAGGTTTGGTGAGACAGCGAGTTTACAGATTACAGTGATCAGACTGACGAAGGGAGTTCGGCGTCTTCTGTTCTACTTGAGGCATAATAATTAGAACCACTTTAATTCATTTGCTCATCCGCCTCACTGCCCTCCCCCCTTTCTCGCGTGACAAGGTTCTTTCACGTGTACTGGTACGGAGTACGGAGTACATCTATCTCGACGTCCTAGAGGCATTCCTCCCTCTACTGTCCAAAGGACATTTATATATCTCAACACCGTCCACCCCCGAGCGGCTCACTCGAAATCATCTGTTGCAAAACAGCGAATGGCAATTGATGGAGTGGCAGTGGTTCATCTCAGAGTGGCTGCTTGGCGCGGATAGAGTGGCTGCACATGAAGTGTCTGTTCCGTACATACATCTGTCGCGCCCATCTGTCGCGCCCATCTGTCGCGCCCATCTGTCGCGCCCATCTGTCTCGCCCGCTGCTGTGCTGGGCTCTAGAACGTCCAGTGCATCTCAATTGCCGCCCTACTGGGGACATGCCTGGTGGGAGGTAGTGCTTCTATTCCGTGCTGGCCGGGAGTCCATGTGCTGCCGACCAGTACTCTGCCCGTCGGAGCCGGCCAGGCTGACTGGCATGGTTCGAAGTTTGTCTTGCTGCAAGTGCACTTGAGAGGATGAGATGGTTCTCCCAGACCAGGGTCCGGCTAGGCGAAGGTAGTGTAGCGCTCTCCTGTCCATGGAAGGCCAGGCTGGTCGGAGGCATTGGCTCTCTCTTCAAAAGGTCCACCTCGTGTCTCTGCTAGATTCCGGCTGCTTGAGAACCATCCTTGGTTCGACGGCATATGCCCGAGTGGTCACTGGCTGGACGGTCTCGCAGACTAGACAATCATGCTGTGTTGGGCTTTGTCTGAGCCAGAGAACCAGCGTCAAGTCAACGTCATCTCATTCTCAGCACTTTGTGACCGACGTGTATATCACGCTTAGGACAAATATCGAAGCTAGGATCCGTATCATGCCCGAAAGTCAATTCTATGCCATCCCTTTGCACGAGGAGCGTAGAACGGCTCACGACAGGCGTGCATTCGGATCTTAACTCCATCGTCGACAATCGGGGTCGGTTCAGTTGACTGTCTCTCCGCTGGCATGGGCCGAAACGTGAGTCCAGGGACAGCCTTGAATGGAGCGGCTCTTTTCCTTTTGATTGCGGGATTTGTTGATTCTGATGTCGGCGTTGCAGCAGAGGATGCAGAAACTGACGCTGTCGGTACAGCTGTTGCAGTTGGGCTTGCTACTTCGACATCTTGAGATCGCGTCTGCATTGTCCGTTGAACAGCACTTGCCAGCTTCTGTTGCTGCACGAGTCGCCTGGCGATTTCTTTCAATTCGGAAATCTCCCCCCGAAGCTCTGCGTGTTCTTTCGCATAGGATTGATTTTGGGACTGCAACTGTTCCAGCGCAGATTTGGATTCTCGTAGTGCGTCTTGCAACTTGGCAGTTGTTCGCTGCAATTCTTCCTCCCTTGCCTTCCTCCCCTCTTCCTGCTGTTGGGACGCAATCTGCTTCTGTTCCGCGATAGCCAGTTGGCCCTTGAGTGTGGCGATGGCTCCGTCTTGCGTGGCAATTTTGCCTTGGAGATTGATAATGTCGTTCAGACTGGCGTCGCTAAACTGGCGCTGGAAGGGGTTGGATACCTCTTCTTTCAGTCGTCGTCGCACAGAGTACCGTAAGAAGTGTGTTGCAGCAGGCATAAGGACCAGTTCACCGCTATCATCGACTTGTGAGGGTCTCTGTATCGGTGTGGTTTGGCTGGGGATTCCCTCCAAGAGCGATCTACACCCTGCCTGAAACTCTCTGACCTTTTCCTCGGTAGAAAGGGACTTTGCACTTTCCGGGACCGGAAGGGACTCCCACTCGAGCAGAATGCTGCGGCCCCGAGCGTGGAAGGGCTTTCGGTTATTGCGGTTTTGTGCAACAGTTGGTGGTGTGATACCTGCATTGACCGCCGCATCCAGGATCATTGTATATTCTGGAAGTTTGCGACAACGCACACATAAGTCCAGCATGCGAAATATGACTCGGGAAAGAGCGTCCATATTTTGGGTGGCGATGGACAACGCGTGTTGAACTGATCGCCGTAACCAGATCTTGCCCCTGTCCCAGTTACTGTGCGAACTGTAGTAGGATAGAAAGCTTCGAAACAGATGGTCTTTCCACACAGTGCTGTAATCCGCCTCTTGCAGTAGTGTTAGCCAGCCTTCGGCGCGCTCTGGCTGTTCACATCTGAGAGCTGCGTAGATTAAGCCCTGCAGAATGCCCGGATGCAACGACACTGGGACGGGCAGATCCAACCCATTGCTGTACACCTTCTCCCATTTTGTCTCCAGATTTAATTGGTTGTCTGACCTTGCAATAACTTGCAAAATATGGTTCAGCGAACGAGAGTCGCACGCCTTCCCGATTTGAAAGATGATGTGGAAGATAGCATCGTCCGACAGAGGTAGGGTGCTATTCTTCAGAGCGGCGGTCACATGGTAAGCTAGACTGAAGCTCCCTATCTTGGAGAGGCTTCGAATAAGTCCAGTATAGGCCCAGACAGAAGGAATCTCCTCTGACTGCATGAGTGCCTTTCCGAATCCATCCACCAGGTCAGTAAGGGGAATTTTACCCTCGTCAAAACTATGAGTCAACTTTCTTATATCCCTAGTAAGGGCTCCCCTTTTAGCCTGTGCTTCGATCTGTGGCGCGACTATAAAGAGGTCATCCCACTTCTTGAGGGGGCGAATCTCTTTTCGAGTCATTTTCAATAATTCAACCAACTGATTGGTGTCCTGGGGAAATTGTAGATCTGCCCTGTCTAGGTCGTCATCACCAGGGAACATCTCGAAAAAAGGGCTTGGTCCGATGCGGAGGTGGAGAAGCATTTTGATAGCCAGCATGATTGCGTTGAGTCGGTGATAACGATGGAAATTGGCCATGTCCTGAGGTGAGTACATGCCTTCGGCATGTTTCCTAGATCTGGATTGTGCATCACTGGGGTCTGTCGCCTCTCTGGAGGATACCCTGTGACATAACGGGTCACGCTCTCCGCCCGCCCATAACGGCGTGTCGATGTCAAAGTCCGTCTCTTCAGGTTGTTCCCGGACATGTACTGCGGTGGCATAGCCTCTTCGTTGCTGGGAGATTACATTTCGGAAGGACCGTAGCTGAAGTGACTGCCAGACCTGCGCCTCCCGTTGTTTGAGTTCGTCTATTTCTTCTTTTATGCATGTGAGCTTCTGATCCCAGTCTCTTCGTTGCTTTGCCTTCCAACTCGTATCTGCAATAAGGGCGGCGGCGAGGACAGGAGTCAACAAGACTGTGAAGACATCGTTGAAGGTCGGGCGTCGTCTTAAGGGTGCTGTGGTGGTTTTCCGGATCAGTATGCCCGTAATTGAATCAGACGACGCGAAAGAGGGAGGACCGCTCAATCTTGGTCGAGAGATTTGAGACCATAGTGCTCGCATTTCCTCGAGCAAGAACCCTCCACCCGACGACCGACCATGGACTTCGCGAAAGCAGGAATGAGGGATGAAGCTTGCGAGGTGCTGGAATGACCCAAGTGCAAGCGGCCGGTAGAGAGTACGGAGCACATTGGAGAGCTTCAAGGCCATCACGTGAGAACCAGTCAAAAAGTAATTTAGTCTGACGTGTGAATATTCCCGCGGACAAGCACACCGAGGTTGGCTGTTCCGCCGGGCAGTTCTAGTCAGACAGAATGAGTTTCGGGTCATCGATAGCCTCTATTTTATGTTTAGAACGCTCCGCTACTGCTACTTCGAGTCTCAGGCTTCGTACGCGCTCGTCTTGCCTCCAATACCAAATGTGAGCTTCCTCCACCTATTATGAATGGCTGCCAGGAGCCGGATCCTCCCTGAGGGCAGAGATCATGACAAGAAGGATGGTTTCGCCCCCCGACGCTCGAATCCACGCTCGTTCCTCACTCGATCGATACCCTTCCGTCGCAGGCGCGTGATACTTGTTTTGGTGGCAGTATGGCTGCTATACCTCTTTTTCAAGAATATGCCTACGGACCTCCCTCCTGCCTCCCAGCGCTATGACCGCCGCTACGGACGACTACATCCAGGCCTACCAGGCCCAAGTGCATGGCAGCCCGAAGGACAACACGTAGATGCAGATGACCCGAGTCAAAGCTATGAGGGCCCGATCAGGTTCTACGGCCTGCCTGAAACGTTGCGCGGCAAAATGTATGCTCCTGGCTCGAAGGGACACGTTCTGTTCGCCGTTTCCAAGTTGGAAAGCATCCCACGAATCATCCCCATCGCCTGTTCAATGGCGCAGCACAATCGTACTCGCGTCCATTTTGCCTTTATGGGTCGCCATTCTGCGGAGTGGGAAGAGATCCAAAAAACCAATGGCATATCTGAGAATGAATGTGAAATAAATTGGCATGATGCACGGCCCGATTTCTCGGCACAGTCTTCAGAAAAACGGCTGGGCGTCAGTGCCGGCGCAAGCCTGGGGCATATTCACTCTACTCTGCAGCTGCAAGCAATTCTCGCTGGAAACACTGACTACGAAGATGAATGGCTCGTGGAGGCACTAAGGGACAAGACCAACTCACTCGGTCTGCCGCTGATCAATTTACCTGCTGGTGGAATTGGGGCCCTCTCTTGGATCTCGAACCTTGATGCCTCGTCGCTGGCGCATATCAGTAAGATCCACATCGACGTTGTGGTCCAGGCAGAGCCTGAAACTTCAGCCTCTTTGATCAGGCTGTTGCGCTCCATTAAGAATGCAGACTATACAGGGTGGACGATACCCCGAATAACGGTCGAACTCTCTGCCGACATTGACCCATTCCTCATCAAATATCTATCGAATTTTCGATGGCCGGCCGATGCTACGGGCAGTGAATCCAAGTTGACAATTCGGCATAGAGTCGATGCCAGCTTTCTTTCGTCTGAGCAAGCTGCCCTACGGACCATTGAATCATTCTATCCCTTGGTGGCTGAGGAATCTCATGTTCTATTGCTCTCGCCCAGGGCTGAGCTATCCCCAGGTTACTTCCAGTTTTTGATGTACACGATCCTTGAATACAGATATGGAGCAAGCCACACTGACCTGAGCGAACGTCTTGTTGGTATCTCGCTTGATTTGCCAGCTTACGCTCCTGACATGCAGACCAAAGCGCCATGGGATCCAGAAACTCTTTCAGAACCGCTCGTCCTTTGGCAAGCACCATCATCGAATGCAGCGCTGTATTTTGGTGATCGATGGGTGGAGCTTCATGCTTTCCTATCTCGTCGAATTCTAGCCGATCCGAGGTTCACCAAGAAGGTCACATCAACGCCGCGTCTTGCTCATGAATATCCAGCGTGGCTTTACAACGTCCTAGAAATGATGCAATCCCGCAACTACTACATGATGTATCCTGCTTTCACCCTCAAGGAAGGCTTCTCGCCAGTGACAATGCACCACGAGCTATATCGACTGCCAGAAGAATATATGACGGACATTCGAGAAGACGACAAGACGTTGAAATATCAGAAGCCAACTGGTGGTCCGGCAGATGACCAACCACTTACCGCGGCTGATGAGATTGGGCGATTGATGCAGAAAGAGCAGCATGTGTCCACCGACTCTATTGTCGCTCCATTGCTCGCCGCAACCAGTGTCGAACAGCAAAGAGGGGACGTAGTTGATGAGTCGAACATTCCCGTGATACTGTTCGGCGGGAAAAGAGTCGATTGGGCAGGCTCGCGGGCGGCCTCATGGAGATTTGCCGAAGACTTTGCGCAGTCTGTTGGAGGCTGCGCCCAATATGATGCTACCAAGAAAGAGAACGGTGATGTCGAATCGTTATTTTGTACAGAACCAGGCAAGGCAGGCTAAGGAAGGACACTATCGGAGCGGGAAAACGGGGTTGGATTCCCCTCCGGAAGAATGCCCCATGCGGGTCAATGGGGCTTCTGTGAATATGGGTACCTCGACGCATGTACGGATACAGAGAAGCAACAGTCTGCGCCAAACCCGTGCCTTGGGAATAATGCGTTTGCCCGGCGTGGAAAAGGAGGCAAATTGCAGAATGCCATGGATAGGATGGAGCGATGCTTCGATCGGCGTCAGTTGTGTCGCATGTTTGGCCAATTTGCCCAAGGGTTCTAGGCTTGAGGATCCATGTCGGGCAGCGGCATTATTTTTATTAATCGTGGATGGCAGGTCGATCAAGCACAAATCGAAGATCTTGCAGGGGGGGAGGAAGCGGGTTGGGCATCTCTCCAAGTAGGGAGTAGTGAGAGGATGATCAGGGCGGTTGATCAGAGTGTGAGGAGAGCTGGATCCCTTCTTACCATGCTAGTGTATCATCTCAGTATCAGATCAGTGTCAGAGGTAGACGGATAATACCTAGCTGATCATGGGTAATGGCTATCAAGTCGATCATGTACTCACCTATACTCTGTACTACAGTGAGGCCAGCTGCTTTCCACGGCGGGAAGAGGAGCATTCAAAGTTGTGGTCAGACTGCGGTTGCGACTGCGACTGCGATTGCGACTGCCCCTCCATCATCACCATCATCACCTTCTCTGCCGCGCAACGCATATCCGACAAACACAGCCACCCCACCACCACCACCACCACCATCGCTGCATGCTCCAGGCTGTCACTGTCGCTCGCGGCATCTCGACTGATCAAAAAGCAGCTAAAGCTTGGGTCCATGCCACTAACATGTCCAAGCTTGCTTCCCTGCCATCTTGCTCCAATCACGCCTCGAAGCTCTCTCGCCAGCCGGCTCCAAACGCCAACAGACTGCGCTTGTCAGGGAGCCAGCCAGCCGTCCTGCCCCTCCATCGTCCCTCCCGCCTTCCGCCCTCTGCGCTGCATCTCTCTGCATCTCTTTTGCCTCTATCCGAGGAAGACGCTCGAAACTCTTTGTACTCCTCCTCTTTGCTGCTCGCGCTAATGCACTGGACTGCAGGCGATTGACCTCCCCGGCGTGCAGCATCCTGGCCCACGAGCCTAAGGGCCCTCGCCCTCGCCATCCGCTCCCCTCCACCTCAACCGACGCTATCATACGCCGCCCTGGTCAACTGTGCATACTGCATACCGTACCATCCCAACCGCCTCTGGCACTCATAGGACAGCCCTGGTCCTGGTCCTGTTCCCCCGGCATGATGAGCCCTCTGCTCGGGCCTCATTCTGGCTCTGGCGCGACCTTCGAACCCTACTCTCTGCCCCACCCTCCTCCAGAGTCTCATCAGTGGACTGCAGACATCGAGTTGTGTTGAACACCACCCGCGTCCATCCACTGCATTTCTATCTGATACCCTCTCCGCGAAATCTAGCTCGGGTCACCCTGCGGCAACGCTCCCAGACTCCCCCATCCCAACCCCCAGTGATCGAGCCTTCGGTCTATGATTGTTCGTGGCTGTCGACAAATAGCATTTGCGGCGCCTTCAAGAGAGACATCTTCTGTGTTGTCCCTAATATTGTTCTCTGTCGTCGGTGACCAGAGCCCCGGAGCATTCCTGCAGTTGCACCTCAGTTGCACCTCAGTCGTACTGTTTTTTGGTTCGTGAGGACCATTCTCTCTGTCATCCATTGATACTACTGGTGGCTCGCTTTCTATTCTTCAAAGAAGCCACCTTCCCACATATCGGCAATTCAGCAGGTCTGGCTAGGACTCCTGTCGACACAGGATGAGCCTTTGAGACGTTGCTGGCCATAACTGATCCATAACTGGTCACAAATACCTCACTGAGCAGGAAGGATGGCCACCGTCGTCGTCCAGCAACAACCATCCATCCGACAGCCAACTCCTCCGCCTCTCCCCGCAACGCTCGCATTGAACCAGCCTCGACAATCCACCCCGGTACCTAATAAGCATCTACCCTACTGTCCTCCAGGACCGGTTCCCTCACAGGCTCAAATCACTCCTCCAAACTCCCCTCCCTTGAGACAAGTTGCGTCGAAGCCGACTTCGCTCCTCCATCCTCCCCATAACTATCCAAAGCTATGCAATTCCCCGCCCATCTATGGTATCAATGCCTCGGGCCTCGCCGAAGCTCTTGAGCACTACTCCTCTCAACCCCTGCCGAACCCATCGTCGGTATTCCCTTGGCTGCATGGGCTCCATCCCGAAAACCACATCCAACTGGCTTTCTTTGTGGCAAGAAAGAAGTCCTTGCGCAGGATCCCAAGGTGCTTCCGAGGCATAACCATTATTAAAGCCGGTGGAGACCTCACTCGGTCGCGGATCAAAGGTGCCGTGGCCCCCGATGAGATCCTCAACCTGTCGGACGGGAATGGTCATGGGTTTCTGGAATGCGATCCTCGAGAAGGCTTTTCGGTCCGCAATTTTCACATCCAAGCTGCCAAAATGGCCCTGGTCTCCGACATCGTCATATATGGCGACGAAGACACCGATCATCGTATCATCAAGTCTGTCGCCGAGCGGACTGCCTCTGTGCAGAGGAGATGGCGAAAGGAGTTGGAGAACATGGGACAATGTCCCGAGACTTACCATACCTTCGTGCTGACCCAGCCGTTCGAAGACCTTGAACACGAGTATCCCGAGTTGGTGGCCATCGATTCGAAGGGACAGTATGCAGATCGCACCCTCGACTTTGTGCAACAGGAGAGGCGGGAGATGTGCGCCATGTCCAAGGCTTCGGAGATTAGCCAAGGCGTCTTTCAAGGCCCAACTCCTGGATCTTACACCGACCCCCCTTCCACAATCGATGATCCAACCTATGATCTTTATGTGGAGGCTAGCGATCATGCATCACTTCCAGACGATAAATTGCTGGCTGCGAAGTTGAAAAAGCTAGAGTGTCGTGATGACGATGATCCTGTGCACCTCGCATTTCCAAGTTCTGGTAGTATTCTGCCGCCATCTTGGTCCCAATCTGAAGTGACCGGAATACTCCGCATGTGTCGATGGTTGTATAGCTTAACACATGGCACCGAGCCCGCCGACGGCACCACGGACAAGGATGGTGATATCCAAATGACAGAATTCAGGCGTCGGCCCCGTCGGGTCTTACTGCATTGTGCTGATGGGTATACCGAGACCTCCATGCTGGCTGTGGCGTATTTCATGTACGTTGAAGGTGTTCCTGTTCACGAGGCTTGGATCCGTCTACACTGTGAGAAGCAGCGGAATTTCTTCGCGTATCCGTCCGATGTGGCGCTCTTGAATGCGATCCAGGATCGATTGTTGGAAGAAAGTCCCAAATTCGTCGACGCAAAGCCTCCGTCGACATCGGCTCCATCTTGGTTATCGAAATTTGATGGGAGTCTCCCCAGCCGCATCCTGCCCTACATGTACTTGGGAAATCTCAATCATGCGAACAACCCAGAGTTGCTTCGAGTGTTGGGTATTCGGCGCATCCTCAGTGTTGGGGAGCCGGTGTCATGGTCCGAGATGGAGATGCAAACCTGGGGTCGGGAAAACCTACTCATGGTAGACCGGGTTCAGGACAATGGAATTGACGAACTCACACTTGAGATGGAGCGATGTTTGGCGTTTATTGGTAAGCATTCCCATCAGCACCAGCAGCACGCAGAAACTGACGTTGGTCAAGGAAGAGGTCGTTCGGATGGTACCGCGACGTTGGTGCATTGTCGAGTGGGAGTCAGTAGATCTGCCACCATTTGTATCGCAGAAGTTATGGCTCGTCTAGGGCTGAGCTTTCCAAGAGCATAGTGAGTTGGTTTCTCGACAAGAGCGAAGGCCAATGCCGACTAACCCGATCATCTAGTTGTTTTGTGCGTGCACGACGACTCAATGTCATTATTCAACCACATCTGAAATTTGTATATGAGCTGATGAAGTGGGACGAACAACAGCAAGAGAAGAGGGGGGAGCCGGTGAAGAGAGAGCTCGAGTGGGCGACCGTGGCCCGAGAAATCGCAGCGATGAACAGGCCGTATGCCAGGAATTGAGGTCCGGGTATCGCACCCGGGTGTCACACACTAGGACCACACTCTTGCGGCTGGGTGCAACCTTGACGCAGGATCTGAGGCAAAAGAGGCCCGCCAGAGCTCGATGAATGGCTGACGACGAGATGAGATTTTGTTTTTGATCAATGCCTCTGTGCATTGATGTCGATGTTGATTCTGATGACGACGATGACATGGACTATGGATGAATATGAAGTTATGAGTGTTATTGACGGATGAAGATTACCTGGACGGGTTTGACAGTGACGGGCCGAGGGGCTAAGGACAGCGCATCTGGTTTTGATTTTCTAGCGGAGGGCAGACTCCGTGGCAGTTGTCCGGGCAGCTGCTCTATGTGGGGGACGGGGACGTTGGCGATGTTGTACAATCGAGACACACGTCCGTGTTACTATTGTCATACTGGTCTCTGGGTGATCTTGGGTTTGGAAAGGGAGGAGGAAAGGGAATGGGAATGGAAATGAAGCAGGATGTCGTGTGGGACTGATGCATTTGTGAGCGAGGCAGAGAGACTAGTATGGACAATTGTCGGGTGATGCTCCGTCCAGAGTATGTAGCCTGGCTGCCCAATTGTGGATTTGGATTTTGGCTCACAATTACCAAGAACATGCGAAAGTAACACGGAGATGGTGTTCTTGACGAGATGCAGTGGCGCTTGTATTAGGATGATCTATGATACACGGAGTAGCACCCAAGTAGTATTGTTTAATAGGTACCCCTGAAGGCGCCAGGTAGGTTAGGTAGTGCGCACTCGCCGGAGTACGTGTTTCTGTACTCGAGAAGAAGCGATGCACGGTCTGGTCGATGTCGTGGCAGCGTTCCATGATTCCTTTCCCTTTTCCTTTTCCTTTCCCACTCTTCTCTTGATTCTTCTCATAACCTCTCTGCGCGATCTCTCAACTCGTCGGCCAGCCGGTCGAGGTAGGCCTTTGTGATGGCCTTAGGGATGGCCTCGGGGATGCCATGTCTGCCGTGCCCGGCTCCATTCCCGTCCCCAGCCGCGGCACGAGTCTCTGGCGATTGCGCATCTCCCTTGGCACTTGTGGAGAGGAAGCGGCGCACGATCTTGTCGATGTCGCGGCGGCCGTCTTCGTAGGCGGCCAGGTCGCGGTTGCCGTAGACGTCGCGGCCGACTGCGTAGCGCGACGCCGGGAGGGAGCGGAAGAAGACGTTTAGGGAGAGGTTGATGTGTGAGTATGAGGATGAGGATGAGGGTTCAGGGTCCGAAGGTGCTGTGGCGGATGGTGCGCCGACCTTGGTGCTTGTGTCGACTGGGGAATGCGTCGTGACACTGGCACTATTACTGGCACTCGAAGTCTGCTGAGATTGATTAGGCGCAGGTGCTTGGTGGCTCGGTGCCGGCATCGGCGTGCCTGCGTGCGCCCAGAGAGGCGGGATATAGAGCGCGTCTCCGGGGCGCAGAAGCGCGATGTGCGGATGGGTATTTGGGATCAGGTTCAGCCGGTCCCATTCGGTGGCAGCTTCGGTCTCATCGGCGGCTGCGGGCTCGAAAATGTCCATGGTCGAAGTGGTTGAACCTGGCGGGAAAGAGAGGTGCTTCAGATCTTCGGGCGGAAACAAAACGAGTTTGCGGGTGCCTCTGATCTGAAAGAGCACGTTGGCCATGACGTCGTAGTGCAGCCACATGTTGACGTTGGCGCTGATGCGTAGCGGGCTGCTGTGCTGCGTTTCTCTGGTCAAACTGAGGGACGGCGGGAGGACAAAGTCGTCGGCCAATTCAGGCCAGTCGGTCGCGAAGTCGGCAGGCAGCTGGGCCGGATTGGTGTTGGAGAGGGACCGCAGGTACATGTGCGCGGCCGGCTTGGTGGTGAGGTCAGTGATGAAGTCGTGGAACGGGAGGGGTTTGTAGGCAAAGTCTTTGCGTTGAAAGTTCATGGTTCGACTGGACGCTGAGTGGACCACAACGGATCTCGACGAGGGAATCTTGGACACAAGGTACGACGGCGTCCATAGTGACACGCAGGGGCCGATCTCAAGGCTTGTCAAGAGTCTGGGAGTACCTTCACCAAGGACGCGAGCAAAATCTTGCTCACCGCACAACTTGATGGTATCTACCGACACCGGACGGGGGGAGGCCCCGACCCTCGATACAAGGACCGAGGCAGGCGCCGGTTTCGACGGCGCCGGTTTCACAAGAGCCCAGGGTGAACTCACGCCCGGCTCGCGGTAGTACAGCAGCCAGCAGCCGGGGTTCCAGTACGCACCGAAGCTGAAACAAGTCGCTCCTCCGCCGGCGAGGAGCGTGGTTTCTTTGGCGGTGCGGTGCGAGGTGTGGCCGATCAGGAAAGGCCGGGGGACGTCGGGATCGGACTTGGGAGTCACACAGGCGACTCGCAGTTCCATTTCCTTCTCGAATTCGCCAAACGCAGAGAAGCTGCCCAGGATGGACAGGATTTCGTAATCCCTGGGAATGCAGCCGTGCTTGGCCACTCCTCCGATAACAAGCAGCTCGTTTCGAATCACACTGTACGAGGCCCCGAGTCGAGCCAAGAAGGGGAAGATTCCCGCTGATGCATCTAGAGCGCTCGAGGTCTTGAAAATGATGCCGGCAACGTGGTTGTCTCGGATGATCAGCCTCCATCTCCAAAGGCCCTGGCAGATCACACCGTCGTGCCGCATACCGCCAAAAAGAAGTCCATGGTTGAAGCCCAGCCTCACGAAGCTCGCTCCGAATCGTGGCATGGGGTCTGATAGTAGGGATCTGAGCCTCTGCCACCCGTTTGTGTGGTCCCAGAGGAGACAGTCCAGTGCGACCTTGGTGGCCGAGATCTTACCTCCAAACACCACAACGCCATACTGGTTGTCGGACAGTATCACAGCAGCAGCTCGATGCCGAAACCGCGGCTCAGGAAGATCTTGGATCCTTTCCCACTTGGACCCCGTTTGCAACCAACAATCCTTCAGGGGCGCAGAAGGCGACAAACGACCACCAACCAGCACATTCTGTCCGTTGCCGAGAGATGTTATCGTGTGACAACATCGGGTTCCGATCTCCGGTGGTGGGACCGTGGGGAATGACAGGTCAGAGTCTGCAGATGCATAGACCGATGTACTTGACAGACGGCCCTGAAGACCTATTCCGCCATGAACGCCAATGGCATCTTGACCTGGGATGGGGAATGCTGACGCATGGTGGGTTCTTCCTTCCTTGTCCGGGTTGGGTGTGAACTTGTATGCGAACCACTGGTTCTGTACCCTGTACGGAGACACGGTTCTTGTCGAGAGATCTGAAGCAAAGCTGTCAACCGACGCTCTCCTGGACCTGGGCTCCTCCGGGATCAGGGGATCAGGACCAGTTTGAGCCACGACCAGACAGTAGTGGGACGCAAACAGAGCGAACTCTTCCCTGAGTCAGAGCTTAGTGACAAGTCCCTTGGGGGGAGCGGGAGAGCGGATTTACCATTCGTCAAATGGCTCGACCTCGTCCAAAGAAATCCTTTGGGACGGAGAGAGGAATCTAGAGTCGGCCCATAGTTCCCATAAACTCTGTATTTCAACCAGAGGGAAGCCTGCGTCCTGGAAGCGAAGAGTTTGACTGTGGCGTCCGGGGTATTTGAGGACGGATCGAAGTGGTGTTCCAAGTTTGGCAAAATGTTTCAACATGGCCGCCGTAAATGGATTGTCAGGTCGATCGGGGGATTGCTGCTCCAACAAGCAGAATGTCACGTCTACAGTGATCAGCCCAGTCAGAAGGCGAAGTGGTCACACGAACATACCAGGAGACAGAGTAGTGGTCCATGCAATCAGAGCATCCGAGTCTTCAGGCGACATATAGGTAATGCTGACCTCGGCAATGCAGAGTACCAAGCATCGGTCAATGTCGACAACGGATTTGACTAGTCGCTCCAGCCGTCGTAAATTTCGAAGGTCACAGCCCAGCGCGGTGTACTCGTCGCTGTCCAACACAACTCCATTCTCCGCGGGCAGATCGGCGGGAAGAGAAAGCAATTCTCTCATCTTGGGGGTATTCAAGATGACTTCTCTCTTGGTGATCATGAGCTCCTCAAAGTCGATGTCAATGAATTTGGTGTTCCCACAAAGGTCTCGGTCTTGGGCCATCCACTGGAAGGGGATGGGATCACTGGCATTGTGAGTTGGATTTTGGCCAGGACGACGACTAATGGCACCCTTACTCACTAGCCACAGCCCAAGTTGATGACAACCTTCTTCTGCTCTGAACTTCTCTCGAGAAATTGCCTTAGCACCCAATCAATGGCTCTCATGCGAAGCCAGTATCCACGATTGATAGTTGGGGCTCGCCTCTGTGGTTTCCTCACGAAATAGCGATAGAAGTGTGGTTGGGGGAGGTAGAGCCTCTCCACACTTCGTTTGGATACAATGCTGCTGCTGTTTGTCTATGGCCAGTTGTCAGTCATCGGCAAAGCATGCTTGGAAAGTCGGCTCTGACATACCCCCATGATCAAACCAGCATTCTTTTCCAAGGCCAACTCCTCATCCAAGCCCTCGCGTTGGGGAGGCATTGGAGACGCCATACCGGTAACATTCGACGCCCGAGCACAAGTCGTCAGTAGGTGACGAGAGTACAGTTCAAGAGCAGGAACAGGAGCAGGTACTGCTCAAGATGGAGGTGTGTGACTCAGAGCATGAGCATAGTCATAGACAAGGCTTTCGTCACAAAAAGTTCCGATCGTCGGCGGTCATGTGACGGTCGACGCCAAAAACAGCAGGATTATGTAAGGAGAATCCTTGGCGTGAGGTTATGTAATCTATATATGATTGGCTGTTTCAGACGACGCCTCGACTCTTCCGCTCGCCCTCGTTGGATTGTGAGGCTAGAAAAGACAGCCATCTGAACCCCGAAGCCTCCTTATTCACGCCAGAAGCACTCTGAAGAAGGCGCAGCCTTTGCAATGGACAATCCCGCACCATCGCTGAGAGAACTCTTCACCGAGGCAAAGGCCCGTCAAGATGAGCTAGACACTCTCGACCCTCGGAACTCAAGGTTCAACGAGTCTTTGCAGTCCATCATCGACAACCTGCAGCAGTGTCGGCAGCTCATTCGGAAACTCGCTCTGTTCAGTGCCAACGAAGAGCTGGAGGATATCTCCACACAAGACCTTCAGTGCGTCATATTCAGAGTCTTACTCTGGGGGAGTGTCGGCTGACAACAGAATCCAGATATCTCACCGTGGACTATCTGCTGGCTGATATGAAGGTCAGGGCATACGGGACAGATAGGGAGTCATCTCTACGCGAAGCATCCGAGTTGTTCGAAAGCTACTTAACCCGGTTAGATCACTACGGGCTTCTTGAACCATCAGATCGACAGCTTTACGAACAATTTCTTGAACAGCGTGCCTCCTTCAGAATAGTCCCCTCGAACAACCCCGAAGAGAAACGTAAAATTAAGGTGGCTCGATTTCAATCAGAGAGGTCCCTGAAACAAAAGCTCGAGGTGCGTGCGAAGCATGCTTGTCTGTTCATGAACCCTTGCTAACCGTAACAGTACTTGAGAAACGAGTCACGGAAGCTGAATGTTGACGACGAGATCATCCGGAAGCTCTATTTGGCAGAAATCGAATTGTTTGTCAACAATACATTTTCCTCTTTGGACATGATCACTCAAGAATCAGAGATTTTATCCCAGATGCGGCAGGCTGAGCCGTCTCGACGAGAACCTCCACAGGATCACAGAGCCCCGGTCAGAAGTGATGACCACCTGGACCGCCTTGATGGTCAGGTCACCATGTCGGGATTGGGCCGACGTGGAGGCCCGTTGCTCGACCCCAAAGGCAAACCCCTTCAGCCATTCACCCTGACAGATAAGCGCACCCAGCTTCAACAAGGAGTCTTCAGGCCCGGGCATAACCTCCCGACCATGAGTATTGATGAATATCTTGAAGAGGAGCGGCGACGAGGAGGGATTGTGGATGGCGGTGGCAATGCCAACGCACCTCAGCCAGAACCTGATGAAGACGACATGGAGCAAGCTGACGCCGCCACAATGAAGGCACGCGAGTGGGACAACTTCGTCGAAGCGAACCCAAAGGGTGCGGGCAATACTATCAATCGCGGATGAGATTGGACGCTTTTAGTACCACCACCGTTAATGCGAATCCGCTCCCGTGCTCCCGTCTTGCTTGCTCTAAATCCTTGATCTCAATTTGGCTTTGATTCTTCAGCCATCCTTTCCTTTGCGGTACTGTCTGCTCAGTTTGGTTGCCGTCAACATGTTTGTGTTTAATTTTCCTCCAGATCGGCCGCGGTGGTGGGCTTCTTCGCCTTGATTTCAGCCAGAATACTGTCTGCACCTCTACGAAGTAGTTCTGACGCGGCCTTGATCCCGAATGATTCGGCGTCGTTTTTGCTTGCTACAACTTCCGTCAAGTCGATCTCAGACTTCGCTTTGCCGTCCGTGCTGACGACGATCGACTTCAGTCGGAGAGCTGTCTGTCCGTTCGGGTTCTTGACCCAGCTAGTCTCGACGCCCAGCGGAGCGCTGCAGCCTCCTTCTAAAGTTCGCAGAAGGCTGCGTTCAGTGGCTGCTGCGAGATGGGTTTCGTGATGGTCTATCGCACTAAGAATTCTCTGCACCCGGTCATCGGGCGATCTATTCTCGACCCCGATGGCCCCCTGTCCGACGGCGTAGAGCATTCCTCCGTTCTCGGAGTCAAGGTACTGAGTGATTCGATGGCCAAGATCTATCCGGATCAGCCCGGCGGCCGCAAGAATCAATGCGTCAAAGGAACTTCCTTCGGCGTCAAGTTTCGACAATCGCGTGTTGACATTGCCTCTCACATCTTCGACGCGTAGATGAGGATAGAGCAATGCGATCTGGGCTGTCCGTCGGACAGAAGACGTTCCAATGACTGATCCTGCTGGCAGGTCCTGAATCTTACACGGGTTCCTCCCAGCCTTCAGAACAAAGGCGTCTCTTGGGTCCTCACGAGGCAGCACAGCGCCTATTTCACAGCCTGCTGGCAGCTGCGTTGGGACGTCTGGAAGATGCATTAGTGCTGGATTCCGATGTCGGTCGAGACCACGACTGACCCTTGAGCGAGTGAACAAGAATGTCCAGCTGGCCTTCAACCATCAGAGTCTCGAGCTCATGGGTCCATAGATTCTTCACTGCCATGTCTTTAAAGGGAGTGACCTTGTCGACATCACCAGCCGCTGTGTCTCGAGCCTTGATCGTATAGACATTGTCTGGATATGCCGATGCAAGGGCCTTGACTACCAGATCTGTCTGTACCAAAGCTAGTTTCGATTTTCTGGTGCCAATATTAAAGGTGGCTTCAGGATGTGCGGCACCCCCATCGGCCGACGCCGAGGTGTTTGCTCCCTGAACCACGGAGAGGGTTGTCATTGAAGCGGATTGTGGATTGCGAGGGAAGGATTCGGTGCAGGGATAGTCAAAGATACTTTCAACGCTCTTGGGACCCGAGGACGTTGACTGGAGTGCTATTAATTACTACTCAGTATGGAGTGCGGGAGGGCGGATTACTGTGCAGTGTGCAGTGTGGCTAGAAGAGTGATCATGTGACCGGATTCTCTCCACCCCTTGCCTCGGCTGCGGCTGCGGCTGCGGCGACGGCGAAGCACGACAGTAGTACGATAGTGGTGAGCCGGAACTCATGGAGTTGCGGCAACATCGAGCAGCTTCCATCGCTTGATCATGTTGCTGTTGCCTTGATCAATCAGTCATCACTCCCTACAGACCCCCGGAGCCTTATAAACAGCCCTTGCCCTTCCCCCACTCCCTCATTCTTGTGTCACCTCCAGTCTCGGTGGACATAGTCACCATCATGGGGTACACGGCAAAGGCGACCATCCCTCTCATTCCTCTAGCAAAGGACTCAGTCCTTCTGCCCGGTATCACTCTGCGCATCTCAGTCTCCAACCGTGCCGATATACCCCTCCTTCTATCTTCTGCCTTTCAACGCGCCACGAAAGCGAGGACGGGAACAGCACAGCTCCCGGTCGGCTGTGTCCCGCTGAACTCGCCCTTGCTGAGCCCCGATGGCAAGCAACTGCTCGACAGTGCCGAGAAAGAGAGCAGTCGCCACAGCGAAGACTCAGACATTGGTCCGGGAACTGCCAGAAAAGAGAACTTGTTCGGATACGGGACTCTTGCAAAGATAATCGGCGTCCAAGGAAGCCCAAATGCAGATCCGTACCTCCTAGTGGAGGGGGTGCAAAGGTTCAAGATTGATCGCATCAGGCATGAAAAGCCACACTTTGAGGCGGAGGTGACCTTTTACGAGGACGAAGTTCCGGATCTCAATGACGGTGACCTGCGAGCAAGCTTCACCCAGCTAAAGCAACGATCACGCGAACTCCTCACTTTGCTTCGTCTTTCCTCTCTCTTCCGACCGGCATCCATGGTCCTCTCTCCACTGATTGTCCGTCGATTTGAGTTGTTCATTGCGAAGAAAGATCTCTCTCAAGCCGGTCAGTTGGCTGATTTTATGACCGACATTGTTGAGTCGAGTTTTGAGGAAAAGCTCCGGATATTAAGCACTCTGGACTTGCACGAAAGACTTGAACGTGTCCTGGCGTTGCTCAACAAACAAATAGCCGGCATTAGTGGGAACATTAAAATCACCTCGATTACATCCACAGCTCTCCCGTCGAATCTGGGTGTGGACATTTCGGATCTGAACCAAAGCCAGCGAGAAGCGCTAGCACGGCGTGCCTTGTCTGGACTTACGCCGCCGGGAATACCTGGCCGGAGTCGTGGAGACCCTGATGAGGAAAATGAGGTAAACGAAGTTGACGAGCTCAAAAAGAAGGTGGCCGAGGCTGGTCTATCGCCTGAAGCGAAGAATGTCGCGGAGCGTGAGTTGCGGCGCCTCAAGAAAATGAACCCAGCCAACGCAGAATACGGTGTGATCCGCAGCTATATCGAGAACCTCGTGGAGATTCCATGGACTAAAGTGACGGATGACCAACTAGGCGCGGATACTCTAAAGCGAGCTCGCAAACAACTAGACGATGACCACTACGGCCTGGAGAAGATCAAGAAAAGGCTTCTGGAATATTTGGCGGTCTTGAAGCTCAAGCAATCAGTCAATGCTGATATAGATCAACAAATCACCCGGCTCACCAAGCAACTCACGCCTGTTCAAGAGGGTGCGGAAAAAGAAGTCGAGCAGATTCCGGACAATGAGAGGGACGCTGCCACCGCTAAATTGCATGTTCTCAAATCAAGGCGGATGATTGACAAGTCCCCGATTCTACTCCTCGTTGGACCACCTGGAGTAGGTAAGACCTCTCTCGCAAAGTCGATTGCTTTGTCTCTGGGCCGCAAGTTCCACCGCATCTCTCTCGGAGGTGTCCGGGATGAAGCCGAGATCAGGGGTCACCGGAGAACCTACGTTGCCGCCATGCCAGGTCTGATTGTCAGTGGCTTGAAGAAAGTAGGGGTGGCAAACCCCGTATTTCTGCTGGATGAGATCGACAAAGTGAGCACAAACAACTTCCACGGCGATCCGTCAGCCGCCATGCTGGAGGTCCTCGATCCCGAACAGAACCACAGCTTTAATGATCATTATGTCAATATTCCACTTGACCTCAGCAAGGTTCTCTTCATAGCAACAGCAAACACTCTGGACACTATCCCCCCGCCGCTTCTTGATCGGATGGAAACCATCCAGCTCTCCGGCTACACGACGATTGAGAAACGACATATTGCAAAGCAGCATCTTATTCCAAAACAGATTCGCACCAATGGGCTCTCAGATGGCCAAGTCGTCATTCCTGATGATGTTCTGGATACCATCATCACTTCCTACACTCGTGAGTCAGGGGTGCGGAATCTGGAACGTGAGATTGGCTCCGTGTGTCGCTACAAAGCGGTCCAGTATGCGGACGCTCGAGACGCAAATGACTTGTCAAAGTACAACGCCACGGTCAGCGTGGAGGAACTCGAAGACATTCTAGGCATCGAACGGTTCGAAGAGGAGATTGCTGAACAGACGTCGAGACCTGGCGTCGTCACCGGGCTCGTTGCATACTCGTCCGGTGGACAAGGCAGCATCCTCTTCATCGAAGTCGCAGACATGCCGGGCAAAGGTCGCGTGCAGCTCACTGGCAAGCTGGGCGATGTGCTCAAGGAGTCCGTTGAAGTTGCCTTGACGTGGGTCAAGGCACACAGCTACGACCTGGGTCTGACCCATGATCCGCACGAAGATATCATGGAGAAGCGAGCAATCCATGTGCACTGTCCTGCTGGGGCCGTGCCAAAGGACGGGCCTAGCGCTGGCCTCGCGCACACAATTGCTTTAATCTCCCTATTTTCAGGGAAGCCAGTTCCGCCGCAGATCGCCATGACTGGCGAAGTCAGTCTCCGAGGACGAGTCATGCCGGTCGGCGGCATCAAGGAGAAACTGATCGGCGCCCATCGCGCGGGTGTCAAGACAGTGCTGCTCCCTGCGCACAATCGGAAGGACGTTAAAGATGTCCCTGAAGAGGTCAAGCAGGACTTGCAGATCATTTATGTCAAGTAAGTGCTGTTGCACACCAAAGTGTCTCCCCTCTTCTTCGATCGCGTTCGCTAACCTCATATTGTAGACACGTCTATGAAGCACTGCGACACATCTGGCCTGACTCGGGATGGGCCACGGACCGACATTTTGCGGAAGTCGAGAGTAGACTGTGATTCCAGAATTTGGGTATATATTTTTATCTCTTTAGCCAGCGGTATTATACAGAGCTTGTCACATATCAAAGTCACCATACGGCTCCTTCTACGCGGTATAGATCAGGCGGGTAGCCCTGCCTTCTTCCCAATGCAATCCTCCACATGCTGTGTTCGAAACGGGGAGAGAACCGGTCACACAAGGTCAAAGGCTTGTGCCTTGTCTAACACAATCCCTCGATTTACCCGTGCCCAAGAAAATCGAATCAGACCGCAAGATTGCTTGCCACTGTATCTTCCCTAAGGGCAAGAAGTAACCTACCGACCGGTAGGTTCGCTGGACTGCATGATCGAGCACTGGTGATGTATTATTTTACACGTGCGCTTGTACCAGAAGCGCTGTTGGTCGTCGGTAGCGACGCAGGGAGCTGTGTTGCTAAACCTTGCATAGCCTTCGTATTGTCTGCGAAAGCCTGCCATGTCGGTGCCCATTTTGACTTTCTTCTGAGGAGTTGCTGAGCTTGATAAGCAATGGACTTTCGATGTTCGAGGTTCGGCTGTGTGCTGCCCCAGATGGACTCTTGTCGTTGGTCGGCTATCAAAGCCTTCATTGTCGTCCAGTAGCTGTCGTGCTCCCATCTAAACTGTGGTCAGTAAATGTGCCGTTGAGGGTCATGGAGTGTGACCTACGGTGACAGATCTTCGATCTCCTCCGGATACACGAATGGCTTTGCAAGCTGCACCGTCATTTTCTTCTGACTCGGGGGGCGGAACAATGCGCCTTGTGAATACGGAGAGCTGGGGTCAGTCCTCTGCACTTTTGCCTGAATGACCACACTTCGAATGTGTAGAACATCCACATTGTAAATATTTTTCAGGTATGCCTTCATGTCCAGCTTGCTAAAATGGAGTGGGACGTCGAAGGCGGCGTATCGGGGACCCAGATGGGGAGTGCGCATCAACACAACAGTGTCCTTGACATCAGGGCTGCCGACTGATTAGCAACGAGCACGCAAATCGGCAGCGGCAGTTCCAAAGAGGGCCTACAAGTATATCTGCTTTCGCTGTTCCAGGGGAACATTGGAGGAGGCGGAAAAATAGCGGACCGGACTTCGCAGGAGCTGGAGGATCTTGGATTCGGTCAAGGCGTGGGAATTGTCTGAGATAAAGGACCTCACGTCGCTCGAGACGTGGCAAAGCTGTGGGTGTGCATCCATGAATTTGTCGAGGTGCTTCCTGTCCAACTTCCACCATTCCAGCTCTCCTCTGTCGTTGATGGTTTTGTCAATGGCGTATAACTCCGTTGGAGCAAACTTCTGATGTAGCGATATTCCATTTCGAGAAGGATCCTGTTGCACACTGAGATATGCGCTATACCATACGTGCGGTGGTGTCTGCTTAAACTGCTGAAACTGTTCTGGATTGAGTCCTTTGCTCGTCTTTATTCGTCTTTTCGCATTCCATAGTCGAGGGCCATCGGTGGCGTCGCGCGGGTGCTTCAGCTTCGTAAGGAGCGTAGGTGGAACACGTGAACGAGGCATCTCGGGGGTTGAGTAGTGGCCGCGATGATACTCGAAGCCGTGGACAAGAGAGTAACGATGCCAAACCGACGGTTTCTTTCCGGCGAGGAAACTGCGCCAAGGCCGCAGCCTTGGAGAAACGCGTCGCCGTAGGAAGTAGTGCTCCGTACTCGGTACTACGGAGTACACATAGTAAATAGTACGTATAGCAGCAAGTATTCGTACTAATGTGGTACAGAAGTTAGGTACCTTAGGTAGCGGTGGATCGCCAAATGGCCTCCCATCACGCATCCATTCCGTAAGCTGCTTGACGCCTGAACCACGGTTTGAGCCTTCAACTCGGTTTCTTGTATCTTAACCTTATCCCTGTGTTATCCAGCTGTTTCCTCCGTTCCAGATCACCAGCGCCCTTCGACTGCTCTATCATCCTTTCCGCAGTTTATTGGCCACTCACGGGCCTGTAACACGATGGCGCAGGACGAAAAGAAGCCCACAGCCGCAGAGAAGGGCAAGGCAAAGGCGGAGGATATTCCCATATCCAACGGAGACAAGGACGCACATGATGAAACAGACGATAGTAAAAAGCCTCAGGGCAAGGCGGAAGAGCATGTTGAAGAAGAGCTCAGCGAGGAAGATCAACAACTCAAGAGCGAACTCGAGATGCTCGTGGAGAGGCTAAAAGAGGACGATGCCAGCCTATACAAGCCTGCCATGGACGCTATCAAGAATTTCATCAAGACGTCCACCTCGTCGATGACCGCCGTGCCTAAGCCCTTAAAGTTTCTCCGACCCCATTACGACGAGCTGACCGCCCTATACGACAAATGGCCAGCCAGTCCCGACAGAGATTCGCTCGCTGATATGCTATCAGTATTGGGCATGACATACGGTGATGAAGAGAAGTTCGAGACACTGAAATACAGGCTGCTGTCCAAATCAGACGACCTCGGCTCGTGGGGTCATGAATACATCAGACATCTTGCGCTTGAGATCGGTCAAGAATATCAGAATCGCTTGATAGACGATCGAGAAGTTGGGGACCTCACAGAGCTTGCCTTGTCTTTGGTCCCCTACTTTCTGAGCCACAATGCAGAGGCGGATGCTGTGGACTTGCTCAGTGAACTCGAGATGATCGAAGAAATTCCTCGATTCGTGGATGAGAATACATATGCACGAGTTTGTCTCTACATGGCCTCTATGGTCAGCCTTCTCACCTTCCCGGAAGATGTCGCGTTCCTTAAGACGGCACATGACATCTATGTCAAGTACAACAAATTAGCGCAGGCAGTGGTGTTGGCCATAAGATTGAACAACGTCGCTCTTATCCGGCAAGACCTAGAGTCTACGGACGATGTGGCGCTGAAGAAGCAATTAGCTTTCCTCGTTGCTCGGCAGAGATTATCGATCGATTTGCCGTCCGAGACCAAAGACGAGCAAGAGATCGCCGAATGCTTGGGAAACACACAACTGCCCAACCACTTCAAAACCCTTGCCAAGGAGTTGAACATTCTAGAACCAAAAGTACCAGAGGACATCTACAAGACACATCTAGAGAGCGGACGGGGCAGTTCTGCTGCAGCAGACTCGGCAAAGCACAACCTGGCCAGCGCATTCGTCAATGCCTTTGTCAATGCGGGTTTTGGCACCGACAAACTCATGCTGGTGGAAGGCGACCAACGACCATGGGTGTGGAAGACGAAAGACGACGGAATGCTCTCCACTACTGCATCGTTGGGTATGCTCAAGCAATGGGACGTCGAGGGCAGTCTGGACGTGATTGACAGATTCCAGCAACTATCTGAGGAACCCATCAAGGCTGGGGCTTTGCTGGCATATGGTGTGGTCAATTCTGGAGTACGGATGGAAGGCGATCCTGTCATCTCCTTGCTGAGCGATGACGACGTCCTCGAGAGAGGGAGCCCCGCCATTCGCGTGGCTGCCATCATGGGTCTAGGCCTGTCATATGCCGGCTCTAACAGAGAGGACTTGCTAGACTATCTTCTTCCTATTGTCGAGGACAGCTCGCTGGAGATGCGGCTATCTGCCATGGCCGCTGTGTCTCTCGGTATGATCTTTATCGGCACGTCTAACTACCAAGTGGCCGAAGCAATTGCAACTCAACTGATGGACGATGACCGGCACAAGCAGTTCAAGGACAAGTGGGCGAGGTTCATGGCTCTCGGCTTGGCTCTGGTTTACTTTGGACGGCAAGAGGAGGCGGATGTCATATTGGACATTCTGAAGGCGATCGACCATCCCATGGCGAAGCCGACCGCCACTCTTGCCTCTGTTTGCGCATGGGCAGGCACGGGAGCCGTGCTTAAGCTGCAGGACCTGCTGCACATTTGCAACGACCATATCGAAGACAAGGAAGAGACAGCAGGCGAGCAACTAGTCCAGTCTTACGCCGTCCTGGGCATCGCTCTGATTTCCATGGGCGAGGATGTGGGTCAGGAGATGGTCCTTCGACAGTTCGCCCATCTTATGCATTACGGGGACGCCAACATTCGGAAGGCTGTACCGTTGGCAATGGGTTTGATCAGCCCCAGCAATCCTCAAATGAAGATCTACGACACCCTGTCAAGGTACAGTCACGACAATGATAACGACGTGGCCATCAACGCCATCTTTGCAATGGGATTGGTGGGGGCCGGCACCAACAATGCTCGTCTGGCCCAGTTGCTCAGGCAGCTCGCTAGCTACTATCATCGCGATCAAAATTCACTGTTCATGGTACGGATCGCCCAAGGACTTGTTCACATGGGCAAAGGCACCATGACTCTGAATCCCTTCCATACCGATCGGCAAGTCTTGTCCAGGGTCGCTGCTGCGGGCCTGCTCACTGTTCTCGTGTCTCTCATCGACGCGAAGCAATTCATTCTGGCCGAGGCGCATTACCTGCTGTACTTCCTTGTGACAGCCATGTACCCGCGGTTCTTGGTCACTCTCGATGAAGACCTGAAGCCTCTCACAGTCAATGTCCGAGTGGGTCAAGCGGTGGACGTTGTTGGAGCGGCAGGCCGACCGCGGACCATCACTGGCTGGCAGACACAAAGTACGCCAGTCTTGCTTGCATACGGCGAGCGGGCGGAACTGGAAGACGAGGAATACATCTGCTTGACCAGCACCTTGGAGGGATTGGTCATTTTGCGCAAGGTCAGTACAGTACCCTACCCATTGAAGCGACCACCTTGACAATCTGCTAACGCTGGCACCAGAATCCTGAATGGGAGAGCACAAGCTGAGAGGGCTCTGGCTAGATGGCCATAATAGGGCAAGGCTAGATCATATCATCCATTGAGCAGGGCTGTACTAGTATCGTATCAAAGGTAGTTCAGATGCAACCTGGGAGCCGGGAGGGAGCCAACCCATTATCATCGGCAGGCGCATCTTAACTAGGTCGACAAGGATTCAATTCAATACACTTGTCGAATATAGGTACGCAGGGACATGTGTGACCATTGGATACGACCGTACTATATCCTGTATCCCATATTATCCTATAGTACCGCCGGGTAAATCCGTCGGTGGGGGAAGCTTGCGTAGTGTTTAGACGGAGTTGCACCATCCTCATCCGCAGCTCCAACTCCTGCCATGACTCGCCAGGCTCCAGACTTCATGCCAATACAGTGACAGTGCCTACATTGATGAGCTGGCATACGCGGGCAACATGATGTCGCAGAGATGAAGTGGGCATCATGATCTCTCGCTCCTCTTCAGTGGCACATCCATCGACCGGCCTGAAAGAGGTTGTCGTTGTCAACAATGGCATCCATCTCGCCCACCTCCAACTCCAACCCGCGCATCACTGCCCTCGACTTCGACTCCCACCGCAGACACCGACGGCATTCCCACGGCTCTCGCCCTACCTTCGGCGACGATGACTTTGACTTCATGGGCGAAGTTGCGCAGGAGATGATTGAACGAGACCGGCGCAGAATGCGCAGGGAAGTCGTCAGGGTTCTGAGCTTCATCTGTGCCGTCCTGAGCTGGTGCGTTGCTTGCCCTTTTCCACCTGAACACATCCTCTGATGGATACATGAATGAACGAATGCTGACCCTTGAATCTACAAAGTCTATGTGCCGGCTCCATCACCTCCTTCTCGCTCTATGGCGCGCGCTTCTTGACCGATCTTCACTACACCCAGTTTCGAGTCAATGCAGTCTCTATCGTCGCCGAACTGGCCATGTACCTGCCCGTCCCTCTCTTCGGCTACCTGTGCGACCGGTATTCGCCTCCGCCGTTGTCTCTCTTTTCCTCCCTTCTTTTCGGCGCAGGCTACTTGCTGGCCGCCTACACCTACAGGTCGGGCCCACCTGCGGATGCCGCGAAAGACGGCCATGGATGGCCTTTCGGCGTCATGATCCTGGCTTTCGTCGGGATCGGGGCGGGGACGAGCTGCATGTACCTGTCTGCCGTGGCCACATGTGCAAAGAACTTTGCTACAGTCAAATACCGTGGGTTCATGCTGGCGGTGCCCATCGCCGCATTTGGCCTCAGCGGCATGTGGGAGAGTCAGGTTGGCGCCCACCTGCTGTACCAGAGACTACCCAACGGCCAAAAAGGAGATGTGGACGTGTTCAAGTACTTTGTCTTTCTCGCCGGCACGTTGCTCGCGGTGGGCCTCCTCGGCGTGGTCGGACTACGAATCGTAGACGAGGAAGAACTCATTGAACATGGCGTGGAAACCCTCGAGCGAAGCGGTCTGTTGGACGAGAGCGAGTTCTTCCATGACTCTCCTGATCCGACGCCCCGGACCTACGGGACCATTGATGACGGCGACCTCTCTGGCTCCGGCACCGCCACGCCCTCGGACACCGACTCAGAGGCGGACGTTGACTTGTCTGAATCGCAGCTGCTCAAGAAACGAGACCAGGAGCATCGGCTTCGGAAGAAGAAATGGTGGCTCTTGAACCACGCAACGCACTCTTTTCTGACCGATCACACAATGTGGCTGTTGGCAGCAGGCTTCTTCCTGCTTACAGGGCCTGGCGAAGCCTACATCAACAACCTAGGCACCATCATCCCGACATTGACGCCGAGGAACTACTTTGATTTGACGAGTCCGCCGGCCGGGCACGCCTCGACGCATGTAAGCATCATCGCACTCGCATCTACCATCGCACGCCTCTTCACAGGCAGCCTTTCCGATCTCTTCGCCCCACCTTCGCAGCCCGACAATCCACCAACCACTCGAGTCAGCTTCTCACGCTTGGTCCTACTTTTGCCGTCGGCGTTCCTCTTATTTCTCGCCTTCTTGAACCTTGCTTTCCCCTTCCTCACGGCGGAACACCCTCGCCTCTTTCTCCTTTCCTCCGCCCTGCTCGGCCTCGGCTATGGTGCCTCCTTCTCCCTAGTCCCCATCATCATCTCTGTTGTCTGGGGGGCGGAGAATTTCGCCACCAACTGGGGCGTGGTGGCCATGATGCCCGCCGGTGGAGCCGCAGTCTGGAGCATTGTCTACTCGGTGGGCTACTCTCGTGCGAGTCTGCGCCATGACGACCACGGAGACATTGGGTTCGGTGATGGCGAGTGCAGAGGATATGCCTGCTTCGGTGCATGGGCATGGGGCTGCTCGGTGAGCGTCGTTATTGCCATCGTCTTATGGAGTTTCGCTTGGAGACTCTGGAGGAAGAGGAGCGTTGTCGTGTAGGACCCGACCGACCCTTCTGGGGTGAATGAAGGCCGCGCGTTGATCCAGGTCAGAGTTGTGATCACTTTATCTGGTCGTCAATGATACAGCACCGACCCTGGGGGACTGCCCTTCGACTCTAGCATACACATCATCGCTTGTTAGCCCTCGGCCAAAGGGCATCTGTTTTGGGGCGAGGAGGCGTTCTTTTCAGACAGCATGAGCGGTCGCAGCGTATATATTATTTCTATAAAATCATGGAGCCGGCGTTTGCATAGTTCTATGGAGATTGGGTCGGGCCTGGCCGGGGTCGGAACATATATACGTCCACACATCCATTCACGCACGAGCAGGACAAATAGCGCAATGAAAAGGCCCTATGGGGACGCAGATTATCAATGTCACTGCAGGTCCACGACTGCTCAGGGAGCGCCTGATACTCCCTCCCCATCCCAGGGGAGGCGTCTGGTCCTGGAGGCATACGGAGTACACTCCTCTCAATCCCTCCAGGAGGCCGCGCGACGTAACCTCCGGGTTCAAGGCCCATAAGCTCCTCTTGATCATTGGTTTCCTCTACGTTCTAACAATTGTTCGTCAAGGGTATCTCGTTTGCTTCATGATCATTACGTCTGCCGGTCGATCCGAGGCTGGACCCTCCTTCCTCTTCCTCCATTCATTTCCTGTTTCATTACGTTGATACCCATCAATCCCGAATTCCTTCGACATGTCAAACCAACTCCCAGGCTGCAACGCCAACAAATCCCATGCCTACTCGGCCTTTGCCGTCGCGGAACTCCCGCACCGTCAAGCCCCGGGCATCCTGCCTATCCCCAAAACTCGTCACTGCGAAAAGAGTGATTGTTTGCCCTGGCGCCCCGAGTTCCCTGGCAGGAATATCGACGAGCCACGTATCGCCCCCTTGGCCTGCAACGCCAGGATGATGGTCCATGGGTATATGATCCTTGTTTCGGCCGTCCACGCCGTTGACTGAGACAATGAAGACCGGCGGCCGACCTTTGCGTGTGTGTTTCTCCAGGGTCCAATGCGGGCAGAGCAGGTTAAACTGGAAGCGTACCAGGTCCTGCTGATGGACATTGATTTTTCTGGTTCGAGGGTGAACCGTCTTTTCGCCAATGTAATAATCTTCTTTGGCGTTCGTGAAGATGGTTGGACCTTCAAAAGTGTCAGGCCAACAAGCAGGGTCAATGACAATGTATTCCTCCCATTTCATTTGCCGGCCACCTGGAAGGAAGAATTGATCTTTGTGGCTAGGGAAGTGCTTAACAGCGAATTCCTCGTTGGGCATGGTGAAATACTCGGGACTGAATTTCTGAACATATGGGCAATGTGCCCCTTGGACATAACCTGCACCCCAACAGGCATCGACGAGCTTCCATTCTCCATTGTCGATTTTGACCGCATTCCAAGCATGACCTGCATTATACGGAGGAAGTGGTGAGCCGGGCGCAAGGGCACTAAACCCGTATCCTTTTCCGTGGCCTGATATGACAACTGACTCAAGACCAGCATAAGTGGCCAAGTTCGTGAAAAGAGCAGCGTAGCCTTCACACACCGCTAAGCCACTCTGCAAAGTTGACTGCGGCGTGGACCCTTTTACATTGTTTCCGAAAAAGCTTACCACATCATAAGCAATATTGTGGTGAAGCCAGATAAAGATCGCTCGGGCCTTATCTGTCGGTGATGGAAAGGGTGAAGTTAATTGATGAGCAAGTGTCTGTAGCGAAGTGACCTGAGTCCTTGGAAAAAGGGTCGCTTGGTGATCCGGCCCGGAGAAGTCACGACATATAAGACAGTCTGTACCTCTTAGCGATGCACTTGCGTCCAGTGCTGATGTATTTGTAGCAAAATGGGGTTTAGTCGCTTGGATGGCGGATAGATCTGGGCGCGATGAGAGTGGTATTGGAGGGGGTGCTGGTTGATGGTGGACATAGTGGTTGAGTGCCTCTCTTGCTGGGAAAGAGCTATTCTCTCTTTCCGATAAAGCAACGTGTTCTTGAGCCGGGTGGACTTTGTGCTCTCTTACAGGCAGTGGTACGTGCGATTTTGTAGGTTGAGACACAGGATCCAGGATTCTGACCATTTCTGGATGTGCATAGTCCTCCGTTGGAGTACGAGAGAATGTGGCCTTCTTTGCTTTCTTAATCGCATCGATCGAGGGAATAGGGAGGATCTTTCTCAGAGGAGCATTCTCGGTATGCTCACGATGTTCGGACTCCTGCTTTCGAGAAGGAAGTCTAGGCGGAAGAGAGGGCCTTTGCGGAGGAGATGGCTTGGCTTCTGTTGTCCTCGCAGGTTTCCCTACAGGAGCATCTGCAGGAGCTCGATTCGCGTATTTTGGTCTGTCATCCGAGAACTTCCTGCCAGTTGTTGTCTCTGTGTGTGTATTCCTAGGAGGCAGAGGCGGGAGTTCACATTCTCCCCACGCTGGGGCTTTGACTCGACTCGCAGAATCGGTTGACTTTGTTCGTGTGGCCGAAACTCTTGGGATATTCGCCTCACTCGTCCCGCTAGATGTAGTCGATGCTACCGAGCCCCTCCTCTGGTCGTCCAGCGAGTTATTCCGATTAGGGAGCGGAGGAGGCTGTTTTCTCGCAGGCGGTGGAGGCGCCGGCTGATTGCCCGCTTTGTGGTCTGTGACGGATCCATTCACTCGTTCGGGAGGGTTGTTGATGGTATGTTGCTGGACGAACGCAGGCCGTCTTGTAGGAATAGAAGGGGCCGGCTGCAACGAAGGTCTAGGAGGATCACCAGGGATGCGGCCAATATGGGCTGCGTTTAAGGCTGCAATCCGCTGCTGGAGGGTCAAAGGCTGCGGATCCTCAGCCATGGATGATGAGGTTGCAGCCTAAACCAGAGGCATGAACGTGAACAATAATGCGAGAACTCCAGGATTCATACGGAGTACGGAGTATCCGTACTTATGCCACAGTGGCCATAACCAGGCGGAGTGAACCTGTGGTAAGGACGACGATGGCTGGCGCTGCGCCGGCTTTGAAACGAGTTGGGGCTTAGGAGGCCAGATCACGTTATCCGGGCGGGGGCGTGTCAGCCTCAGCCTTGACCTCCAGGTGGTCTCAGCCTCGTGCTACGACAAGGCTCTGAACCCCTGTCTCAAGGAGTTGGCTGATCCCACTTGTTGTACTACGCATTGTTGTAGCACAGAACCCGCTACCTGCACAGCCACAGATTTCGACTCAGGAGCAAAGCAATCCCAAGTCACGTCTCAGCACGCAGTCTTAGAGTAAGGTATTGTACTATCGGACAGTGCTAGGCACTTCGTTCGCTGGACTTCCTACACCCACTTCCTCTACCCATGTTCATGTGTGTCGTGACTCTCGAACAGCCGCAAGAGCAGGACGATTTACTTCGCCTCCACTTTCTCCTGAACCACCACTTCCTCTTGCTCTTCGACCCTTCCCTTGTCTTCTGCCTCTGTGTCCCCTCGCAGTCTGGCCTGAAGAACGTGCTTGTACTCCTTTCGCGCAAAGAGGACGTCTATCTCCTCCAAGCTCAGTCCCATCGTCTCCTTGACACAAAAGTAGACAAACACCACTGCCAGGACATTGAACACACAGAAGAGGAGGTAGAAGCGCCATCCTATGGACTGAATACCCATAGGTCCAAACTTGACAACAATAAAGGTTATAAACCACTGTGTGAACACCCCCATCGCTGTACCCACATGCCTCAAGTTCAGTGGCACTATCTCTGGCACATACACCCACGGCAAAGAGCACCAAGAAGCACCGAAAGAGAACTCAAACAAGAAGATACTGACAACAGCAAGCTTATTGGATGAGTCCGTATCGACAGCCAGACCAATGGTAAACAGAATCATGAAAATAGAGCATAAAATGGCGCCGTAGAGCATCACCGCCCGTCGGCCGAGATGCTCAACCGTCCAGATCGCGGTACATGTGCCACCAAGGAAGAGTAATGTAACCCCGCCAGACGTAATTGCGGCCCGATCCTGGGACATTCCAAGCGAGTTGATAAAGAGATACGTCGCGTACTAGCGTCATCGGTCAGTAAACCGCATAGCAAAAGGCCTTTTTCGATACTCACATAAGAGACAATGTTGTTCCCATCCATTTGTTGGAAAAATTGCACAAGAACGCCTAGCCACAGCCTCCAGGTGGTGTTCACTGGAGAAGAGTCGTAGAAGAAATTTTTGAGGCCAAATTTAGATTCTTTCTCCGCCTCAAGAGCTGCAAGAACGTTGGAACGGTGGTTGGCGACCTCCAGGCTATCAACGGGAACCGAGTAGATGCGAGCCATGATGCTGTCGGCATCCTCGGTGTGACCATTGGCATAGAGATATCGGGGAGACTCCGGCAGGAAGAAGATGGAAGCCCAAGTGAGGATGATGAAGATGACTTGGAATGCTATTGGAAGGCGCCAAACAGCAGATGTGCCGGGATGATTGCGGATCATTCCGAAGTCAAACCAATATGCTATAGTGAGCCCCAGAATCACAATAGCTAGTTGTGCTGCGATGAGTGCACCCCGTTTGTTAGCCTTGGAGGTCTCCGCAACCCAAATAGGTACCATTGTGGTGTTCAACCCCATGCCTATGCCCCCGATCACTCGACCTGCAATGAGATAGGAACTCCCTTTCGCCCCGGCCTGCAGCCCGGCGCCAACGCATAGCAGAACGCCTCCGATAGCAATGTACAGACGACGTCCCATCTTTTGGCCAACAATGCCTACAATGATGCAGCCAGTGAGGCAGCCGATATCGTAGATGGCAACAATGGTGCCCTGTAGGTCAGCATCGGATGGGGCGATTCGGTTGGCTGAAAGGAAGGCGGGCAGTGCGATCAGCCCGCCGAGGACTCCTTGATCATAGCCTGGCCAGCGCGCGGTCAGCAATGACCGTATAAGGATTTGGTGGCTGTGATGCTGCTTACCGAAAAGAGTGAATGCCCAGGCGGAGCAGAGGGTGATGCCAGCTTGAAGCCAGGAGCCTTGTAGTGACTGAGCATAACCTCTATTGAAGGCGCCCATAGTGATGTGGTGTCTGATGAAGATGCAAGCTATTGGTAGATGGTTGTCGCATTGATAGCTGCTGGAAGAGAGGCGATTTATTGTATGATATGTACATGCTGATCTGGTAGTTCCACGGAATTCGTATTTAGATCTCATCTGTCCTGTCCCCAAGTAACGTAGCCGGTTCAGGAATCCTCGTTGTACTTCACCGGCCCCAAGCCCGTCAAGCCGGGTTTCCGGGCATGCGGGGGTTGGCGCCATCTGGCAGCCTCCTGCAAATTACCCCAGATAAATGTAGAGGAACGGGGCACATAAGACCTCCTAAGCCTCGGGCTCGGTCAGACCTGGCCGAACCGGATGAAGGTCATTGGTGAGGCGTGAGGAGCTTTAGCCTGAGCCCCTCGGGCCGCCAGTGGATCAGCGTATGGAGGATCGTCTGTGGTGGAGGTACGGCACACTCCCCATGATAACCTCCTCCAAAACGTGGCGTAGAAGGGACAAAGTTAATTCCTCGGCTTTCGTCCGGCCAGATGTCGACTTGCCGTCGCCAACACATAAAGTACACCGAATATGGCGCAAGGACCGTCTCAAGTGCTGGGGGTTGCAGTGTCCTCTTTGCAATGCGCACCGGAGTGACAGGGTGTTTTAATTATGTAAATGCCGGTTCTGGCCTGGGTCTCTGACCTTAACCAAGTTTCGCTCTTTTAAACCTGTCGCCTGCGAATGGATCCTCTTGCCAGGTTTGTCTTAACGAAGTGACCACGTCCAAAGCCCGCGATGCACTCTTGTAAGTTTGACCCATCTCCCCAAGAGACTGGATGCAGGTCAGCAGGTTCTTCTGCGCCTCTTTGTTCGGAATGCTTCCTCCAGGCCAGACACAGAGCTGAAAGATGTGGATCAATGCGGCCGTCATGGTGACATGAACCATATGGTGATGAGGTCGTCTCAGCCCATAAACCTTTCGGAACACCACCAGGATACGGCATATCTCCTCGGCGCTGTTGATGCATTTTCGCAAGGAAGAGCTTGAGGCCTCAGAGACTGCCTCCCTTGTGATATCCTCGGCCGTCATTAACGGCCTGTGCAGTAGTATGATGCATTCGTGGTAGCCGAGATGCAACTCAAGCACAGCCGGCAGATGGAACAAAGTTGAGGTTGACAAGTCGAGAGTGAGATTCGGCGGCAATGATGCCAACCATTCCTGGAAATCGCAATCTGCTTTTTCGACAAACTTCTCGATATCGCTTGAGATTTCGGGTACACCAGAGTATAAAACCTCAGAGACCCTAGCTAGGATAACCATGAGGGATGCAAGGTAAACATGAATGTAGGCGGCTGCTTGGCAATCGAAGTCTGGTGGAAACTTGAGGGTGCTGTATTGGTCAGTATAGTACTCCCACTTGTATGTAAGAGACGGCAGCGGGAGCTGGACGTTGTGAACAAGGCGCTTCATCAACGATGGCCGCCCGATGTGAGCGCTCCACAATGTATCGATTGTGTTCGTAGACCAAAACAGGTTGCGGCGCAGACTAGCCACATCGTCGAACCCAGTGTCTCGTCCCTCCAGACGTGAGTATTCCTTCTCGAGATCAAGGTGCAGTCCCAAATCCGTAATGATCTGTACAGCCATTCCAGAGTAGATCCATCCCCGTGACTCCCGAGCATGGGCGGCTTCATGCGATGACAGAACTAAGACGGCTTGCGCAGTGGCAATGGTGGGGCTGTCTATCTCTATTTCCAGATACGCCTTGGTGCGGAAAGCGAAGAATTCGTCTGTCGCCTCCTTAATGGCTGGGTGTGAGCGGTCGGTGTACGCTGACCCAATGCAGAACCTGTCAAGGGTGAGTCCTGGAAGAGTCGGTATCGGGAGCGAGGCGAAGGAGGCCGACTCACACTGCATTTTCTAGAGCTGGTGAGTAGAGGTCGGTGGTTTGCCCCAGTCTAAATAGATGGCGTTCTCTGACAAATATATCCCTGTCAAGGACATACATGAGTGTGTTATGCCACGAGAAGAAGAGATTTATGAGATGATCTTCGTAGACCTCGTCGCCTTGCCATTCAAGACCGGCTTGAGCAATGGCAGACTCTCCATGAGTAAGGACATGCCGGATATTGGGTTGCACCAACGAATTTGGACCGCTGTGGAGAATGTGTAGGTTTGAAGTGGCTCCGTAATAACGAGGCTGGCCATCTTCAGCAATCTGCAGGCGTCCCATGCGGCTGGTCAACTGTTTTGTCACATCACTCAGGCCAGGAGCGAGGTCCTCTTGCGATCGCATCCTGCTCAGCTTGGTAGTCACTTCTCCCGAAGAGGTCACCGGATCACTAGCGGGGAGCTGCACGATGTTGGCAGTAGGAGGGGATAGATCTTGACTTGCCGCCGAAGTTTCAGGAGTGTCGGCGAAGACATTGAATGTCGTCAGGTCGGCCTGCTCGCGGAAATCGAAAGCTTGGTCGTCAAAGAATGGAAGAGATTGGTGATAGTCTATGTCTAAATTGCTTTCAAGAGGTGTAACCACTACCCCCGGTCCGGTTGCGAAACCCCATTCCTGTTCGGCATCCGCAATGCCCAGTGAAGGGAGATGACATACAGTGTCTTCCTCATGCTGTGGCTGTGGCTGGATTTGAACGTTGCGGAGAGGAGCGCAGTCCCAACGTGAGGGCGAGGTCCGTTCAACACGATCGGATGGCTCCTGAATAGCATTCTGAACGGTATGGATGTTGTCGGAGGGCTCGCCACCTCCAGCGCCACCTGATAGACTGGCTTTTCGGCGACCTTCCGACACCCTAGACACAGAAAGAGTGAGAAGCTGAGGCGGAGGCGGGCGAGGGCGAGGGTGGGCAGCGTGATGGAGAACTCACCGACGGCGATCTTGACCAAAGACACACTCAACGTTGTATAGGCTGCAGTTGGAACATCTGGGTCTGTCGTTGTTGCACTAATGGCGAGGGGGAAGGGGAATCAGCAACGCCGGGAGCCTGCTGTAAACCAGGACGCTACGCACCTTGACCTTTCGTTTTCTACACTCCAAGCAGGCGATTGATGTATATCTTCTCTCTCCCTTCTCCCTCCCCGCCTTCTGCTGTGACATGTCCACGATCGTGAGAGTGTTCGAGAGGGGTGTCGGCTCGTAGGGATGATGGATCACATAAGTACTGGGTTCTCGGCAGAGCAGAGGAAATCCTTAAATGCTGTCGGAGTACGAGTACGGGGTAGGGAGTGCAGAGTGCAGAGTACGGATATGTACTCCGTACAGTATGCGGAGACCCCGCAGCGCAGCGCAGCGCAGGCTTCCAGCATACGGAGTCTCATGGTCTTAGTTACAGCACCGCGAGTATAGGGCATAGGGTATGCTATGGTTGTTCAAGTACCTATAGCTAGCCTCAAATCAAATCTGAATATGCGCCGCATGCTATCGGATGTCGTGGAAGCCACCGTCATTGACAACTATGGACCCGTTCATGTAGCTGCTTTCATCGCTCAGCAGGAAGCTCAGCACGCTTGCCTGCTCTTCGGGGAACGCCATCCTTCTCAAGGCGATCTGTTTGCTCACTGGTGACTCTTGATTCTCCTTTGTGCCGATGGTACCTTCCTTGCCCATGCTATGCTCTATCATTGTAGTCAAAGTCCACCCAGGACACAGCGCGTTCACTCGGACACCGTCTGGTCCGTAGAACTTGGCTCCATTTTTGGTCACGCCAATTGCTGCATATTTACTCGCAGTGTACGCAGCCAGACCCGCAGCTTGAAGTCCTGAGATCGAGACCACGTTGGCAATGGCTCCTCGTTGACCTGGGATTGCGTGTGGAGAAGGGGGGTTGAGGGATATGGGCAATGGCTCTTGCTTCCTCATTTGCAGCGCTTGATGCTTCTGACAAAGCCACAGACCGAGAGTATTGATGGCGTGCGTCCTGAGATCATGGATTAGCCTTGACCTTGCACGGCGAATAGCAATGTCGTCCATACTTCTCAAACAGCTCGGTGGTTATACTTTCTTCTTCGGCCCAGATTGATTCACAGATCCCGGCGCAGTTGGCAGCGTAGTCCAACCTTCCAGTCCATTCCGTCGCTGCAGCAATCGCGTCCTTGACCGCTTGTTCCTGGGTGATGTCCACTTTGAGGAATCTACTGCGGACATGCCACCTCTTTGTCAGGTCACTGGCGACCCGAGTCCCGTCTCGTTCGTTCATGTCAACCACCACCACAGAGATACCGCGGCTTGCAAGCTTGTGAGCTGTGGCTTTACCGATGCCACCAGCGGCGCCGGTCACAAAGGCGACGCGTCCAGCGGCGGCAGTCATTGTAACAACTTACAACGATGGGGAAAGGTGGGAGTTTCAAGAATAGGTGAAGAACCTACCTCCACGACAAAGGAGGGCTGGCGAGTACATTTCATTTACAGTGAGCAGCCCAATGCTAGCCTGTCCTGTGAAAGTAGCGAGCATGCCTGTACCTTGCCTCCACTTGCAATGCCGTGGAAGTGTCGAGATTTGGAAATCGAATCTGGCTTATTGATCTCGAAGGAGGATGAGGAGCGGTCGGATGCGGGGTTCTCTCATGAGGACACTAATGTTAGGGATCAGTGGGTATCTAGGTAGGCGCCTGAAGGGACATTTGCTTAGCTGGCAAGTATGTACTGTACCCCTAAGCCCGCCTAACGGGGATACCTTACGTACCTAGGTACCTACAGCTACGCACCTAGATCCCTAACATACCTGATCCAAGTGGTCCTGTGTCGCGTTGCGCGTAGTGCTTAGGGGCTCCTTAGGCCGAGGAGGCCCCCTAAGCCTCTATATCTCAGTTAGGTCACTAAGGTGCTGTGCTCATCCTTGAAATTCCGACTTCTGTGTCACGCAGCTTGCTCAACAATTCTCCCTTCATACCATGTCGCTCATGAAAGACACCGCTCGCCTGCTTCTACTCATGCAGGGAGTATGTTTCCCCTTCGGCTACTCCGCACCCATTGGCGCGTGAACCGATGTTGGGCTGCCCCAGATGCAAGGTATCGAGATGAATTCCATGGAATTGCTCAGCCGCCAGACAACCTCCATGGTGTTTTGAACCATGGTAGATTGCAAAGCTTGCCCAGGCAAGTCCGCCAACAGCGGCTCTCTCTTCAAGTCTCTTGAGAATCCATTTTCTATTTCATGGCCTTGACGGGTCCTGGATACTATTCAGGACGTGTATCCTCCGCATCTTCGAAGTTCCTGCTGCTCACATTTACAGTGCAACATGAAGCCAGTAGCTAAAGACTTAGATGCCCTCATAGTCGGTGCCGGCTTTGGGGGCATATACCAACTCTACCGTCTGCGGCAGATGGGTCTGGCCGTCAAGGTCATTGACATGGCCAGCGACGTTGGGGGCACCTGGTACTGGAACCGATATCCGGGGGCCATGAGCGACACCGAGAGCTTTGTGTATCGGTATTCTTGGGACAAGGAAGACTTGCGAACCTATCCCTGGACGCATCACTATGTCAGGCAGGCTGATGTTCTGGCATATCTACAGCACGTGGCGCAACGGCACGATCTGCGCAAAGACATGGAGTTCAACACAGAACTTCTCGCGGCCGATTGGGATGACGCTTCTGGCCTGTGGCACGTCAGCCTGAGTACCGGCAAGACCTATGCTGTGCGATACCTCATCACTGCCCTAGGTCTACTCTCCAAGGCCAATTACCCGGACATCCCGGGGATCGATACCTTCCAGGGTCAAATGTGCCACACGGCCGCCTGGCCAGAAGGTCTCGACGTGACCGAGAAGAGAGTCGGGGTGATAGGCAGCGGATCGACAGGAGTGCAAGTCGTTACTGCACTGGCGCCGAAAGTCAAGTCGCTGGCCTCCTTCCAACGGCATCCTCAGTACACGGTCCCAAGCCAAGATCGACCAGTCGAGCCCAAGTATCGAGAATGGGTCAACGAGCACTACGACGAAATCATGGACCAGGTCAAAGCCTCAGACGTGGGCTTCGGCTTCGTAGAATCGACGCGGCCTTTCCACTCCATCATGTCGGCGAAAGAACGCGACACCATCTTCGAAGACCTGTGGCGGCAAGGCAACGGTTTCAAGTTCATGTTCGGAGGCTTCAGTGACATTGCAACAAACAAAGAAGCCAATGAAGCCGCATGCACGTTCATCCGGAACAAGATCTCGCAGATTGTTCGTGACCCCGAGAAAGCCCGGAAGCTGCAGCCACACGACTACTACGCGCGGCGCCCACTCTGCGACGGAGGGTACTATGAACAATTCAACCGGCCCAACGTGGACATTGTGCATTTGGGGGAGACACCCATCACACGCGTCACGGCCAAGGGCATCGAGACCACCGCGGGCCTGCACGAGCTCGACATCATCGTGTTCGCGACTGGCTTCGACGCCATCGAGGGCAACTACAACCGTATCCGCATCCGAGGCCGCAACGGCCTCTCCCTCAAGGACTATTGGGACCCGACCGGTCCGACCAGCTACCTGGGCGTGGCGGTGCCAAATTTCCCGAACCTCCTAATGATAACCGGCCCGCAGGGTCCGTTCACGAATCTCCCGCCGGCGATTGAAGCGCACGTCGACTTGATCTCGCGACTCATCGAGCACGCGGAGGCCGCCGCGGCGGGTGCACGGACACAGCACGAAACCAGTCAAACTGGTGTTCGTCTCTCGACGTCCGCTGCACCGGTCATTGAAGCCGTGGCCGAGGCAGAAAAGGAGTGGGGCCGTGAATGCGATCTCGAGGCGGAAGGGAGTCTGTTCAAGGAAACCGCGTCGTGGATCTTTGGCCAGAACGTACCGGGCAAGAAGTACGCTATGCGGTTCTACTTTGGCGGACTCAAGGCGTTCTATGGGCATGTGCAAAGAGTCATTGACGACGGGTATGCCGGCTTCCGCCCTATGAAACCTGTGGCGGAGGGTGGTGATGGTGATGAGAATCAAGTCGGTGACGCTGGCAAGATCGGTCAGGAAACAGAAACAGGAAAGGGGATCGCTGCGCCACTCATCAGATCGATAGAGGTGCCAGCGTTGAATACCCCTGAGGTTCAAGGGGCTTAGAATGCTACTTGTGCAGATGGAGTCTGTTTCACTAGTACGGATATACAGAACGTCCTCTCCCTTGGCTAGACCCTGGCAAAAGTCACGTCTGTTGTGTGACTTGTCACCTACCCTCGTCGATGAGACCGGATCTCTCGTGCCTGTGTACCGCACTGGCAGACCAGGCTCCCACGTACCTTAAGGTAGGCCGAGTTTCGTTTATGATATACCTACCTAGGTATGATGCCACGGAGTCCGCGATCTACTGTAAGAAGGCCTACGCATATAGAATACAGATACTGCGAAGTCTTGGACGCTACAATTTACGATCCTAGGAGACAACCTTGACTTAGTGAGTCAGATGGGGAAAGAGTGGACAAAAGGGAAGTTGTGATTGAAACTTGATTTATTTATTGCTCTAGCTGAAATCCAATAGAGCTAAAGATACGAGCAAAAGAGAATAGGGGCATCACTGATGCCGCATAGCAATGGCTATGCAAGATCCCATAGACAATCATAACTGCATCTACGCATCCCAAAACCGGAATACCCAGTTTCCACGAAACAGAAATGAGACAGTCGAGCAAAGCAGCCACCGTCAAAAGGTCGATTTTTCAAGTGTCATGCCGCTGAAGGAAAATCTCGTCCATGTCGTTATGCCCATCTACCATCGGCTACCGCCCCAGCTGCTGTTGCTACTGTTATGGTTCTTCTTCTTGTCTTTCAGGAAATCTTCGGTGATGCTGCCCAAGATGGCGCCACCAACCGTACCGAGGAAGCCATGGTTGGCTTTCTTGCCTAGCATATGACCACCGAATCCGCCGCCAATAGCGCCGAGTAGGCCGCGATCGGTTTCGGTCATGGGGGGAGCATTAGGATCGTAATTAGGGGCATTTGGATCGCTGGATTGTGCCTGGAACTGGTGTTGGTTCGGATCGGGATACTGGCCTGCTTGTTGACCGCCACCTTGGGCTAGTTGTGTCTGATAGGCCTGGTTTTGAGCATAGGCGTCGTTGCCGCCATGGCTTTGATGTTGAGGTTGTCCATAGTAGCCTGGGTGTCCTTGCGGGTTGCTGGCATCATAAGCGCCATACTGCCCGCCAGCCTGGCCGTGTTGGAAGCCGCCCTGCTGAGGGGGGCCGAAGGAGTCCTGGCGACGAGGAGGACCGAAGTTGTCTTGCGAGGGATAGTTGGGGTAGCCTTGCTGAGGGTACTGGGGTTGCTGGTAGCCTTGATCGTAGCCCTGCTGAGGAGGATAACCGCCACCGTAACCTTGTTGAGGATATTGGGATTGCTGCTGGCCGTAGCCAGAGTACGAATCGTAGGGGCCAGACATTTTGAATCAATACTAGTAGTAGCTTGAGAAAGGCGTTGAAGAGGCTGGATAGGATAGGTGGATTGAGAAAGGTATGTCGACCAGAGTGATGGATGGAAGGAAGAGGTCAAGGACAGGAGTAATGAAGCTTTATGAAGAGATGGACGCACATTCACTGGGGGGGAGCTGGGAGAGCTCTCGTAAGTCAGTCGTCAGCTCAGCCCCGCGGCAAAAGGCGACAAGCCCCGAGATACGGGTTTCGCAAATTGCACTGTAGTCAAGTGAGGGGGTGCAGTGGTGCACTCGGAGTTGGCGACACCAGCAGACGTGGTCATCCGCCTCCGCCTACACCTGCGCCGCTGCGCCTGCGCCCACGCCCACGCCCTCGCCCTCAGCTCCTCACCGCCACACGCACTGCACTGCAGTCACGGACACAAGTTTCTTCCGTTCCGGCTTGGCCGAAAGTGGTGGCGGAGTCATGCCACGTGACCTGGCCAGCGAGGCGCAGTGCATCAGCCACACACGGTTTGCATCTCACCTATTACCTACCACCTAGCCTACTATACGGAGTGGTGGGAGTATCTGTCTCTGTCGACCAGCACCTGGACCAAGTACCAGCCGTAGTCCTACACGTACTACTAGTAGTACAAGGGACTCGGCGGTGGACTTGCTTTTCGGACTTGCACGACCTATTTTCGATATCTTCGCCCGCCACGGTGCGTACTCCGTACATATGCTATCATTCTGCCTATTCATCGAATCAGCTCTCTTTCCGCAGGTGTAGGCCCAAGACGGCCTCCATCACAGACCATGGTGCTCCGCTATCGCAATGAAGCACATATCGACTATATCCGCCATGCCCGGCTGCTTGTCAACATGCTGCATTTACATTTATAGGCACACTGCGTCTTCTTCTCATCCTCCGCCTCGTAACGTTCAGCCCTCCTGAGCTCTATCAATATGGTGACGCATGACTACAAGGAAGCCTCGGCCATCGCCCGTAAGAGAAGGGCCGCCAGCATTGCTGCATTCTACAAGACTCCCACCTGGAACGAAGAAGACCTACCCAAAAACTTGACCGAGTTCGCTCTCAGTTCAGGCTATTATACAGATGCCGAACTTGCCATCGTCCAAACCGAGGCAGATGCTATTCTCGAGAACATCAAGACCAGAAAATGGACCGCTCTCGAGGTTGCACAAACATTCTGCAAGGCATCAGCTCTAGCCCAGGAACTTGTATGGCAAATCTCTCTGCTCAAACCCATAAGGAACCATTCGCTGACGACATTCTAGACCAACTGCGTGACTGAGGTGCTTTATCCTGAGGCGATGGAGAGAGCAAGATACCTTGACGAATATCTTGCGCGTACGGGCCAGACCATCGGTCCCTTGCATGGCCTGCCCATCTCGCTCAAGGACTGCCTCGTTACCGCTCCACATCCGAGCAGCAACGGCATGGCCTGTTTCGCCAATGAGCCCATGCAGAAAGACGCGTTGTTGGTGAGCATCCTGCGAGATCTTGGCGCAGTCTTTTATGTCAAGACCAACGTCCCTGTGGCAATGATGATGGGCGAGACCAACAACAATGTGTGGGGTGAGACTCGGAACCCTCTTCACAAGCATCTCAGTCCCGGCGGGTCCAGTGGTGGAGAGGGTGCTATAATAGCCTTCAAAGCGTCGCCTTTGGGAGTTGGGACAGACATCGGTGGCAGTATTCGCATTCCATCTGCTTGGTGCCACTTATACGGCCTCAAACCCAGCTTCGGTCGCTATCCAACCTATGGTGGGAAACCTGGCATAGCCGGGCAAGAATACATCCTCGCCGTCAACGGGCCGATGTCGAGATCCTTGAAATCCCTTCAGCTATACTCCGAAGCTGTCTTGTCAGAACAGGTTGCTCCGTGGGAGCATGATCACAAATGTGTTCCAATTCCTTGGAGGAAAAGTGTCATCCAGCCTCCTGGACGCAAGCTCAGGCTTGGTCTCGTTGGTCTTGATGACGGCCTCGTGACCTGCCATCCACCCGTGGAACGAGCATTGAATATAACCAAGGCAGCACTGGAACGTCAAGGCCACGAAGTGGTTCCTTGGCCAACCGAAGACCATGAGGCAATCGTCAAGGTAGGGTTCAAATCTCTACGCCCTCGTGTCAGGACTGTAGCCGCCCGACATATACTGATTCGAAGGTCCCAAGATCCTGCTACTTTGTTTCAGGATTCTCTCGTCTCTTTGAGCGATCCCCATTGGCTCGTGGACCTTCGCTGACACCTCGTCCCTCCCGCCTATTATTCTTGAACGTGATCGCAGCGCTTGACAAGCCGCCGCTAACCATCCCGCAGAACCTACAAGCCGCGTTCTTCGATCTGGGTGGCGCCGCAATCATGGATTTGGTGAAACCTTACAATGAACCCATTTTTCCCTCCATGCAGGGCTACGCCATAGCGGCACAGGCTGGCGAAAGTGAGCTTGGCCCGACGAAGATGCGTCTGATGAATATGCGCCGCAATGAGCTCCAAAAGGCATATCTCGATCGCTGGAACGCGTCTGCCACGGACGAAAAGCCACGTATCGACGGTATTATCCAGGCAGTATCGCCCTGGGCAGCCCCTAGGCTTGGAGAAACACAGCGTTCGGGCTTGTATGGTGGGTAAGTATTGACCCTCCAGCACAGCACTTGGGTTCCTACGTGAGTGGAGGGCGTCTTCCCAAGCTTTGCTGGGAAGAGTACTGCCATCAAGAGAAGAAACTCAGGCAGGAAGACAAAGATTCACCAAGTCCATCCTCATATTCTGTCCATGACTAACGTATACGCGCACATATACAGATACACAGGTGTCTGGAATTTCCTCGGTACGTCACAGCCCCAAACATCCGTTTCCCCTTTCCCGGCCACCATTCCCATATCTCTCTCACCTTTCCACTATCCTGTGCAATCCTAGTTAACATATTATATAGACTTCGCCTCCTGCACCTTTCCCGTGACAGTTGCCGACAAGAACCTCGACAAAGCTCGAGATTTGACGACGTTCAACCCCCTCAGCGACATCGATCGCCGCATTCAAGCAGATTATGACGCTGACTTCTACCACGGCGCCCCCGTCGCGTTGCAGATTGTCGGACGCCGGTTGGAGGAGGAAAAGGTCCTCGAGATGTGTGAAGTCATTGACAACTGCTTGAAGACGCGGTGATTCGATGCGCTGTTTGGGCCAGTATTGAAGTGATACTTAGCACTAGTTACCCTGAACAAGCATTCTCCTCTGGCGCTGCCTGCGAGAGCTTAAAGCCCGGTCTAACCATTGGTGGCTTGACAAGGCTGCCACTCAGCCTTGCTATCATGCTGTGGGTGGAGCATTGTCACGCATGATAGGCGGGTATACAGAAATCTTTGTCTCACCCTTGTGCCAAACAATACCACTGGGTTCTATCCTATCGTGCGGACCTAGTTTGGACCTAGTTCGACCATATCTGTTAGGTCAATGCCTATTGTCTGTGCTTGTGCGAGCACCCTCCTCATTACCCAGACGCTTCCGGAAATTTAATGCCTCTTTGAAGACCATCCCTCGAGTACTCGTACTACAGTGGATCCAATCGATAGCCCGTTATCGATGTTTTACTCAGCCATGGTTAATCGTCTTCCAGCGCCGCGCAACTCCCCATTGATCTTGAAGCCAGCCGTAACCCTCACCCGTGCTACTGAATCGCTGTCAATTTACACAGAAACTTCAACTCGTCCCTCGTTTCCAGATCCCTTGGCAAGGGTAGGCAAGAGGTATGTGATGTCATCCCAAGGATGCCTGCCGGGTAGGTTAGTTTCAATTCGTCTTCCAACACTCAAAGTAAGGGACGAACCTGTAGAGGCCGGTCCGAAGGCGTTTCTGGTCCAGGTAATGAGCAATAAGACCAATAGAGCGACCCAGGACGAATAAGCCGTTGAGCACACCCATCTTCAGGTAATCTTCAGCTTCTTCGGCAGAGAAGACTCCAGATCCTCTCATGAGATCAACAAAACAAACAGCCACAGCTCTGCAACAACCGATGCGTCAGTATTGGCCTAGATGGCAGTATCCATCAAGCTGGTGGAAGAAGACTTACCCGTCAACGTTCAGGATGAGGTTGTCCTTTTTGGACGTGGTGACGGTCTCAACAGCGATGGCATAGTCGAGCAATTTATGAGAAGGGAAGTGCTTCGTCACATATTCCTTGACGAGTTCGACACGAAGATCGGGGTTGTTTCGCGACTTGACTCGGTGACCAATACCAGGGACTGGAAGATGGTTAGCTAAGTTCTGCCGTGCCTTCCGATCCACTTACTCAGTTTGTTCTCTTTCCTCATAGTGTCGACGAATTCTCGCGGCGACCAGCCCTTGTCGAAAGCCTTCCCAAACTCTTCAGCAGCGCCATCCAGGGCACCACCGAAGCGGGAACCGATGGTCAAGAGACCAGCAACGAGAGAGGAGATCAAATCCTTGCCAGCACGAGTGGTAATGATGGTGTTCATGGCACCAGACACCGCCGGACCATGGTCGGCGGTCAACATGAGAACCATCTCCAAGAATTTGCTCGCATAGGGTGGAAGACGACGACGGAACCACAAGAGAGACATAACACCGCCAATACCGATGTCCTCCTTGAAGACATCTGAGATAGGCATGCCAGCATAGAGCAATTCCTGGCCTCTGTCGTCGGAAATGGTGGAGATGAAAGCAGCGGGTTTTCGGATGAGACCGAGTTCTTGAGCCCAGGCGTAGTCCATCGGAATCTTGGGAGGCGATGGTTCAGGAGCTGGCTTAATGGTCCCTTGTTTGACAAGGTTCTGGTAGACCTCGGCCAGAACTTGAGGCATATCCTCGAAAGTTTCGGGAACATAGAAGCCGGCTTCTCTCATCGACTGGTTCTTGACAACGGCGGTCTCAAGTTGAGAGTTGGCTGAAGCACCGGCGTGACCGAACTGGACTTCTGTCTTGAACATGCTTGCGCAGGTACCAATGGCCCATGCGACGATGGGCTTGGTGATCTGGCCCTTCTTCACTGCCTCAATGACCCTGTATTCCTCAACACCACCAACCTCGCCGAGAAGCACAAGAATCTTGCAGCCAGGCTCATTCTGGTATCGGAGCAAGTGGTCGATGAAAGACGTGCCCGGATATCGGTCACCGCCAATGGCAATGCCTTCGTAAACACCATCCGTGTTTTGGGAGATAATGTTGTTGAGCTCGTTGGACATGCCACCAGATTTGGAGACGTAGCCGACCGAGCCTGGGCGGTACAATTTCGAAGCAACAATGTTGTCCATCATACCCCCAGTATTTCCAATCTTGAAGGCACCGGGCTTAATACCACCAACCGTGGCGGGACCAACAATGGTGATTCCCTTCTCTTTTGACTTCACCATGATCTCTCGGGCGCGTCTCTCGGGAACACCCTCAGCGATGATCGCAATCGAGCGAACTTGGGGGTAGTTCATCAATTCAAGCGTTGAGCTATAGACTGATCGAGAAGAAGCAAAGTTGACAACCGTGTCGACATCGGGGTGCTTCTCGAACGCCTTCTCGACGGATTGGTAAACGGGCAGGAGGGTCTCGCTGGTGCCCCAGTACATCTTGCTGACGAATTGGCCGCCAAAAGTATAGATGATACCGGCAACCGATGGCGTTGTTCGCTTGCAAATGAAGTCAAAGTCCAGCATGCCCTGGACAGCCTTTGGCTGCATGCCACTGTGTCGTCTGTCAGCTTCCCTACGCCTTCCATCTTTGTTGTGTCTGCAAAGACTCACTAGACAAAACATCTTGTCTTGTTGTGGAACAGAGCATGCTGAGCAGGGCTCAATACCCTTGACGGAGGGTCGAAACGACGGATGTTATCGTTGGCCGAGATCAGGTTGTCCGATTCCGGGGTGGACGAGCCATCTTGGACATTGATTTTGGGCACTCCATTGGAAAGGGGAGCAGGTGCCTCTGTTGCAGCAGGCATGGTGGGCGATCTTTCACGGACTGGTAATCCCACAGCGTCAGTGAAAGAAGCGGAAACCAAAGGACGCGAGATAGTGAAGATGAGCGTCTTTCGATGCAATAAGGAGGGGGACTTCACTTACACGGGGCAGGATAATTGTTGGGCGATGTGTAGGAGAAGAAAGAAGCGTCGCAAAGGTCGGTTGGAATTTGGGTAAAGAAGAAACACTGAAGAAGGGGAGATGAGGAATTCCTCTAGGGATGGTGTTCGACGTGGAGTTGACTGTACTCGTTAGATGATGCTGAGGGTAGTGATCCAAAAAAATGGCGAGTGTTTGGCGCAGCTTCAACGGGGATGGAGCGTTGAGACTCAACTCCGGCTACTAAGCAGCTGCAGGTGCTAGCACCAGGGCTGGGGCCGAAAATAGGAATGGCGGCCCCCAATGGCTTTGGGCTGCAGAGAATCAGAGCCCTGCGTTGCGGGCGGTGAGAGATGCGGTGGAGATTTCGCCGTCCAACACGGCAGTTCAGCCCCTTCCCCCCCTGCGCCTCTGCCGGCCGGGCTCCGGAAAGGCTGAATGCTCGGTGGTCTTACTTTTTACAATGTATGTGCTCTAGGGGTCTCCCCAACTAAAACGTATTACTCTGGAGTCTGCACCACTGCATGTCGCGTATTCCTCGCTTCGGAGTCCGGTCTACTAGGCCTACACGTCGTATCTCGTACCGCCTGGGTGGAACATTGGGCCAATGCCAGAGCAACAGTCACCTGTGTTACGTTGCATACTCCTCTGTACGGGGTTTACTACACAAGAATGAGTAAGGAGAAAGATCAATGCGGCCCAACAGAAAATTGTGGCAGTCTCGAGGCGGGTTAGGAGTCTAACAGTACCATCATCATCCATCGCAGTATCTCGTCAGACACGGCCAGGCGTTTCTTCTCATCCAACAGAATGCGCGCACGCGAGCACAGACAACGTCACGCAGTCAGCAGGCGGTCACCGACATATGCAGTCTTGGTCAAATCACAGCTGAGACCGTAGCGACTTATTCGGGGGAGGCTGTTCCTGGCGTCGGTGCCTCCCTGTAGTACTGTACCTAAGGTAATGTAGTGAGCTTCAGGGTGACAGGGTGCCAGGTGGTGAGGGCCTAAGCCCGGGCCCCTAAGCCCCCGCTCCGCCTGTCGATTTGGCGGCTTTACGGCCCCCCTGGCTTAGCCCTTGGGCCATGGATAAGTTTAGCAGTCTCCAGAGGAGACCCTAATTGCCGGACCCCTGCTCCCAACAACCGCCCTCCACCAAAAAAATGTTAGGGAGCTTCTACTCTCCGAACGCCAACATTACTGCCATCAATAATTCTGACCCCAGCAACTGCGCGAGCCTCCCCTTGCCCTACACCACGCCCTCCCTTCTCACACTCTGGACTCGAGTAGTCGGCCATCTTGCACACTGTCAATTGTCTTCTTTACCATCTCATATTTCTTTATCACACCGACTTCCTCGACTCACAGGTGATACGAAAACAGCGCTTCCCTGACCATCTCTCACTCTACCCCTCACTACTGCGACGATGTCTGCAAAGTCCATTCTCGAGGCTGATGGCAAGGCCATCCTCAACTACCACCTAACTCGTGCTCCCGTTGTTAAGCCCACGCCCCTGAAGTCTACCGGCGTCCACAACCCTCCGCCCAAACTCGCTTCTCTTTACTTTCCTGAAGACGAGTCTGTCAAGACCGTTTTGGACCAAGCCGAGGCCACCTATCCCTGGCTACTCACTCCCGGCGCCAAATTCGTCGCAAAACCAGATCAATTGATCAAGAGAAGAGGAAAGAGTGGCCTTCTGGCCTTGAACAAGACTTGGCCAGAAGCCAGAGCCTGGATCGAGGCAAGAGCCGGAAAGGAACAACAGGTTGAGACCGTCACTGGTTTCCTCAGACAATTCCTGGTTGAGCCCTTTGTGCCCCATCCTCAAGACACCGAATACTACATTAACATCAATTCTGTTCGAGACGTAAGTTGTGCAGCTGCTGGTGGTGTGGATCAGAACTAACTAGGCTATTAGGGTGACTGGATTCTCTTCACCCACGAGGGTGGTGTCGACGTGGGCGATGTCGATGCGAAGGCTGAAAAGATCCTGATACCGGTCGATTTGAAAAGCTTTCCCTCAAACCAAGAGCTGGCAGCTGCTCTTCTGAAGAAAGTCCCCACGGGTATTCACAATGTATTGCTCGACTTCATTATCCGACTCTACTCCGTCTACGTTGATTGCCAATTCACCTACCTGGAAATCAACCCTCTGGTCGTTATCCCCAACGCCGCCGGCACATCGGCCGATGTTCACTTCCTTGATCTTGCGGCGAAGCTCGACCAAACTGCGGATTTTGAATGTGGCACAAAATGGGCTATTGCACGAAGCCCGGCTGCCCTTGGTCTTCCCGGCGTCAAGAGCGACGGAAAAGTCACCATCGATGTGGGCCCACCCATGGAATTCCCCGCACCTTTTGGTCGTGAACTCAGCAAAGAAGAGAAGTACATTGCGGACATGGATGCGAAGACCGGTGCATCGCTCAAGCTTACCCTCCTGAACACGAAAGGTCGAGTGTGGACCTTGGTCGCTGGCGGTGGTGCCTCGGTGGTTTATGCCGACGCCATTGCCTCCGCCGGGTTTGTCAGCGAACTCGCCAACTATGGTGAATACTCAGGCGCCCCGACCGAGACCCAGACGTACAACTACGCTCGCACTGTCCTTGACCTCATGCTACGAGCACCCAAGCGCGAAGAGGGCAAGGTGCTCTTCATTGGTGGAGGCATTGCCAACTTCACCAATGTCGCCTCGACCTTCAAGGGTGTCATTCGTGCCTTGAGGGAGGTCGCGTCCGCGCTCAACGAACACAAAGTTCAGATCTGGGTGCGTCGTGCAGGCCCCAATTACCAGGAAGGTCTCAAGAACATCAAGGCTGTGGGCCAAGAGCTGAAGCTCAACTTGCATGTGTTTGGACCCGAGATGCACGTCAGTGGTATCGTGCCATTGGCTCTCCTGGGAAAGAAGACTACCGTTCCCGAGTTTGGGGGTTAGACCGTGGAATGAGAAAGAGGGATGAGTGATTCTGGTCCAGAGCGTATCAATTATCAAATCGAGTTTGAAGGGTCGGCATGCGCCTAGGCGATCGGAAAAGGGGCCCTTGGGGGTTGTTCTTCCGGAGTTCATTCTTTGTGTTGATTGCGCGAAGGGAGGGAGTAAGGATCGTGTGACACGTTGCCGAACTCGGACACGATGAGCGGTTTCAATAACATAGCTAGACCGGCACAATAATGACAGCTGTTTACGCAGGCAAGCAAGTCAATCGATATTCTTTGCCCATGGAAAGAATACTCTGTAGATGGAAGCTCCCTTTCCATCGGACGACTTTTCGCAGCGCAATGCAACCAGCTCTCGCTAAACTCCTGGCTCCCTTGTATGCCATCCCCAGCACAATATCATGAAGAGTGTCGCACAGCCGCCTGTAGTTTGTACCTGAACCCTATGCGGCCCGGAATCAGTGGGCGACCACTGGGCACTCCACTCGTCATTATTTGACACAGCTGCGATCCTCACTGCGATCCTCACTGCGTAGTGCCCTCCCACCGAGTTGCTGGCTGATACTAGTAGCACATGTGTACCACCTCGACCCACCCTACTCCGACTCAAATCGGTGCCGTTCTACTAACCCTGCTGCTTGAACTCTTGCCCTTACTCAACAAGAATGACCCTGCCACCAGCCAACTCATCGATATACGCCAAAGTGCCGCACCCTTGACTCGTCTTCTTGTCCTCCTCACGCAGTAGCACGGCGAGCACTTCGACTGGCGGCTCCAGGCCGAGCATGTTGGCGCGTTTCCACCGTTGGAGCCGTGTGATGCCAATGCAGGGTCCGTACTGTGAGGAGAGATCGAAGTGGCGTAGTATTTTTTCGTGTAGTGATAGGTTTTCTTGGTGAACTGCAGCATATGTGAGTCTTTGGATCCGTTGAGTATTTAACTTGACGGCGAAGCAGGATGATTGAAAAAGCAGAAGAAGACGGCGAGGGGTGGCTTGAGCTAAGTAGCCAGAGACAATAGATTCAGGTGCGGCTCTGGAAAGTGTTGTAAACGTACCTCTAGGAGCAAGCCGACTGTCCTCCTCAGCCTGCCAGTACTTCTTCAACTGCGCTGCCGTAACCTTCTCCGCCGCGACTTCTCGAGCATCTTGTCCAGCCTGTACAGTTGTCCTCTTGGTCTTTGGTTTCGTTCTCGGCGATTGCGCCGGCGTGCTCGACGGCGACTCTCGAGTTGCTACGTCAATGTGGATTGACTCCAACTCTGGCTGTGGTTCAGGCGTCACTCCGACCTCCACCGACCGGGTCTCCGGTTTCTGCTCTGATGTCTGGGCTGCAACCACTTCCTCTTCGATCTGCGCCGGCGCCGACTCTGAGAGGTGGTTGATTACCCTTTTCTTCGTGGTTTCATCTTGTCTGGTGCTTGGTTTTGTCACTCGTGCTGATTTACTGTTGAACGAGAGGGTGGATTGAGCATGAGAGGCGGCGGAGCCGGTACTTGCTTTAGGCTTACGACCGCGAGGCATGATTGACAAACTGTTGATGATTTTGCAACTCTGTGTTCTTTAATTTGGAGACCGTGAGTACCTACAAGCGCGGCTTGAGTATTGTGATATTAATAGGACGACGAGGTTCGTAATATTGTGATCCAGACGGATGTGGTGTGAAGTCCGGACCACCACAGGGAAGTGCATGACGTTCTCAACTTCAGCCACGCTGCCTCAGCAACCGCGCCAAGAACTTGACTATTGCCATTTGAGTGTTTTTTCACGCCGCCCCGAGAGGGATAATTCGATCTTGGACACAATTGGCGCTTCAGCGCGCGTCTACAAAAACAGCCCAAAGCAGCGCTATCCGTCGCTGGCTTCTGCTTAATTGCTTGCAGATGGGCAACTCCTGAACTCACCCCCTAAGGTAGTAATAGCATACCTAGGTAGCTCATCATCTAGACCAGTTCTCAGACGTGGCTTACGGCAGCATAGAACGAAAAGCGGAAGACACTTTCCAAGTTTGAGTCCATTCATTTATGCGGTCCTGTATCGGTTTGCATCAAAGACTCCCGGGTATCGTATGTTGTTGACAGACCACTTTCGTGTACGCCAGTCGCTGAACGACACGAGGAAAACTCCTCCTTGCGCAGGTAAACGCCTTGCTACGCCTGCTGCGTGTGTCACCATGATGGACACACTCAACTTGCATCTCTTTCAATCCCTTCAGCAGTCATGAAATTTCCTTCGTCACCCTCTCGTACCTCTGTGTTGGGTTGCTCTATCAGATTCAGCTTTTGTCCTCTTTCAGGGTTGACTCATCGCGCGTTTCGGTCGTTGCATTCGTGGTGCATGGTACAATCCTTCCCTCGTCATGGAGAAGCAGCATACTCAAGTAGTCCCAGGCAACCAAGCCCGCCACGGACGGCGGAACCAAGACTGCCTCGAGCCCCATCCCCAGGTGCCTCGGGTAACAGAGTCTAAATCATCCACGTTCAAAAAATCAACTCCTTCTTGAACTAGAGTCCGCCACAGGTGGTTTCTCATTCCTTTGGGCCAGCTGGGAACTCCCCAGTATCGTACTTTGAGGCCACGCGAGTGCGCCCCTGCAATTTGTTTGCGGAGTTTCTCGATCTGTTCGCTGGACAACCGTCCATGCCATGGCGGACCAATGGCACTTTTGAAGGAGACGGATGCATAATACGAGTTAGCCCGGGAATATATTGAGGGATTCAACGGGGCTGCCCCGGAGAGACCTTGGCCTTGGTCCTTGTCCTCGCTTGTTCGCTTGCTCCGCATAAGGCGCACGCCCTCGACCGGGGTGCCTTGTGGGGTTGGGTGTTCACCTGGCGGGGTCATATCAGACAGCTTTTCCATAAGAGCCAAAGGAGCATCGAAAAACATGTCCCGATAATGAGGATTTGCAACCACGGCGTGAAAGGGGGCATTCCCGGTGACCACGACGGTGACAGGCCCATCAATGACATCGCTGCCATTAAAATAGGTGAGATAACCCTTTTCGCGGAGAGGGTCAATTTGCTCAGAGACATATGGCCAGATGGCGTGACCTTCGTTCTTGAAATCGATCAGTAAGATGAGGGTTTGGGCCGGGTTGGTGTCGAAGACGCCATGTCGAGGGATGTCAAAAGAAGGTTGGAATGAAGTGAGGGGATTCTGTTGGTCCAGGATCTTCATCAATGGGTCGATGTAGAGACTACGGAGAGTCCGTTCCGGAGTAAGAGCAGAGGTGGAGTGTCCAACATATAAGTCTTCATCATACAGCCACACATCAGCCTCGACCCCGGTGCAACCTGCGTGCAATGCGGAAAACAGAGGCTCCTTGCGCCAATAGTCATTGTGAGAATGGCAAGCGACGGGCTGCACATCAGCGGAGAAATCGGTGGGCCAGTGACCTAGGTGTTCCGAAAACCCTGCAGAGAGTTTCCAGGAAACGACGCGTTCGTCCACTTCGTCAGGGAAGAAGGAAACAAGGAGGCCGCATGCTAATGCGATGAATTCAAGGAGTCCCCTACAACATGCGTTAGAAGAAGAAGAAGGATGGTAAGGACACAAGACGTTTGCTCACAGAAGCATCAGCGAATAGGCCAAAAGGCGTAGGACTTTTCTCAGCACAGTGATTCGATGCGGTGCGCATGAACGTCTCTCCAGGATATGCTCTTTGTGCACCACAGCACAGCCCCGCCAATCCAAGAATTTCAATGATGGGGTGATATCTGCCCAGTGCCATGTAGGAGGAAAAGCGGCTGAGGCGTGGTCAAAGGAAGCGTCGGGGACGGTGACGGCGACGGGTGTGCAGGTGACGATGATGGGTGATTTGGCAATCTTGATATCGGGGTTGTCGGAAGATGGGTCAGTGTACGGATTGGCTCCATCTTCTAGGTCCGGGCTCTTGAAATACAGGTGCTCCCGCGTCAGAAAAGGAACATCTTCTGACTGGCGAGACAATGCGTAGCTATGAGAGGTGATCTCGTCGTCGCCGTCATTGTTGCTGTTGCGGAAGGATCGAATGACAGAAGACAGGAAATGAGGCATGGCTGGTAAGGTCGAGCCTAGCCTAGAGCGCAGCCCGGCGAGGCTTGACTGAGGCTTGACTCTGGACGCAGTGCGCGAGTGTGGATGGGGGGCTTTGGGACCCGGTCAGACTCTAGTTCTAGCCCAAGATCGGTCCACCAACCCAGGCGCAGCGCAGGCACTGGATTAGCGCGGGGAAACCTCGTGCAACAGCTGGACTGATCTTTGGTGGTTCTTCGTCTTTTGTCTGTGCTATTGCGTGACCAGTGACTGATTGCTGAGCTCAGCATCCATGGGTGGTTAGGCGACTGTAGAGATCGATCGCCTGGTTTCGCGACAGAGAAAGGAGGAGCGACGCCCAACGGGGCTGGCGGTGTTGCAACCCTGATTGTTAAGGTAGACAGTCTAGGTCGGCATAACGGACGTGCAAAAGCTGCAACAATGATGTGGATGGAATCGATGAGCGACTGACAAGTGGAAGAGAAGAGTGACAGAGGTGGAAGTCGAAAAGAGAGACAACGACGGTAGAGTTGGATGCTTGAATCAAGGAGGGCGTCCTCCCAGGGTCTATGTGAGGGTCATCGTTCCTGGCAGGGTGTCGTCGAAGTGAAGCGTCACTTAGAACTCAGATACTACTGACGGCTACAGTGGTCGAGGGTCGAGGGTCGAGGGTCGAGGGTCGATGGCAGGGTATTTGAGCACTTTGCAAGGCCTAGAGCCACGGAAGAATGGCAATGGTGTCGCCATCGCGAACCGGTGGTGAATTAGTCCCTGGTGGCATCTAGTCTACACATACTAACCATAGTACGGGAGGAGTAGATTCCAAGAGCCGTTCTAGCAAGTTGGTGCCCGGAGCGCACAGGCCCTGACAGCGATGGCGCCTCCCAACTCCCCAATAACGTTGGTGGAGGTACAGTACAGTACAGGATCTTATCTCGCTTCGTGTGCGACTTCTGTAGTATCAGCAGGTGTCAGTGTATCCGTATAGTACCTAGTAGTAATACATATACACTACTATTATTACCTAAGACACCTGGGTACTAGGCACCGACTAGGTACCTAGTAGGTACCTGACTTAGAACTGTGCGTGGAACCGCCCCGACCCCTCCACCTTCGTCTATCCCACCACCAGTCTGCCTTTCGGATCCATCAGTCCTCCTCCCAACCGACCATTCTTGCACATGGCTGGCGCTGCACCTGTTAATTGGATCAATCCACATTTCCGGAATCTTAGCTTTGGCTTGTGCCCCTCGCCATTGACACCATCGCGCGAGATGTTGGCCACATGAGCTTGAGCTTCACCGCAGATTCGCATTCGCCCAGGAGGAAAGGCGAAAAGCGAGATCGGCCACCCATCCACCAACCCTTCCACCAATCCTTCCGCCTCGTGTCCCAGCTCAGCGAGATCCTTCGGTCGCTCGAGGCGGTGGCTCCAACCTCGTTTCCCCAGCCACATCCCAGTGCACGCATCAACATCCGTCCCTTCGGTCGTCTGACCTAAGTACAAAACAGCATCATAAACACGACGGGCCCGAAACTATAAGATGACACCGTTGAACGTTGTTCTGCGAACCACAAGGTCATTCGTTTAGCGGTGCCGCGGCTTCAAACATCCCAGAAGCTCGGCTGAATGAATGGTGGATAGACACGCCTGAGCCTATGCTCTCCGCCCTGTTTGTGCCGCCGATTCTACCCGCGCTGTCTAGGGGCAATACTCTGTAAGTGTATACTAAGTGGTCTACTTAGCCTTAGCTCAACTACCTCACACCTACAACTACTGTTCCAGACTTCCACACGACCACCACCCCGGTGGGTGATCTTGTGTCTCTTCGAGGGCCTCAGGTTGCAGCTCGATGGTATCATCGGCATTGTTTTCTAGCTTTTCTAGCCTGCTGATGCGGTGCAGTCTGCGAAAGAAAGGAGAGGTTGCGAGCCCATGCATTGTTTCGAGGTGACTGGTGCAAATAACGATATTTCATTCCAACACCCGCAATATTTCTTGGCCGGAGGATAAATCATCACCTTCTTCTGGATATTAGATCGACCCGAGTAATCGTTCTGACGACAATGATGGAGGTAATGTTGCACTGATCCCAGCAAGACCCCTTCCAAAACAAACCCCAAAAAAGGGTCAAGATCAGTACCGTCAAAGGCACCATCAGGAACACAAATGGTGCAAGAAACGCCGCAAAATTCGAAGAGCTAGTGAGGCCAGTTCTGCCGCCGATACACCGTCACAAGATAACAGCCTGGTCCTGCCGCAGTCTTTCACAGCCTTGTGTGTGCACCAGCATATTTGCAGCCCAGGTCAGTCCATTCAGGTTTCTACTGAATCACCTGAGCCGATAATGTCTCTCCATCTTGCATACATCGCTGTGTTTGTTGTTCCTGTATGGTCGGCCACGCCGTCACGGGCGCCTTCTCTGAATCCGAAGACTCACGCTAAGATGATGACACGAACAGAAGATATATCCGAGCAAGACATGGCGACGATACAAGATCTTAATCACATATCAGAAGAAGACCGAAAGAGTTTATCTGTGGTCTCATACTATGATTAAGGTGTGATGGCGTGTGTGGAACGGCACGAACGAGCTCAATGGTGCCGTTGAGTGACCTGCCGAAGATGATGACAGTAGTGCTGTGAATGGCCCGACACTCTTCCCGAATGCCTTCAAACTCGACGAAGATTGAGGGACCTAGGTAGGGAAAGTCGAGGGACATGGCGTGATCGCGGCGAAGATGTAGTATTAATAGGAGCTCAGAACCGGCAGTTCTGTAGGACCAGGCTGCTGTTCAAGCCGGTGATGTATCCTCAACTTCAACAGCTCGGCATCATTTCCATTGCTTGACTCAAACCCCTGCCTAGGATGAAGCCACAAGTTGACTCAGGGGCAGGCCAGGCTGGGTAGAACCTGCCAAGCCACAACTGGCCAATCACAGCGTGCCAAATTCAGCCTCGAGGCCCCTTTTCCTACTATTAGGTACGACCAAAAGCCAGTCAGGCAGGACAACCGGCGTGACTCTCGCCCGTCGAGCGCCATATTCGGTGAACATCCGGGGTAAAGCGCCTGCTATGTCTTGCAGCCGTCACGGTGCAGAGATAACTCACACACGATCCAGCCGACAACGAGATCTCCAGAGACGCAAGGTCGATATGGTACTTTAATACGCAGCATCTAAGCCAATGGAACAACCTGAACCCAAAGCATTCATCTGCTTCTGCCATGCTCCAGCAAGTACTGTATCCATATCATGAGAAATACACATACACCTCCCACACTGCACTGCCAAAGTGCACTTGATCTGGCAACAGAGCTACCTACAAAGGGCCGTTGGGATGGATCAAGACCTTGGTGTACCCATCAATCCTTTTGTCGAACTTGTCATACGCCGTCTCGGCATCTTCGATGTCAATCTCATGGCTGATCACGAAGGACGGCCTGGCCTTGCCGGCGATGATCAAGTCTCTCAAATACCGGTTGTACTGCTTGACGTTGCACTGCCCGGTGGCCAGCGAGAGACCCTGAAAGAAAAGCAACAACACACCAGGCGTCAGTCTTACTTTCGAGGCATCATCATCATCAACGTCATCACCATCGTCACCGCCATCTTGAGAAGGGCGGACGGGGGCGATAAAGATAGAGAGAGCTGGAGTCAGTCAACGTACCTTTTCGAACAACTTCCCAAAGCTCAGACTGATCATTCCTTTCGCACTCGACTCGTCCGGGGCCTTAGGATCGGACGGAATATACAGGCCGGGAATTCCCATCCCTCCGACCGGTCTTGTGGCCCGGATCATGTCTTCCAGCACGATGTTGGGCTGTTCCTTCTTCCCGCCGGTGTCGACGGCTTGATAGCCGACGGCGTCTACGGTGCGGTCGACCATATCCCCGTTCGCTTTGAGGATCTGATCGACCGCATCGCCCTTGGAGAAGTCGATCGGTGTGCAGCCGATCTTCTCCGCTGCCGCCAGTCGTTCCGGGACCCGGTCCACCACGTACACCCGACTCGCGCCTCTCAGGACGGCTGAGTACGCGGCCATCAAGCCGACCGGGCCGGCGCCCCAGACGGCAACGCTCTCGCCCGGCTTGAACCCGCTGAGTGTTAGACCGTGCCAGCCTGTGGGGAAAATGTCGGCGAGTAATATGAAGTCGCTCTCGTGCTCTTTGCCGGGAGGTAGTTTCAGTGCGTTGAAATCCGCATATGGGACCCGGACGTATTGCGCTTGCCCTCCTGTGTATTACAGTACATGAAATCAGCCATCAGCAATCAATGGTCCCGGTCCGGAACCCTGAGAGGGGTATGCCTGCTCGAGAGGAAGCCTTCACTGCTCCGGGGGGAGGGGCGGGGCGGGGCGAGGCGGAGAGGAGAAAAGGGAGAGGGGGGGTGTGGGTGCGGCGGACGCGCCGCGGTGTTGGTGTGGGTGCAGCTCACCTCGATATGGCCCCATGGCAACATAACCATACGCGCCACCCGCAAAGCCCGGGTTGACGCCGGTGCAGAAGGCGGTTTTTCCTTCTTCGCAATTGCGGCAACGGCCATCGGCCACATTGAACGGCATGACTACCCGATCCCCCTTCTTGAGCAAGGTGACACCAGCCCCGATTTCTTCGACGACACCCATGTTCTCATGGCCTTTCATACCGCGGCGTCTGTCAGCCTAGAACTTCAACCATCTAGGAGTCGCTGGACATGAACACATACCAAAGGTAATGCCAGGCTCGGCACCGGTCCGCCCTTCATACTGTCCTGCGCATCAGCACCACCTTCTTCGGAGTTGGAGCAAGAGGAAGAGGGGGCCACTGTTATCTATGCCGGGGCAGCTCCTAGGGCTTTGAAGGAGCGGAGATACAGTGTTCGCAATGCTCACTCACCATGTGCAGGTCCGAACCACAGATGGCTAGATCGTTGTATTCCGCAACAGTCAGCCAACCGACCCTCTTGCCTCTTCAACAGCGTTCGTCTCGCCTTCCTTGAAACCTGGCTCTGCCCACTGCTCAGATATCGGACTTTGTACTCACCAGCTGTTGTCACTTTGACCACCACATCATCGGGATGTTCGATCGCTGGTTTGGGCACCTGCTCGACCTTGACCTTGAACGGGCCTTGGTAGTTGACCGCCTTCATTTTGGCCGAACCCGACTGATCGACGCGGACTTCAGTGGCCGACATTGGAGGTTATCAATAGGGTAGGTTGGTCTCGGACAGACAGCAGTGGATGCCTGCCTCTCTGGCAGCTTTGGATCGGACACGAATGATACGAAGGCTCAAGAGTTGGATTGTATGTCGGGACGGTCAGAGTGGCATGTATAGTAGAAGACGAGGAAGACACAAAGACCTATCAAAGGTGGAAAGGTTCGTTCTTCTCTCTCAAATTGGCCTGGGGGAGCCTTGAGTATACAGACAGAATGATGGCAATGAGGCTGCGGAATGTTCCTAGGAATAGTTTGACAAGCCCGAGATTCTAACCTGCCTCCTCCCCCGTCCTTTATATCCCCTCGAAACCCTGACGCAACTCCGTCGTATGTATCGGCAATTGCAGATACAAGCATCCCCGCCCTGCCGACGGCATCCGTCCGACATGGAGAATGGAGAATGGAGAGGGGTTCAGTCCTGCCGATGATGATCCAGATGCTGTCATGTTGCCTCATCGTACGTGCCCAAGATTGCGGGGTCTATGACGGGTACAACCAGAACCAGAGCCGGGTGCATGGGATCTGGGCTGTGGGATGCGGTACATCAAACCCCACGGAAATACGAGGGGCTGCATACCTGGTAGAGACGACACACACGACGGGTCACAGGTCCTAAGGCTTACGGCCTGCCCTTCCTCAGCGGCCACTCACGCCTCCCGGTCCGGCATAGAACTATCCTGCTTGTCATCAACCGCAGTTCACTACGGAGTGTTCCCGACGCCTCAGGCCTCCTGGGTCCGGGTTGACGCAAACGCCCTCGACGTCTCGATACTCGGCGGGTCTTTCTGCACAGCTGTAATATTGAAGCGTCTTACTAGGTCCGAGAGAACCGGTGCGAGGTACACGAAGCACAGGAAGCAAGAAGCAACGGAACAGACCTCCCGGGTGAATTGATCGTATTGGACTAGAAAGCAGTCGACATACATTGGCATGGGCTTCAGCTCAAATAAAGGACGCCGGACGAGACTATCCTGCCTGATTCGTCATTATCTCGTGTCCTGAGTCTTCTTTCTCCTCCTTTCTGCGGGTTCGTCCCCACATCCATGCCGAGATTCAATAAGCCTTCAAATTCTCTGCCTAAAGAACGCCTCTATCACATGCTGGGTCGGGTGATGTGCTATGTCGATTTGTAAGGGGTATACATGATGGTGCATCTGGTTTGGGTCGTGGATGATATCGCAATCGTACTTCCAAGAGGACGGGCGGGTGGATATGGTGCTCGGCGGAACTAACGAAGCGGGTTGCGGGACTGGGTGACTGGGTGGTGGTGCTGTGCGGGTGTTGTGGTACATGTTCAGCAAGCTGACGGCTCACAACTGGCGGGATACTTGGCCTTTTCAGATGGCTCTCGGTTGCCTGGCTTATCTGGAGCGCCGACGCGCACTGCCGTGGCGGGATCTGGCGACTTGCCGGTTCCTAGGACAGTTACATATCCATAGTGTCGTTGCCGTTGGCGAAGTTGAACTGGCCTTGGGGTTGATTCGACCCGAGTGTAAAACCGCTGGCGTTAGCTTGTGGTGCCAGCTCTTCGATATCAGCGCCAGCATCTTCTTCGTCCGAAAAGTATCGCTCGATGATGTTGTATGCCTTCATGTAGATCTCCTCGTTGGCGTTGTTCTGGCAATCATGGATCTTCTCCATACCACCGGCCTCTTCAATGAACAAAGCGTATCGATTGACCTGTGCCTCAGGGGCACGCGCATCGGCAGCCTCCTTGTCCATTTCTCCAACCTTGAGGATATTCTCCAAGCCATCCAAGGCGACTTGTATGATCTTGTTGTCGGGGCACGCAAGCAAGTCGCAAAGGGGCTTGATGCATCCTTGTGTCACGAGATATCTGATTTGCTCAGGCTTCTGGAGGCCTCCGGAAGTAGCATTGGATATAGCCCAGCAAGCTTCTTTCCGAGTCTTGAAGTCACCGTTGGACAGAAGATGGATCAGAGGAGGAATAATGCCGGCATCAACGACAGCCTGGATTTGAGTGCTGTTGCCAGCGGTAATGTTGGAGATGGTCCAGCATGCTTCCTTGCGAATGCCATCCTTCTGGGAGCTGAGTAGAGACAGGAGAGCCTGTAGTGCACCACAGTTGATGATCACTTGTGTCTGGACGTCATCGCCAGTAACAATGTTTCCAACGGAACGTAATGCGGGAGTCTGGACCGACGTGGAAGCGTGCATGAGAAGTTCAACGAGACGTCGAGGAATTCCTGCTTCAATAACTGCCTGGATCTTGTCGTTGGAACCGTCAGATAAGTAGGAGATGGCCCAGCACGCGTCGATGAGGACCTCGTCGTCGAGCATATAAACGAGTTTTGCTAAGACGGGAAGGGCGGGGGAAATCTAGACTCGTGTCAGCTAAAGATCGTGCTACCCTAGGAGCGACTGTGCCTACCGTATTCCAGTCTGGCTGTGGAGTCTTGCCACGGCAGAAGTTGCTCAATGTCCAAGTGGCGTTTCGAAGCATACTCAATTTGCGCCCATCAGCGATCAGGGCAAGGAGCGGTTTCAAGGCACCCTGGCTGAGAACATAGTCACGACAAGCAGGACTGTCACCAGCAATGTTGCCCAAGGCCCAGACGGCTTGTTCACGAACATCCGGCTCATGGCTGCTTAGAAGTTCGACAAAAATGGGCACTGCGCCCGCCTCAATAACCACCTGTGTTTGTGCTGCCGAGCCGGATGCAATGTTTGTCAAAGCCCATGCTGCCTCAAATTGGACGAGGGTATGGGGAGAGCGGAGGAATTCGACGAAGCGACTAACGACGCCGGTTTCGATGACTTTTTCGATGGGTGGGTTGCGTTCTTTGGACAAGAGTTTGCGGAATTTGGTGGTGGCTTGGATCTGAGCATCGATCTGGTCCGAAAAGACGCCTTTAACCATTTCTGGCAGTTCTGTGCTGAGCTAGAGACATGGTGAGCGGTGAATGCTTAAGGAGACGGAATCTGAGACTCACCTCACTCTCGATGTTGCCGGCCTCATCGTCGCTATCTGCCTCAGTAAGGCCACCGATCCCGATTTCGCCATTTCCACGTTGGACACCTCTTCGTTTGGCTAAATTCTCCTCTCTCTTCTGTCGACGGATTTCGACCTGCTGCTCCTCGCGTCGGCGACGCAACTCATCAGGCTTGAAACTGCCTTTAGCCTTGAACTGGGTGCGACGGTGCTCTGGGATGTATCTGTCCGCCATGATCAAAGATATTTCAGCAAGTAACACAATCTAGGTTGTTGCTGTTGAAAGGGCGGATCGTCAACCTGCAACTTGTCCTGAGCGATGCTTTACAGGACAAGGCTTGGGAACTGTCAACAAGGAACGTTTGGACGACAGTGATAACAAAGCGCCAGAGTGGATAAGATGGGCAAATTGATCAAAGGTGCAAGTTGCCTTCAAGTTCAAGATGCAGTGCAAACCGTCGTCGCGGGTTCGGGTTTTGGGCACATGCCACATTGCTTGGCACAAGGTCACGTGCCTGCGCGCCTTTCTTGCACCTCAGGCTACAGTCGCGTGCGTTTGAGCATCAACGCGTCTACAAGAGGGCTTGCAACCTCACCGTTCAACTGCGCTGCTGCTGCTGCTGCTGTTGCGGTTGCGCATGTCGACCAATCCAATTGTTCGCTTCTCCCCCCTCCTGCAATGCGGTTGCCAGCCTGAAGCTGCCACGGCCCCTGGCGCTGTTCCTGTTCCGTTGCTGCCCGCTGCACCTCGTCCCAACCCGAGGACTCCAAAATGGATCCCGGGCCCATTCCAGCAAATTGTATCAGCCTAAAGGATGCCTTCGCGCGCAGTACAAACGAGCATTACCACATCATGGGGGTATGCGTGGATTTCCTCGAGCCCGTCCTCTCCAGGGGTTCGGATTTCACGATGAAACTCACCTTGCATGACAGAACCTGGGAATACGGCTGTGGTATGACCTTCCGCTTCTTCTGTAAGCAACTAAAGCACCTACCTACGGTCCAGAACCAAGGAGATGTGGTGATCTTACGCAACTTCAAAACCATCAATACTCGCGGTGAGATCTTCGGCATCTCCAACATCCAGTCGGAGTGGGTTATCTTGCCAGCCACAGCGTTGGCAGAGTCGGACTCTGTGCAGGACGTGCAACGCCAGGCTAGATGGTCTGGCCAGGATGATCCCATCAATCGCCACCAAAAGGTATTCAACGAGCACGAGCTTCGATATGCGAGATGGCTAGCAGACCAGGAAGATGCTGCTCAATGGCGTCCACTGCTCGGCTCTACAAAGCTGCAGCGCGATCATATCATCTCAAGCAATGGCGGTAAAACCTCGCCTTACGACGGGAAATTCCGCCTGATCAAAGACCTTGAGGTGCCCCAAACCAACAAGTATTTATTTGTGGAACTACTTGGGGAAGTGCGAAGGATTTATGGGACCGACTTTAGGACTGAATTATATGTGTCTGACTACACCATAAATGACAGGCTGTATGAGTATCGCTATGGAGACAATGAGGGCGGCCGAGAAGGCGATCCTTTCGGCTATATAGAAGACTCCTCCAGCAAGTGGCCTGGTCCATGGGGCAAGATGACCATGAATATCACCCTGTTTGATTCTCATTCGGTATACGCACAAAGCGCAGTCAAGGAGGGCACTTTTGTGTACTTGCGGAACGTGCAGATCAAGATGGACAGGAACGGTTCACAATTGGAAGGCTGCTGTCGGGGAGACCGATCCAATCCTACCAAGGTTAATGTCGACGTGCGGAAGCCGCATGAAGGAGTCAGCGACGAGCGTATGAAAGCCCTCCTATTGCGCAAACGAGAGTATGAAACAAAGGCCAAAGCGGAAAATCTCCGGTTTGTACGCAATGCGCAGGTGGCGAAAAAAAGGCAGAATGAGGGAGCAGATGAGCCCAAGAGTAAAAAGACCAAGACAAGAAACCGCAAAAAGAAGGAAAGCAGAGCAAAGGATGAAGCTGAACAGCGATCGGACGAAGCGGCCGCCGCCAGTGAGAAGACTTTGACCAAACCAAATGGGACCGTTCGCTGTGAAAATGTCAGTGTGCCTTGCAAGACGATTATGGATATCGTCGACCCAGATATACTGGTACGTACAACAGCCAAGGGTACCACTTTCAGACTGCCGTTCCAAAACAGCAAGTACAAGGCAAATGTTAGGGTTGTGGACTTTTTCCCGGACGACATTGCGGATTTTGCTGCACCTCGACAGAAATCAGAGTACGACTGCCTGTCTGATTGCGACAATCCTGAGGATTCGGACATCGACCTCACCCAGAACCATGAAAATGAGGTGAAATGGGAATGGCGGTTCTTCCTCCTCGTTGAGGATGCTGCGCAGCAGATGGTTGGAGGTGGACGGCGTGCGCGTATAGAACTTCTGGTCGCCGACCGTGACGGGGACTATCTCCTCAATATGGAGGCCTGCAATCTGAGGGATAAGAGCAATGCACGTGAGCTTGCGAAAGTGAAGGAGAGGCTATTTCATCTGTGGGGGGATCTCCAAGAGAGGAAAGAAGAAAGTGCCACTGTCGAAGAGTCGAGCATGAAGCCCAGCGCCAGACCTTTCCAGTGCCTGATCAAGGAGTATGGTGTGCCGATACGGAGTTCGAGTGGACAGCCCAAGGACAGTTTCCAGTACGAGAGAGTATTCGGCTTGTTCGGAACGACAATCTCCTGTTAGCAGCTGCTCAGTTCAACAAAATGCGACAAACACCGCAAGGCCCCCTGGCGTTCGATAAGAGAACTCATCTCTACACCTACAGGTCGTGCTTGCCACGGGCGAAGCCATGTTCGACGATTGACACACCGTGATACTAGTGAAGTCCGGCCGCAGGCCGAGAAAACTGCAATCTTTGAGCGAGGCTCAGGACAACCTCGACTGCCGCCGAGCTCCCGAAACAGTCTGTCAGGGCAACAAGTACTGAATCAAGACTCTAGAGGGACGTTGCTGAGGTCGACTGATAGTGATCGTGATGGTGATGGTGAGCAGGTATGGGGCGGATAATGTTCCAAACGGCGACATGGTCTCTCCACATAAGAAGCTGTGTGCCAACTTTCCAGACTGCATGTATGATGGATTCACTTTACAGGACAGATGTGTGGTTCTCTTGGGTGGCAGATCCACCCTCTTCTATTCAGCAAAAGGAATGCAGATTCAGCGGAATGTCGATCTCCCTTCACCTCACAAAGTGGCACGAAACTTTCCCCAACAAATGCAGCACGGTTAATTACGCACGAGGGGATCTGCATCACCGCCAACCAAACTATGTTGCGGCATCCTGGTATGATGTGGCTGATCCTGGACATCAGGGGACACGGAGGTCGGGTTCGAGGCCGATGTCGGGCCCAAGCCGCGTGCGATACGAGCTGTGTTGCCCTCGCCTCACTGGAGATGTGACGTGGGATTGCTCTGTGGAAAGATTGCTCGCTTCTTCACATGGAAGCTGTGAGCAAGGCAATCAATCAATCGTACAGGCTCATGATGACACTTTAGCTTCGAAGCTGTCGTCCATGTCTAGAGGTTGTTCTATTCTGCCAGAATTAATGGTCGTGGCCAAACCGCAGGGGCATGTAACAACAGTATGGCACGGCACAGCTTTTGTCCAGGTATACTCTGCAACCGACGCTGGGATGGGGATGCAGACACTTCCTTCTTCAGCAAGGCTGCACGCAGACACGCCGATCCTAACTGGCAGCATGGCCTAAGCCGCCCGGCACGTCGATCAAGATGGACTGCGAGCGCCTCAGCCCATTCGATTTGCCATGTCCAGCCTCGTGCACCGGCAGTCAGACCTCATGCAATGTGCCCTCTGGAAAACTTAAACATACAGACAACCTCCAGACTTGAGTTGACTTGACTTGACACACTGCAGCAAAGGAGCGGGAGCTGGCTGACCCGGTCCCATGGGAGGGGCAACTTCCTCACAATCCTGCCGATCCTGACGATCCTGACGATCCTGAAATGCTCTACAGCCACGTTCGTGCTACGGCCATTATAATTCTTTCTCGAAGGAGCCGATCAGTCGCGGCTCGGCAAAGATCATCCATCAATCCTGTGGATCCTGGGATTGGGACCTTGGAGTCTTGGACCAGTCAATGCATATCACATCCGTTTGCGTAGTTTTGTTTGTCGAGTCGGCTGGAAGGGCATCTTGCCACGACCTATTAGGCACGAATAGCAGAGGACAGGACGGTTGGTGGATCACTTTCCAGAGAATACTGCTTTGGCCCTGTTCAACCGAGACTGCATGCTCTCCAGTCAATACAAGGTGTGGTTGCTTCCATCGACAGTGCTAGTGCACATACGATCCACATGCTGATGCACAAATTCAATCAGAGTCCATATTTCCGGGCCAGTCAGGTATGTCAGAATCGATCAGGCATCGCAGTTGCAGTCTGGCGACCGACTGTGAAAGAAGGGTCCTTCGCGAGAGATGAGGCCTTTGGCCGTCGTAGAGAGGCAGGAGTCTCGCCGAAAGGCACGGCTTTTAGGCACGGCTTTTGGGCGAAAGCCGCTGAAACCTTCCAGTGGTCTAACATACGCGTCCATCGTCGACAACTTGCTTCAAAATACATCCTGTGGCGGACACTGGGGCGTGAGTCTGTTGTTGTGTTCTCTAAGGTTGGCCAGGACAGAGCCACGATGCCAGATCCAGATTTCGGCCAGGCTCTTCACGAAAAGCACGTTTTAAACCCTACAAATTTAGGACACCCGAGGCTGAGAGGCCATCTTTGGCTCACACCATCTGCACGAGGACTTTGACAAGATTGAGACCCGCACATCATGGGTGGAGCAGCGACCGAGCAAACGAGGTTGAAAGCAATGGCAGCCCGCAGTAGCCTGTGAGTTAACGGTCTTCCTGCTGCGTTCAAGAAAGGTTGCGCGGCAATTCCCATTCATGCGCCGCGTGGTACTCGTATGTGGTATGCCGCCCCCAGGAGCAAAGGACGTCTGCGGAAGCGATGAGCGGCGCAGTTAAGCCACATAGCGTTAGGCACTTCACGGCTCTGGAGCAGGAAGACGGCCGATTGTGGGGAGCCCACCGCATTTTTGCCTGTGACAGTTGTCATGGCGCTGTCTCATGACCACCCCAGATTTGCACTCAGTTCTGGAATAGCACCTGCACACGGACCATCCTCTCGACGCCGGTACAGGATGGAGGATGGATCTTGGACCTTGGACCTTCCTTTCTTCGGACAGAGAAAGTTTCTTAGGGCTCGTCCAGAAGGTTTAAACTTCACTGTAGCATCGATGCAGAATAGTGGGATAGACACTACAAACGCCTGGCCAACTCCAAACAAGCCAGTCCCAAGACCGTATGCGTAGACACCTTCCCTCGGGGAAGATGACGTGTATGATTGACAATCTGTGCTTTCCGGTTGTTGCGGGCCTCATCTGATCGGGCTTCTAGCATCCTGAGTCCCGTCAGATACGAACTCGACGCTGGGTGGTCTGCACAAAACCATGGGGACATCAGTGGTGGAGAGACGGGGTCGACGACAGGCAGGTGGGTTCGTTTCTTTTGACATCTTGGTTTGTGTGTAAATACTCCGTCCTGCTCTTCAAAATCGGGACGGTGGATGAGTGGTGACGAGCTGGAATGACTGAACAGTTCACGGGATCGGTTGATGGAAGGCAGGGTCAAGGATGAGTTGTGTGACAGCCGTCAACGGCAAGTAGTCTCGAAATTTGGAAACGAGCCGTCGCCATGGACGCACAGGATTCAAGGAGTGACTCGGTCCTAGTGGCACTGGGGTTGGAACTGGTGGACCTGTCGAGCTGCGGCCGGTGCAAAACTGTATCGGAAGGATCGTCCGTGGAAGACTGAGTACGTATGCTGCTTGGGGCGAACCTGTGCTTGAATCTGTGGCCGTGTATCACGGTGCCCTGATGGCCATTGTTCTGAGCCTGAGGAAGTCGGAAGTCTGGCAAGAGGGAAATGCGAGGTTCGAGGTACTGCTACTGAGTCTGCGCACCTGGAATTCCTGACCGCGAGTGACTGACAGACAGAACGGCTCGAGACAAGCCACAAGTCAACAGTTGATCTTAGTGCCCTTAGCCCTGGAGATGAGGTGCATAGGGTTACCTGCTTTAGCCTGGACATAGTAGTCTGGACTCTGGAGCATGCAGGAGGCCTGGGAAGATCCCTGGCTGGTCTCAGAGGGTTGCCTGATTGATGTTGCTACCCTACATTACCATTACTGCTGAGGTGCATTCCATACCTCGTAGGTCTGTGTCTCATCGCGGGTGAATCATAGTACGGAGTACGGAGTAAATAATTCGTTACTGTAGTACAGTCCTGCATGTTACTATGTCGCAGATCGATTTGGGAGGCTGATCCCTGTGGCCACGGGCGGGACTGGCACATCTGTGGGGTTGGAAACTCATCCAGTGACCATTCCCCGGGCTATCCACCGGGCTGCGAACCACGCCGCTCTCAGCTCGCAGCTTCCACCACCTTTCCACCGCCAACTGTGCCATACCTAGAACCACTCCACACCTCTGTAACGCGCCATATGGTGCACAATCATACGGGGGACCCTGACAATCTCATACTGGATTCAGGAGGTACAAGGTCACATATATTATATCTAGGAAGGTACTTAATGTATACTACCCTATTGCTGAGCTGAACCATAATGACAGCCTTTCGGTGACGCTCCGTTGGACCACACAGTCACAGTGCCGTATCTATCGAGACCTTGAGAACGTTGGTAAGTTATCCCTAGTAGGTCCTGAAGTACTACATGTACCTAAGGCACCTACCAACCTACCTGACCTGCCTGCCTGCCTGCCTGGTAGCTACCTAGGTAGGCACCGTAGCTTGTCAGCCAGCGCATGCCGTACTGTAGGCTACTGTGTAGCTACTACTGTGTACTGTGTGCAGTGTACGGAGTACTGCTGGCCAGAGGTCAGTCAATAGCCGTGCCTGGATATACTGAGATACCTGAGTACAAGGTTTTTCGCACCGGCATGACACTACGGAGTCCTGTGCTCGGCCTCGGTCTTCTGAAGAGGAAGTCCCCAAAGCTGAAGCTGCAGTTTTGGTGCCTAGCAGCAAGGACTGGGGACTGGGGAGACTGTTCGTTTAGCCGCGGGCATGTCCCTGGGGTAGATGAGCGGCAGGAGTCCGCTGTGGGTTCGCAGTGCACCCAATTGTTATTGTTAATCCAGTTGCATTGAAGTTGTGCCTCGCTCCAAGCCACCCACTAATAATACAGACATGTCAGGGCACAGGGATATGTATTATTCCATCCCTGACGTCTCCGTACACTCTAGTACCCATATCCGTAGGCCCGTCGACATCAACGCATGGCTAAGGCCTCAATAATGTAAGAAAGAGTCCATCCTGCCATCCACCAAAGGTCCCTCAACAAGACGACCTCCATCATCACTGTTACGACTTGACTGCCTTTTCAATTCACTGTCACCCACTGCCACTGCAACTGCACTGCATCTCTCTGTCCTTCACTCCTTCCATCACCACTCCGAAAGGTGCCGTTTGTCGTTCACGTTTCAGAGCCCTCTGTGCGGGAGTATCTGATTCTTCGCCCGCGCTCATACATAATCCACCACCACTACTACAAGCGACCGCCGCCGGCGCTGCACCCTCCAAGAGTCCAGGAAGTCGCGTCCCTGTTCGGACCACTCACATCGAGTCTTCTCCCGCCAACGGCTTAGCCGTTTTCAAGACCGCTCCGCAAGCAAAAACTCCATACCCCAGACAGACTACTCCATAGTACATAATTACTCCATACCTTGGCCATCCTGCGCAGAGATCCTCGGCCTGCAACGACCCTGCGTCGACCGGCATCCTCTCCCAGCCCAGGCGCGGCGACCTCCAACCCACCATCACTGCCACTCCAGAATCAACAGTTTTTTGCCTGAGTCGACCGACTGCCAATCCTACTGCTTCTCGTGTTGCCACTCGAGAGCCACGACGCCGCCGCCGCCAACCACGGTCGCATCCTTCCCATCTCTGACGTTCAAAGTCTAAAAAGCTTTGTCCCCTCCGGCCTTCCACGCTATCACGAGTACTCTTGTACACCAGCTTCGCCCTCAGTCATTTCATTTACTGCCTCGTATGTACCTTCTTGCCCTTCGTCGAGGTCCGTAAATACTTTTTGAGGTAAGTAGCTTAGCACACCCGCCGACGTGTGTGGTTTCTCATTGGATTTTGCCCTCACTCCTAGGTCACTTCCAATGCTAAAGTTGCGCAGAGGGAAATATTGGTCAAAGTGTACATGACTGCCTGGACATCAACGACGGTGCTACGTCTCTCTCCTTCCGACTTACTGTATAGTTCTACTTCAAACTGAGGCCTCGGTCCTTCTCCGCCTAAGTTGACCCTTACGAACGTTGTAATTTGCACCAGCATCATCGAACTTGCCTTCTTGATTTGCCGGTCACAAGTGCTTTTACTCCTTTTGCTGCACGACTGCAAGTCTCCGGCGTCTGAAGCCTTGCATATGCTCTCCTGTCAAACCAAGCCATTCGATCTCCGGTTGCTGCCTGGGTCAAAGGAAGAGATATTCAAGAGCCTGGGCTTGGGAAGGCTGGCTTGCGGAATAACCCCGACTGGAGCGCTGAGAGCCGATGCCAGTTTCTATTGAGGATAACAGACTGGGCACGGGCGTCATCGCCGCAGCCCCTGCCGAAGCTGTCTCGAATGTGATGATGGACGTCAATAAACCTGACCCGGGTAAGTCAGGGATGTCAATGTCTCTTGCTTTGACTGACATGGTGCTAGTCCCTAGAGAGGAAGAGAGCAAAGCTTCATCAACCGGTGAATATGTGCCTGCCAGTCAGTTAGAGAGACCACCAACATTTCCCCTTCCGAAGACCGACAAACCTCGCCCTCACGTGTGCTTGACCTGTATGCGATCTTTTGCCCGTTTAGAGCACCTAAAACGTCACGAGCGATCCCACACCAAGGAGAAGCCATATGAATGCCCTGAATGTGCGCGATGCTTCGCCAGGCGCGATCTGCTGCTCCGGCACCAACAGAAACTCCACTCCTCGACCACACCATCCTCGCGTCCAAGGGCTGGTCGGCGAGAAAGCGCTGCAGGGGTTGCGACTGGGAGAGTGCGCAAAAACTCGACGACAAACGGAGCGCCGTCGATGAGGCCACGGGCAAACACTCTGAGCCACGTAGACTCTTCGACCCTCGGTATGCTGGCCAATTCGACTCGGAATGTTGGTCGGACGGTCAAACCCGGTCAGAACCATCCCGATAACGTGGGCACAATAGCCAGCTCCCAGGGCTATACCTATTGCGGTGCAAATGTCAACACCCAAGACTTCCAACTTCCCAAGCTTGAAACCCACGGACTTCCTCTTGATCTTTCGAGTGGCCTGCGTACTGCGCCACCTTTCGGCGGGTTTGGTGCTGAGTTCGGTATGGGGTTTATGAGCTTCGACTCAGACCATGGGGATACTATCAATCCACATGCACTCCACATGACTGGCTTACAGGGGCTGGGGCTGGATGCTTCATCATCGCCCTTCCAACACACGTTGCACGGGATGACAGCTTCCCAGGCAATGGCTGACGATGATGCAAGCTTTGACTGGATCGCGCAAGGCTTTGAAAACCAGATGTCGTTTGTACAAGCCAACGAGAACGCAATCGATGACTCTTCCCCTTCTGCTATGAGCACCAACAGCCCAGCTGGGTTGAACGACATGACAAGCGATACAAGCTGCGCAGCAATGCAACACACTGCAGCCTCCAATGTTAGTCTGTGGTCTACCAGCCTTATGGCACAGGCACCTATGGCCAATAGCCCAGTCAGCATGGATTTGATGTCCACCTTCACTGAGATGATGCATGGCCCAGTTGAGACGATTTCACCGAAGTCATTGTTGCCTCGCGGAGCTTCTCTAGACTTCAGCCTTCCAACTCCGCCAGAGTTCGGCTCCCTGGACCCGTCAACAATGCAGTCAAGCATGCCCTTCAGTGGTTTCCAACTACCACTTAGTACAGACGGCCCCGCTTCCACCTCATCCACAGCATCGATGGACAGTAATAGCCTTGGCAAGAGTTCTGTTTCGACAATGTCTTCCGATTTAGTGAGTGACCATGTTCGGAGCGTCTTGATTGCTGGTCTCTCCCAGAATGCCGGCTTTGGACAGCGGAAGTACTCGCAGCCGGCCATTAGTTCACCATTATCTCCTGGCAATCCTTGCCGAGCGCAAGGGTTCAATGCGAGCACATTCCCAGGCACCCAGGAGCTCCAACGTTACGTGGCCGCATACATCAAGTATTTCCATCCCCATCTCCCCTTTCTCCATATTGCTTCGCTCAACTTTGAATCATCGGACCATATCAACCCAGTCAGGCTCGTATCGGGCCAATCTCAGTTTGGCCAGACAGCCGTTGCCGGAGGGGGTAGTTGTCTGATCTTATCAATTGCCGCCATCGGGGCTCTGTACGAACACGAGGTCTCCCACTCGAGGGATCTCTTTGAAGGTGCCAAACGTCTCATTAGCAGCTATCTGGAAGAACGGCGCAAGGCCAATATGACCAAAACGCAGTTCGCCCCGCGACATGCTACGGAACGGGAGGACACGCCGCTCTGGCTGGTCCAGGCCATGTTACTGAATGTCATATATGGACACAACTGTGGTGACAAAACAGCCGCCGAGTTAGCGAGCAATCACTGTGCAGCCCTGGTCAGCCTTGCGCGCGGTGCCGAACTTGCACGCCCTTCCCAAGGACTCTCTGCGCCCGGCCGTCAAGTCCACTCTGTCAACGGTCAGACGAGTGGCATCACGCGTGACGGTTGGAATCCCATGATCAATGACACGGAGGACTCTGACTGGATAGAGTGGAAAGTGACAGAGGAACGCAAGCGGACTTTGTATGCTGTCTTCATACTCTCAAGCATGCTGGTGACAGCATATAACCATCCTCCAGCACTCACCAATTCCGAGATCCGGCTGAACCTACCTTGCGATGAAGAGTTCTGGACTGCCGAGTCGGCTCTGGCGTGGCGGACCCTTGGAGGAGCAGCAAGCGCAGAGGCCAGCTGCACCACCTTCGCCGAATCATTGACTCACCTTCTGATGGCTGCCCAACGACAGAGGCGGCGTAGCAGTGCAAGTCTTTCGCACGTACCCGCCAGCGAGTCGGAGCTCAAACCGAGCACCTTTGGCTGCCTGATCCTGGTCAATGCTTTGCACAACTACATCTGGGAGACTCGTCAACGGCATCTCGGACGGCAATGGACCGCAAGTGAGACTGAGCAAATGCACGCTCACATCGAGCCAGCACTTCGTGCTTGGCAAGCTGCTTGGGCGAGCAATCCCAGCCATAGCCTCGAGCGCCCAAACCCTTTTGGGGCAGGACCCTTGTCCGCTGATTGCATCCCACTGCTTGACCTTGCGTATGTCCGCCTTTTTGTCAACTTTGGGAGGTCGAAGGAAGCCTTCTGGCAGCGTGACTACGATGCCATGGCTGAAGAACTGGCAAAAGGTCCGGAGTCGACCCAAACTCCAGAAACATCAAATGGGCTCAAGAATCATGCATCGCCGACAGCTGAAGTGGAAAATAGACGCGAGGAATCAGCAACATCATCTACAAAAGGTGAGGCCGATCCAGATGTTTCGGGACCAAGGGGACCGGAATTCGGAGAATCCCAATTGTCACGGCGAGAACGATACCTCCGAAAGGCAGCTTACTATGCAGCCGATTCATTGTCAATCTCGGACAAACTCGGTCTCAGTTTCGCAGAGCATACTTCTCGGGAGCTGCCCACGCAGTCGGCGATGTGTGCCTTTGATTGTGCACAGGTCTTGGCCGAGTGGATAGCAACGGTCCAGGAGCGGGTGGGTAAGTATCTTGGGATTATCGGCAGAGACGAGATAAACCTGATGGAGGTCCCTGGTATCCTGCTCCTGGAGGACGAAGACAGAAAGTTGATTCACAAGATCGACGAAATCCTGGCAAGTGCTGAACTGAAAATTGAATCACAAGCTGGCTACGACCTTGCGGGCGCTCGAGAAGGCGGACACGGAAGCAGAATTCTGGTCCTGACGGCATATCTACTTGAAAGAGATGCTGTTTGGCCGGGTGAGTCCGTCGTGTCCCATGTCATGCGGTATACTGATTTTCAAATGCAGTTTTCAAGCTCATGGCCCGTTCACTCGAAACCCAAGCTGGGCATATCAGAGAGCGAGCCTTGGCCTCAATCGCCCGTTCCTGACGCCATGAACAAGCTCCCGACTGGCGATATGGGGACGAATCTAACCACTGGATCTGTTTCCGCAGTCACCTCAGCACGCTACTGGACGCAGATCTTGCTTGAACCGTCCAGTCGGGGCCACGGTCTCGGCAAAAAAGATGCCGGTATATATGAATTGTGAGGACATAGGATCGCAACATATCTTTCCGATACGAAACTACAACGATCACTATTTGAGGCACCATCTTTAACCTCAAATTTGCAAAAGTACAGGATTATTGGCATTTAACGGAGTTTTCCACCTGGAAGGACTGAAAATGCGGCGCCTGCACAGTGGGCCGTAGGAGGTTCCTCACGTTGGTTTGGCGAGGCAATCGCCGGACCTAATAGTCCAGAGGAAGACAGAGAAAGGGGCAGATGGAAAGGGTACCTGAGTCGGCATTGGGCGGACAGGCTTATTTTAACGACCATGACGCATGCAAGAGCATTGTTCTTTGATTGAGATGACCCACGGAAACGGCGGTGGTCGTGGCGTGTGCTGTGACCCAAGTACTGCGCTGGCGTTGTTTACTCGGTTGGCCCTTTGAATACCTACTTGATGCTTCCTACCGGCTCCCCATGGTATTTTTGCATTCATGAATAGTGCTGAGTCCTTCGGCGGGGATCCAGTAAAGGCATGGAATCTCACCAGACAGGACCGCCAGTATTTCGGACTGTTTCTTTCCTTTTGATGCAGGCAGCCAACTGCAGTGCCGGCTGCAATTTTTAGGTCCGATGCCAGTGTGGAGGGCTCAGGGCCTAAGGCTTCCGCTCGCGTAAACAGAGGCAAGGAGGAGGGCCCCAAGGCTGATGGTTGCAAAGAGGATCGTCTCCAAAGGCTATGAGTTTGCAGGCGGCCAGTGGATGATGGTGAAAGTGCGGCAGGGTGGTTGGTGAATCTGTCTTCCATACGGGCGTACTCCGTCCTGCGTCCTGCGTACTCCGTACTGTGTACGGATACTGTGTGTGATGTTGCAAAAACTTCAAGTTCGTCAGTCCAAGGATGCCAAGCCCAGGCCGGGTCTTGGTCGTACTTGGCCGCAAACTCGGTGCCTCCTACCTAGTAGTAGCCTGTAGGTGCCTGAGGTAGTAGTATTAATAGCGATATCAAGGTAACGTGTCCGTACGGAGGACGGAGTACTTCAAGTGCACCGGCAGCGACGTATATCAGGCAGCCGTGGTAGGTTATGTAGTCTCCTTACCTTCTTGATAGAGGATGAAGTACGTACTCTGTAGTATCTGGGGACTGGGCGCCCACTGGGCCCTAAGGCACCCCACCAGTCTCTATGATTTGGCGCAGCTGCGGTCCTCACCACTACGGAGTACGGGTACGTAGTACGTACTGCCCTCCCACCGAGTCACCGCCGACTACGTACCTAGTCCAGAGTGGTCTCTAGCACTAATCTAGGTGACTCCAGCTGCTCGGCACTCCTCGCCACCGCGAGAACTACGTACTCTGTACGGATACAGAATACTCTGTGAATCGCGCGGTAAGGAGACATTCTCTCACAAAAGCAACTGGAGTGAGGCTATCGGCCACACTGTATCTGTCGCCATTCCTCAACACTCGACACACTGGTGTGTCTTCCCCCAGCGAGCCAAAAGAGGACAGTATCGACCTTTCTGTCGTTTTGACTTGGGTGGAGTTGCGCCCCATGCCGGAGAAGGGAGCCCAGGTTGTGACAGGGATCTCTACTGTAATCAGCACCCCGAGGCTCCAACTTCGACACTCACTCGCGTTCTCGCAACTTGGCAGACAATCTTTTCTTTTTCTCGACGGCACCAATCTCTCTCTGGTGCTGAGCGAGCTTCGATCATTATTGGCTTGCGTTCCCGAGCGGCAGTCCGTTTTATCGCAAGTACCTATCCTAATCACTTTTGACGACTGCGCCTCCGTCCGCTCTTCCACTCTCGCTCTTCTGGCCCAAGGCAACCTCCATCTCCCCGAGACCCGAGCACGGCACCGCCTTTCGAGGCCACTCTTTCCTTCGGCTGCTCCGGTCAGCGCACGGCCTCACTGTTCCCTGAATGCAGCGGATACTGCACTGCGAACTCGATCCAAGACAAAGCAAAGACTGGGGATAACCGCTGCGTGTTGGCCGGACCAGGGCGTTTCTCTGAAAGCTGCAAATGAACCTTGGTTATACCACAATCTTTGGAGGAGTCTGTCACCCAGTCCGAGTCTGGCGTTCAGATACCAGAACTCATCACCTCAGCAGCGCAGCCTGTCACGGTCCTGATCACAATCTTCTACTTCTACCGTCAAGATGGCATGGGATCACTTGTCTATAAACAAACCGCATTTGGTGTACATCATTCTTGGCGGATTCACCAGCATATTTATGCTTTGCTCGTTGTTCATCAAGGAAAAGTTGTATATTGGCGAGGCCTCGGTTGCGACCTTGTGCGGTGTTATCTTTGGTCCACATGCCGCCAATCTCATCAATCCCTTGACCTGGGGAAACACCGACCAGATCACTCTCGAGTTCTCCCGCATAGTACTCGTCGTTCAATGTTTTGCCGTCGGTGTCGAACTGCCAAAGGCATATATGGAGAGACACTGGAAATCCGTCGTGTTCCTGCTCGTGCCGGTCATGACCTTTGGCTGGCTCGTCACCAGTCTTTTTATCTGGTGGATGATTGTCCCTCTCACATGGCTAGAGTCTCTGGTGGTCGCGGCCTGCGTCACAGCCACGGATCCGGTCCTGGCCTCGTCCGTCGTGGGAAAGGGCAAATTTGCCAAACGGGTTCCAAAACATCTTCGAGACCTTTTGTCTGCCGAATCGGGCTGCAACGACGGAATGGCATTCCCCTTCATCTACCTTTCTCTCTATCTGTTGAGATATAACCTGGGTGCTCGAGATGTGGTCTTTCACTGGGTAGTAATCTCGATCCTCTACGAATGTATCTTCGGCGCCTTCTATGGAGTTATGGTGGGCTACATTGGCCGTCATGCCATCAAATTTGCCGAGCGACGTGGCTTGATCGACCGAGAGAGCTTCCTCGTGTTTTATTTCGTGCTGGCACTATTCTGCGCTGGGTCGGGTAGCATGCTAGGCATGGACGATCTCCTGATCGGGTTTGCTGCTGGGGTTGGCTTTTCCAACGATGGTTGGTTCACCGAAAAGACCGAGGAGTCGCACGTTTCCAACGTGATTGACCTACTCATCAACTTGGCCTATTTTGTCTACTTTGGTACCATCGTACCCTGGGAGCAATACAACTCACCCGAGCACGGCTTGGTCCCCTGGAGACTTGTCATCATCTCCCTTTTTGTCATCTTCTTCCGTCGCATTCCCGCCATGCTGGCGTTGAAGCCATTTATTCCGGATGTCAAAACGTGGCGAGAAGCGCTGTTTGCCGGCCATTTCGGCCCCATTGGGGTTGGTGCCATCTTTGTGGCCATTCTAGCTCGAGCAGAACTCGAGACTGATTCCACCGAGCCTCTAGCCAAACTTCCGGCACCCGGTTCAAAAGATTACAACCTGATCTACCTGGTATGGCCAGTAGTGACATTCTTGGTCGTCTCATCCATCCTGGTACATGGATCGTCAATTGCAGTTTTCACGCTGGGTAAACGCATCAACACCCTAACGATCACTCTTTCTTACACCCAGGACAACGAGAAGGGTCCCGCTTGGATGAACCGCCTACCACGGATCTCGTCTCAGTCCAGATCAATGGCACGTATGGACAGCTCAGAGTTAGAGGCGGACGACAAGCTAGACATTCCTCCTGGCGAACTCCCTCCCGTGGGCATCCCCAAGCTTCGCCTTCGCCGACAACGCGAGGATGAGTACGAAAAGAGACCGGGATCCAGGTCGTCAAGCCTTGGACGACCCAAAAGGCGGAAACGACAAAGTAGGGAGCTTCAGGACCGTCCAGGTGGGCCAATCAGTCAGAGTGCTATTGCACCGGCGAGACTTTCGGAACATGGTGTTTCTCACCCGGGGTCTACCTCAGACACGTTGTTCGAGAAGTCCGGAGAGCCATCGCCAGAGAGTCCACAAGACCAGCTCGTGACCGGATCTCCAACTTCTTCCCCTGAACGTTATCAGCTCGAAGCGGAACATGAGGCGGAAGCCGTGGAATCTATGGGGCGACAGAAACGAGAAAGAGAGCCGTCATCTGAGACACCTGCTGAAGTTGAAGTGTACGACGAAGGGGAAGACATTGTCGTTGAAGATGAAGAAGGCAATGTTGTAGATACCATCGACGCGACTAACATGACGCCGGCTGAAAAGGCCGATGCTATCGAGAAGGCCCGCAATCGGTTGGCTAGAGACGAATCAGGCCAGTTCACCAAACATAAACATGAATCCCATGCATTGAATGAGGGTGAAGAGTTGGAACATCACCTAGAAGAAGCTCTGGGACAACCCCAGAAGAGCATTCGACAAAAATTCGATCAGTGGAAAGGGTTTGGCCGGCGTAAAGACGAAAAAGACGATCGCGTCATAGCTGGCCCATCAAAGAGGGCGGAGCCAAAGAGAGGGCCCGCACATGCCTATCAGTTCGGTAACTCCATCATTGTCGAGGACGAGGACGGCGAAGTCATCAAAACCTACACAATACCTAGTGACGCCAATACTGGGGACAAGAACCGAGAGCAGCAGTTGCGAGAAGGTTTGCGGCGCATGAGCACATGGGTGGGCCTGGGTCGACAGGCTGATGGCGGTGGAACGAGCAACCCGGAGGCTGCCCTCGAAGAGATGAAAGAAGGCAGTGGACAGCCGGGGGAGAGGAAGTCTAGTCTCAAACGACGAGGCTCCCAAGGCTCCCAAGCGTCACTAGACGATGGCCTAAGGATGATCATCTCAAGTTCCAATCAATATGGATTGACTGGACTCCAGAAAAAGGCTCGTGATGCTCCTGGCGCCATCGCCCTGGGATCTGGAAGGCGGCTGTCGACAAAAGACTTTATCAAACAAATGCAGCAACTTGATGCCAAGGGTAAGATCCAAGAGGTAGACGAAAGCGATGCTCCCGAAGCCGTCAGACGCGAGTTGCATCAGGCAGTCAAGATCAAAAAGGAGATGGAGCGAGATGGGTCTACAACTTCCGACGAGAGACCTGGGCGCCCCCGGGCGGAGACAAAGACAGGTGCCAGCTCAAACGACGCACGTCTTGACACTGGCCGGAAAATACAGAAAGAGGATCCGGACGACGATGAGGACTATTTCAGCCCGTCGCGCCGGACCCTACCTGAACGAAGAACCACTGCAGAACAGAGCCAGAACAGTGAGGTCGAGAGCGAAGATGATGAGGATGATGATGATGGAGATGATGAAGATAGGTCCGAGGTCCCCACCCACGACGTGGCGTCCATTGTAGCTAGGCATAGTCAAGGCCAGACTGCGGCCGACTTCCGGAGACGGCAACTCGCCAGGATCCGATCAGCGGAGGAGGAAGAAGATACGACGGAAGGCGAGACCGCTGCGGAGAAACGACGGCGATTAGCTGCTCTGGGCTTGGGTGATGGTGGCGAAGAGTCGAGCAGCGATAGTGACGAAGGCGAGGAACAGCCTCGCCGAGCCGCCGAGGATGCTGTACCGGAACCCAGTCAGGGAGGCCCTTCGACGCAACAGCGGACTCGGATACAATGGGGCGGGGAAAGTGGAAGAGAAAAGGATCCCTATGACATCTATGCTGGCGATCCAATCGTTGGAGCGGCACGGAAACTCAAAAGGATGATGAAGAAGCGTCACGAAACTGGATGAGATCCGACCGCACGACCGCACGACCGCACGACCGCGAGCAGTATCATGTCCGAAGCGATGAGCTGCCAGCCAGTCCGGACCAGCCAGAAACAGAAACGCATGTAGCATTCAGTGACAGCTTTTCTGTCTGGAAGGATGATTGGAGTCCAGGGGCGTCATGGCATGGCAGGTTCAATCGGATTGCGCCTTTTGGTTTCTAGTACCTGATGGTGCGGATGCGGATTGTGATGTTCTGTATGTACAACTTGCTCAGAGAAGGCTCGCATGTCAGATTGTCTGCATTTATCCCCTCAGCAAGCGGGCGGTGGGTGGTGGCTGATTTGAGATTGACATGGTTGACAGAAATCGACCTGACCTGATGGATGTAGAGAGTATATTTGGATACAGAAAGAACAAGCCCGATCTTGATCTGGGTGAATGAAGATGATTAATAAATGTCGAGTTTAACACCTCCCGGAACCATCACCACGTTTCTTGCATATAATATTAATATTAATACACTAATACACACCCACCCCTTTTCGCGACCCAAAGGCTTTGCACGTATGTATGTACTGTGTCACAAAAGACGAGTAAATCTTTCGAGGGCCAACTTCGAAGGGCTTGCCATCATCATCGTCATCATCATTGTCATCGTCACTATTATACACCATGATCATCCCTCATCTCACCGCCCACCTCCCTATACCGACCACCACCCCATGGTCCAAGGGCCGCAAATGCACAAACTACAGCTGAATCAATTCGACCTCGCTAAAGTCCGGCGGCGTGCCACTATACACGCAGCGACCCTTCGAGTCGAGACCTTGCCGCACATTGCTGACCCAGAGATGACTGCTGAAGTCACCCATGCGGTGCACTTCGTCGTCACTAACGCCCATCTCATCTCGGGGCAGCCAAATCACGGGCCGCCGGGCCCGGAGCGCGCTGTGTTGGAATGCCCGCTGCACCAGCTTGTCGCGCTCTTCGGGCGTCAGGTCTTCCAGTTCGTCGTGGACTCCCCCGAAGAGCGCGTCCGCAAGTTCGGTGCGTGCGGCTCGCTGGGCCTCCACGTCCTTTTCGTTTCCTGTCACTGGGTTGAAGTTGTTCAATTTGTTCAACACCTCGAGATGGGGAGACAAGTGACGTTTGTGCGAGGTACGGCCACGCCCTTGACGGTCGTCTTCTCCTGACACATACTGTCGGTCAGCGCTCTGTGATGTCCCATCCCTTTCGTTGTCAACGTTGGCTGCTCTTCGACTGTGCGATTCATCCCGGTCGGCCCATGACTTGCGGTGTTCTTGGCGTGGTTGAGGCCGTGGGATCAAGTTCTTGGTCGTCCCGGCCGTCTTGACTGCTGCCGCCTTGACCATCCGAATGCCTTTGCTCTCTTTATCCAGGTTCATCGCGATTTCTGGGTTCTGCAGCTGTAATGGCTCCGTTTGATGCGACTGTTGGGATGCTGGTCTTGCGCGGCGCTTCTGTCTCTCTCTCTCAATTCTTCGCCGCTCATTTTCTTCGGCTTCTCGGTCTTCTTCCATCTCCCGTCGCTCGTTAAGCTCCAGTTGATCTTCGAGGGGGACCTCTTCGTTCTCATCTTCAATGAGTCCATGCTTCTTCTGCATGGCCCTGGCAAATTGTTCGTCTCGTTGGACTGCATCATCCTCAAGAGTGATAGGGAGATATCTGAACAACGGGCTGAAGGCGTTGTTCAGTAGATATTGATACCCTGCCGTCAAAACGAGAACGACGATCATTCCAATGGCCTGGCCTGTGCACGCAACGTTGTTATGCTCATCTCGGACAAGGAAAAACATGCCAATCAAGGCAATTTCCATCACGTAGACCCCCACGAAAGTATAGTTGATGGCATTGGGATACAGCAAGCCACCAGTGTCGCGGGTGAATCGAGTAACATAGAGCGTGTTGTACCGGTAGACAAACCAGAATAGAGAGAAGGTGATAATGTTGAACAACAGGATCAACGGCGCGATCACTGAGTAGATCAAGCCAATGCAGGCCAAGTTGGTGTAGACGGGAAAGAAGGTGCCCCATTGAATGTTGGACAACTGAGTCTGCCGCTTGAACTTGGCTCGTGCTGTGCTGTCTAGCAGGGGGGCCAGAATGAACCAGCCAATGAGTGAGCCGACTTGCACAAGTGCTCCGGCGCTCACCGACATGGCCTGAAGGAGCATGTACGAGAAGAAATAGTTGCTCGCCTTCGGGATGTTGGTGCCCAGCAGATTAGGAACGTTCGTCCACCCGTCCACACTGGTAAACAGAGCGAAGAACTGGGTCAAGGCAGATGCAATCGAGACGACCAGAAACAGCTGGACGAACAGGAAGGCGAAGTAGTAGCGCTGGACTGAAAGTTCCACGAGCATACCTGACTGGGTTCCTTGGGTCCGCACCAGAAATCGGAGAATGAGAGGAAGGAGGAACATCAACAGACCTAGCAGAGCCGCTGGCAGGACGCCCTGCAGCACGCTTCTGAACCAAGCAGGAATGTCCAGAACCCAGTGAAGCCATGCGAATGTTTTGGCCGCGGTTTCCAGTTGTGAGAGAGCAGAGGTGAAGGCAACAGGGATTGCCCACAGGATGATCATGCCCACCACGACCGAAACAACACCGAAGGTTCGGATATACGCCGACCACCAGGGAATCGACATATTGTCCCAGATAACATCGTTCGGGTCAATCTCGACCAGACGAGGCGCCATCTGTTTGGGTACGTGATGACTGACAGTCTGACAAGCCATATGGGCGGCGACCTGATGGTTGAACTGGATGAATGCAGAGTTCATCAGAGGGAATCGTTCCGGATGAGCTTGATCGTCTTCGATTTCGACATTGAGTCTGGCCACTTCCTTGCGGCAGTAGCGGATAGTGTCGACCTTCTCACCCATCAAGGGGAGCGAAGGCATCCACTGCCAACCAAAAATCGGAAGTCTCATGGTGTCACGATCTTTGTCGCTCAAGTAGCGCCGCCAGACTGCATCGTCAGGATCATGTTCAAAATCCCACTCAAAGGCGGCAGGGTAGTCGATGTGTTCCTTTTCTTTGGTGCCGAGCCCCATTGCTTTCTTGAGCTTCTGAAACGTAGTGAGCGGCTTTTCCATTCGGGTCTTCTCGTCCCTCATTGTACTAGATTGAGAGATGGGACTGCCTAGCTCGATGTCACCTTCGGTCCTTTCTAAGGCTCGTCCACGGCCAATCGCCTCCCTCCCGGTCTTTGAGAACACATCCTTGGCAGCTGGGCTTCGTTTGCCAGTGACTTTTGGGGGTGTGCTAGGCACTTCAGCCTTGGGTTCGGGCTGTTCACCAGAACCTCGGCCAAAATCTTTCTGTTCGCCATCCGCTGGGACGAAGCCGTTGGTGGTATCGATAGTATCGTTTAAACCCCGGTTGACTCCTCGAATCCCTCCAATCATTCGATTTCCAACCTTGCCTATGCCATGTGTGACTGCCGAAATACCTTCCCCGATCATTGGAATGGGAATGCCACGTCTTTCACGCTGTTGACCTTCGTCCGATTCGGTGTCGGATGACGAAATGGAAGAGGAATCGTGGTCAGCCGGGCCGTCCAGGACGTCCCGAAGATTATGGTTCACTTGATGGGGATTCCCGGAGCTCACGCCATGCCCGTGAGCTGCTTGCTCGCCAACCTCATCTCTAATGGTGGCCCGAAGCTTCTTTTCCTGTTTTGAAAGTTTCTTGCCGGCCTCCTTTTCGGCCCGGGCAATGTTTTCTTCGTTCTTCTTGAAGCATTTCTTGATGAGTTCCGTCTCGGCGGCCTCTAGCTTTGCCGCGAGCTTATCGCGTGTCTTGATTTTGCCACTGAGTTCATCAAAGTTCCGGTTGATCCAAATGTTCCTGATGCCGCCGGGGAAAACGTCGTAGAGGCCATCGAGGGCTTCAACAGTGCACCATTTTCGAGGGATCGAGCTGACGAGGACGGTGGTGGCGGAAGCACGAAGTCGGTGTTGCGGAGAGGTCAAGTAGGCCTGGCGCATGCGGATATAGTTGCGCAATTCATCGAAAGAAACGAAGCAGACCCAAATGATCAAACCCAAACCAAGTAGCCAGTGGGCCCAGTACCGTCCGGTATGTTCAGGCGCGACATTTCCCCATGCCAGCTGATCCAGGCCGGTGACATTGGTGCCATTCTCATTGCGGCCGGTTGCCCATCGAGCACCTCGCCCATCCACCATATTCAGAGGGATCAAGATAGGCAAGATAATCAGGGCGGCCGGGACAAAGATCTTCAGGAGAGTTCGTAGGTATCTCAAAAAGAAGTAGGCATCCAGGCCACACTTTTGCACGAATTCGGAGTTGCTCGTATGCAGGACGGGCTTTATCCATTTCCACCACCCGGGCGCGGTTGGTTTCGTTCGCTCTCTTTCCGGGACCAGGTATGTCCTGGGCTGATATATTCTGGCAAATCTGTCTTTTATGAGGAGGAAAATGCCGACTTCGACCGCAAAGATTGCGATGGCGGTGACAAGGGAGGCGGCGAATTGACCGGCGCTCTGACCATTCTTCTGGCCGGCGGCGGTGCTGTTTCCACCAAGGCTTAGGGTGTCGTTGAAAGACATGTTGGGGTCTTAGGATGTCCGACCGAGAAAAGCTATTGTCGAGAGTCGAGAGGGTGTGGTGGATGCAAAAGCATGACTGATGGTCGCGTGGAAGGCCCGCGTTGCAGACTCAGTCAAGATGGGACGAGGACTTTTTGAAGGAGTGACACAAAGCTTTGGCCAACGAGACAAGCTGGGCTTCTGTTCAGTGACGGCGTGAATGAGAGGGATAAAGAGAGAGGAAAGACAAGGAGGCGTTTGTGCAATCGAGCAATCAACAAAAGAAGGGTACGAGTACAAGGAGCTGTTTGTTCGGTTGTAGGTCAACGGGGGAGGGCTTGTTCTTGTTCCTAGGAGGCTATGCTGGTGAACGTGAACAACCAGATCGAACGAAATAATAGCAGATAGCGAGGCAGCGGGAAAGTTGGATGCAGGACGCGGGCTATGACGTGGATGGCGCCTATCGACAGATGCCAAGTTTGCACGCATGCACCCGGGGCCAACCAAAGCAGGACCCAGAGCTCCAGCCCAAGCAGCCCCTTAGATGCCTGCGGAGCCCCTATCCCAAACATAGTCTAGGCGCCGGCTTAGGCGCGCAGGCGGCATTCTTGATCTAACCACATCCCCACCGCTTTGTCCACTGTTCACCGTCCCCCCCATGCGACCAACAGCCAACAGCCTACGGTGCCTACAGCCCTAAGCCTACAACCTGCAACCTGCAACCTGCGCCAACACCAGCGCCAGCGCCAACGTGCACACGAAAAGGCGCCTCGCAGAAACCTGTCCTCACGCGGGCGATCGACATCAACGACGATGGCTGCCACCTGACGTGCCAACTTGATGCGCCGTGTGCCATGTGGCGCAACTTGGCCTCGTACGAGTATCAAGCAAGGGTCAAGGCACCAACAAGTTCACGCCATGCCCCCGCTTGAAACATTTCCAATCTCAGTGATCACTCACTGATGGGTGATGGGATGGGATTGCAAGGCTATGGATCCCGCAGGAAGCCACAAGTCAAAAGCCACCGGGCATCATACCCAGAACCTTATGGAGATTAATATGGCGACCGGAGATTTTATGGCCACAGGAACCTAGTACGTATGTACCTACACCGTATGGCAGCTAGCTCTACTACTAGAGCACTAATACTGTACGGATAGGATACATGTCACCATCTACTCCGTAGCCTGAGAAAGCTCCTTCGGCCCCCATTAACACCCTCGTCCGTCGGCCGAGGCTGAACCTCAAAACGTGGGGTATGGATCTAGTATAGAACATACCACCGCCCTGTTCACACGAGTCCTTCGATCTTACTCTCCTGTAGCCTGCGTTCGTGTCGATAACAAGTTGCTTTTCCTGTCGCATCGACGACAACGGTTACCGAGTATGAGCCCATCGATCCTAGTGTCCACTACACCAGCTGGTGTCACTACCATAACCATCACGCGCCCGCACCGCCGCAATGCCGTGAACCCGTCGACGGCGCGTGATCTGTACGACGCCTTTATCGACTTTGAACAAGATCCGGCGCAGAAAGTGGCCATTCTGACCGGCGCAGACGGCGCCTTCTGCGCCGGTGCTGACCTGGTCGATCTGACCACACAGAACCAAGGAAATCCGGCTTCGTCTGACCCCAGAGACAGGAATCAGAACCATCTCCAACCGGTCCACGGTAGGAACTGCGGCCCAATGGGTCCTTCCAGGCTGCAAGTCCGGAAGCCCGTGATTGCCGCCGTCGCTGGGCACGCCGTCGCCGGCGGACTAGAACTCAGCTTGCTGGCGGACATGCGGGTGGCCGAAGAGGACGCGGTCTTTGGAGTCTACTGTCGCCGCTGGGGCGTTCCGCTCATCGATGGCGGCACGGTACGTCTGCAGGCGATCGTGGGACTCGGTCGTGCGCTGGATATGATCTTGACCGGGCGGCCGGTGCCTGCTCAGGAAGCCCTGAGCATCGGTCTCGCCAATCGGGTGGTTCCCAAGGGCAAGGCTCTCGAAGAAGCCAACAAGATCGCCGAGCAGCTTCTAAAGTTCCCCAATGCTTGCATGAATGTCGATAGGAACTCGTGCTATTACGCCGCGTACAATGCTTCGAGTTTCGAGGATGCCATGCAACATGAGTTTGAGCAGGGTATCCAGGTTTTGGAGAAGGAGAGTTTTCAGGGCGCAGCGAGGTTTGCTGGAGGCTTGGGGAGACATGGAGGATTCGAGAAACTGTGACAGTACGTGCTAAATCCAGGTGTCATGGTCTCAATCGTGTTACGCTTCTACAGCACTACATAGTCGTGCCGCGAAGCGACATTGCTCCATCGTCATAGCCACGAGTTCTAATTGTCATGTCAGCGTCCTCCATAATACCCCGAGCTTTCGCGTCCTCCGTACTGTCCCTGGCCCTGGCCCTGGTATGGGTCTTGATAGGATGTCTGGGATTGGTGACTCTGTTCCTGCTGGAAATAATCACTCCCGCTTGACGCTCCGTATTGCTCATACCCGGCCGGTGGCGCCATAGGCATAGGACTCGGGGATCTTATATCGCCGCCGCCGTAGTGGTCAGCATGCGCCGCAGCCTCGTGCAGCTCTTGCGAGCCTCCCAGTTCGCTACCGCCCCGACCGACGCCGACATCTTCATCGTCGAGCCCCCGTGCCCCACCTCCAAAGCCACCCATGAACTTGCTGTACTTGGTGTACTTGTTGATTGAACTTGTGACGTTGCTAACCCCCGGGATCGGTAACTTACTGGCCATATTCAGCATATCACCGAAGCCGCCTCCACTGCTGCTATGAGCCTGTTGGGGTGATTGTTGATGGCTTCCGTGACCGGTAAGATTGCCTATCATATTTCCCACCGTCCCAAAGGCGCTGCTTCCGTGAGTGCCACCGCTTCCATGCTGCTGTTGGCCAGGGAGAAAACTTGCGAAGCCTCCGAACCCACCAGAGCTGGGCTGATGTCCTCCGCTGGGGGGTTGATGTTGGACATGGGCGTGATCGTTGACGCCTGCCTTGTGGTTTTTGCCTGTGCGGACTCCCTCAGAGCTTAGAGTGGTCTCAAGACTTCGGCCCCTGTCCGGCAAGCTATCGACCCACCTCCGAACAGCGGCAAACATATTTCGATGCACTGCAACGCTCTCGTTCCGGATGGCGGGATGATGGAAAATACTCTCAACGTCGTGCATCACCTGCTGAACAGGGACATCAGGATGCTCCCAAGCATACATCACTCGAGGGGCAATGAATTTGAGAATTTCAGCTGCCACATACCCAGCAGGTCCATTGAGAATGTTGCTAAAATGATCTTTGCTGAGCATCGAATGGGTTGGATCTGAACAGTGAGGGTTGGTCCAGACTTCGTATTGGTGATTCCCAGATGCGCTGATGACACCCTCGCTGCCCGTCTGCAAGGTCTTTGAGATGGCATTGAGGACGGGTCGAACAAACGGTGCCAGCAAAGACAAAATAAACACAGTCAGGGTTTCGGTGATACGGTCAACAAGGGCTTCAAGCCCAGGAATCTTTTCAATGATGGAACTGATTGTCCGCACGACTTTATCCCTGAACGCCAGGATGGGATATATTTGGGCAACTGTCTTGGAAGGGTCGAAGTTCGGCATCCCTTCGAGCCCACTTGGTGCGGACAGCTGTTGCTGTGAGGGCTGCCCGGGCACATTCCCTTGGATCCCTTGCTGGTAATGCTGCTGTGGAGGTGGCTGCTGCTGCTGCTGATGTGACCAGCTGTTTTGGGAGCCTGGATATTGGCCTTGCTGTCCATAGGCCTGGTGTGCGCCTTGGTCGTGCCATTGAGGCTGGATTTGTTGGTCGAAAGGAGCGGAGGCGGGCCATGGAGATTGATGCTGAGGCGGGCCCAGATGTGATTGCTGCTGCTGATAGCCTTGTTGAGGTGGCATAGTCCAGGAGTCCGGGCCAAAGCCTTGAGGCTGTGACGGGAAGCCCCCTTGGGATGCACGACTGGTCTCCCAATCATCTACCCCGCGTGTGGAATTCCCAAATTCTTCAAAGCCCCGGTAACCACCTTGTGCATTGACTCGTGCTTGAGTTTCAGACGATGCTTGTAGTCTCTCGGCTTCGTCACACAGATCCTTGGTACCTGGGACCTTTGATAAGAGCTTCACGAGCGTGGTTAGTGGGCTTGACGACTGCGCGGCTTGTTGAGCAGTCCCAAGAGCATTGTCCATCTCGTTTACTTCACTCTGGGTGAAGTGGTCCGTAGCCTCACCAAGCACTGAGTGATAGAAGTCCACCATGCCGAAAGTGCCGGTCACAAGAGGAAAGACATGCTTTCCACGGAGGTTGATGGCGGTAGCTGCGCCAACGTGGGGAAAGACGTTGTGAAAGCCCATTTCTCTGAGAGCAAGTTCGACATAGTTTGTGTGGGCACCGAAGTCTTCGAGTGTATGAAGTCCTTGGCCTAGATACCGAAGAGCCTCTGCGAGATCTTCATCCTTGCCCTTGAACATCCCATGCCCATGACAATAGAGCCGCCCATGGTGGATGCTGCGCTCGAAGCTGTATTTCACAAAAGCAGAACTGGTGGCCCAGTCTCCTTTTCCGTTGGCAATATAGTTCTTCATTCCGCTGTCCGTATCAATTTGCAACTCGATATCGCGTACAGGGGCGCGAAGACGAGGATCATACTTCCGAGCATCCTCATTGTCGTTGTAATCTTTGGGATTACTACAAGGGTCAGAATCGTCCAGAGTGCTTAATATGACAGAATCAGGTCTCACTCAATATGCTCTTCTGGCCGGTAAACACCGAGCTTTTCGGAGGTGACTTCGAACTCTGCGGTAGCATAGCCAAATGCAAGGAAAGACAGCAACCAGACGAGGATGCGAATCGTCTCTGGCTGGGCCTTCTTGAGGGCGCCGGTGTCCATTGCCTGAGAGTAATCACGAAGCCAATTCCTGTTGCAAGTCGCTTAGGACTGTGGGGGTACACAGAAGACATCAGACAACGCGTACCCGAAGTAGACTCGCTTAATCATCATTGAAGTCCATTTATGGTGACGAATACATGCCACAGTCTTCAAGACATCTTCAATGTCTCCATGACGCCAGTTCTTGCCCTCGACGGCCGAGATCGAAGCAATATCTGGTCGATGGTTAGCAGCGTGGTGATCCCAAGAGTTTAAGCCTGACATACTTCCAGCACCAAAGGCATGGGCTCGACTGGTGAACAATATCAGGCCGAGAATGAGAATCAGCAGGACATTCCGCCTGGTTGATGCCATCCTGGAGTTGCGTGAAGTCCTCTCCGGTCAGCTTCGGTAGCCAACTCTTGGACGGATATGAGCGTTAGAAGTTGCCTTCCAGTAATCTGAGGCAATGCTGGCAAGTACTTTGTGCTAGTATTGTTCAGATGTAGTTGATTGCTGAGCAAACGGATGGTTGTAGGTCTGAAATCTGGAAAGTACACGTTGCAGACAAGGCAGCTAATGATGAGTGAGCACCAGATGAAGACGGACTTTTCAACAGCGCGCAGAGATCTCGCAAGAAGGAGGTGCAACTGAAGCAGCAATGCTACAGAGATATAGGACCGACGTGAAGTGCAGTGGCACAGCCATGTGGTGGGGAAGCAATACTCGGCTCAGCCACGGTCGATGGGCGCCAACCCACATTCCATGGCAGAGCTGCGCCGAACAGAAGCTGTGACAAGGGACGATGCCCTCTACTAGACTCAATGCACGCTTCACTCAATGTTGTTGTCTTGTCCACCGGCCGAGAAGCTCAAGCGAGCTGTGTCAAGTCCTTGTTCAGCAGACGACGGGCCGCAGGAATCGAGAGGTCCATTCACATATGATTTGATGTACGACATGCCGAGGACTTGTACACGAAATGAAGAGAAGAAAGACTCGTGATTTCTGCATCTATGACTAGATATACATCTCATAAACGGTGGCGGTATTTTCACTCCCCTACCGCATCTACAGCATTGACCCGTCAAAGCCCAACATCATTTTTGTAAAGCCAGCCGTCAAACATGAGATGTGCCTTGAGATCATCATTTCAAGCACCATTTCCGACCAGAAAACCACTCCTAGTCAACCATCTGGTATCTTTATATATCTCGTCTCCCAATCCGGACCATTGCTCAATGTGCAAAATAACTCCCAAGGTGAACCACATGCTCCTCGATAACACCCCCAGTGATGACGGTCGTACTCTATCGTAATCGGCCGACCGTGGCATTGCTCAATAACTCCATGCTAAAACCGAGTTAGGTCTTTTTGAAATCGCCGTGTCACCCGTACTCCCTGCCAGGCCCTATCTTCAACAAATGGCTGGTATCATGATGTCAACTTCGTCGAACGCTATGCCTTTCCTTTCGCTCGCGGAACAAACCCATTTTTTTCGTGTCGTGAGATACATATGTACAAAATAAAAGCGGTGAGATGATAAGTGAGGAGGAAACCGTCGGAAACCGAAAGGCAAAGGCAAGCTACATCATAACATCAGGCAGGCATGAATACAGCGACACTCCGACAGCAAGCACGGAGCCTGAGCATTGCAAAAAGTCGAGCTCAGTTACCACCGGCGAGCAGTGGTTACTTGTTGCATCATGCCTGGGGAGATGGATGATGGAGGGCTTCCGATGCGAGTACCGGTGGAAGGGTTGACGATGGGAATGGCGTTGTTGCGGGAACGAATCGCCGAAGGTTGATGGATTTTGAGGCTGTTGTTGTTTGCAAAGGTGGGAGGGGACATGTATGCAGAGGTCGCGGCCGAAGAGATGGACAAAGATGGGGTGATCTGTTGAGGTTGGATCTGGGATTGTAGTGGCGAAGACTCAGGGGAGCCGCTTGACAACGAGGAACGATCGGAAGACCCTGAAGTGACCGACTGTCGCTTCTCGAAGTCAGTAAAGTATGAAGTCGCGAAAAGAGGGGTCCCACCCACCTCGTCGAAAGAGAGAAGGTTCGGGCAGAACTCCAGGTCGTCGTCGAGGTCGAAGGAGCGTCCTGCCTCGAACCTCGCTCGATATGCTGCTAGGCTGGGGACTTCGGAGACAACGGCTTCTTTTACAGTCTTCGGGGCTCGGAATTGTCGATGAGAGTTTTGGGCTGCCGATAAGCGAGGGGCTCTTCGAGAACGGCCATGGTGGTTGTGCGACTGTGACATGGGATGAAGGGCTTGAGCCTGATGGTGCTGATGACCAGGGTAGTAGTAGGTCGTCGACATGATGCAGTTGATTCGCAGCTGTTTGGTGATCGGAAGTAAACTTGTAGTTGGTTGGGGGCAACGAGAGGCGCAGTTAAGTCGAGCAGGCACCCGGGGGGAGAGCTAATCAAACGGAGTGGCAAAACAAAGGCGATGTCAGCTGACACTTTCCCGAAGGGTCTTGAACTGAGTCGATTCGTGTTTCGTGAGAACTGTCCTGGAACGGTGGTGCTGGTGGTGCAAGAAAGCTTCGTTCAAAGGGAGAATAGCAGATAGAAAGTTGGTAGAAGATGGTAGGTTGTAGACGAGAAGAGGCGGTGATGTAGTACTAACGGAGGGCGGTCATGAGAGGCGAAAATTGCAGAACGCAGGACGGGCTGGGAAGCTGTTATACTGGGCGGGCGCTGGTGGGCGGCGGGTTCGTTAGGCTACTTGGGCCCTGGGGAGATGCAGCGCCAATAGCACTAGTCCGGCGACTGGCGTCAGTCGAGAGGACAATTGGCTGCCGAAGACGGACCAACAGTCGCATTACTCCTGCCACGGACCCTCTGCTAGGCTGCTTTGGGCCAAGCGGCCGGGCGCTTTGTGCATACCGGGGCAGGTCGGTGGGCGCAGCCTGCAGGTCAGGCCAACAAGCCACTCGCTGGGCTGCTGGCTGCAGGTGGCAGCTCAATTATCCCTCACCCAACTTCCACAGGCTCGAGTCTGACACACCACTCACCACTCACCACCGGCCACTACTGTACTCCGTACTCTGTACCCTATCTCACCACCAACTACGGACTACGGTGCACCAAAATACACCGCTTGACGTGGGCTCTCCTCCACCACCTGGCTCTGGACCTGCAGATCCTCGCCTCCCACCCTTAACCCTCCTCCGGAATTGTGCATACAGGAGACAGTTGGCAGTTTGGGGGCTCCTGCGTCCTTCAGCCGCCTCAGTCTTGTGGCAAGATGATGGTCCATACTGAGGATGATCTGACTGCTGTGCGGGAGTCGTCCTGTGAGACCGTGGGTGTCTCAGCAATTAAAGAGTGCACACACCCCACCTCAATGCACGTCTCCTGGAGTGGCTGGCAAACACCTCTCATCTCCTCCTGTCTGGGGCAACTCGTGGGGCGTCAGAGAGGGTTATGGGTCCCATTGTCTATATCAAAGACACCAGAAGGGGTTGATGGAAAGTACGGTGCCTCTTTTGTACTGCGTACTCGGGACATATGGACATGTCTCTCGAAATATCTAGAAATTATGCGTCTAGAATGCGTAGCGTCCCTCCTCCGTCTGGATTGGTGGCTGAGGGCTCTCAATACCTAGGCGCGCTATGACGAAACAATCTCTCTTCTGCAGGCCAATCAGCCCCTGACTCATTCATTCCCCGTCGGCCAATCTCGAGCATTCTCCTGCCTGCACTTGACTCGGATCATTGTTTCTCCGAGCACCTATCTACAGGTCTTTATGAATCAGGTAGTACCTTAGTATGTACGGAGTATTGGTAGATCTTTCATAGGCCTCAATTCTTGTAAGAGTACGGAGTATACCTCAAACAAATAATGCTTCACAAGAGACTAGATCCAATACTGGTTGGTGTATCTACCAGTAGAGTGAAGAATATCTTCAATGACATTCCTGGGCCCTGACGTTGCCGGCGGTAGGTTACTTGTACAATGACCCCGCTGGCGACATCGCCTCGTCTGAAAAAGAGATCTTCAATTCAAGAACAGGCTGCCAGATCCGACATAAGAGTTGCCCACGAAAAACAGCGTACCTTCGCCTCGATGTCTTCCATCTAGTCCAGCTGTGGTTTATTCAAACCGCCTCCGTAGCCATTTCAGTTACATCTTCGTATCCTTCCTCTTATGCAGCCCAACCCAACAAGTATACCCGACTATAAACCACGCCTGTGCCCGGGTGTCTGCCCGTCCCTATATCCGTAAGAACAGCAGAACAAGCAATCATTTGCAGCTGCGGTGGCCTCATAACATCCTCCAAGCAGCAGCATAACTCTTCAAAGGCCCGGTGTCCAGGTGAGGTAAAGGTGTGGAAGAAGAGGCAGATTCGTCCACGGGAGTGGCTGTCACACGATCAGATCCTGTCGAGGTTACTGGGAGTATGGGTGGTAGCATGATGAACCAAAGAAGGTGGACTCGCTCCTCAGGCCTTCCGGATGTTATATTCAGACACGCAGGGCTTGCACGCCTCGGTGGTCTTTCTTTTACTATAGCGTGGGTGGCCATGCAGGCTGGGGCAAGTCGGTGTGCCGCTCCAGCATTGGTGATCTGAAGTAGAGGAGGAGCCCGTTGTCGTTTCCGTGCAGCGCCAGTGGGCATATACTGTGTTCAAATGGGATCATCCGCCTCTTCTGCCCTCCTCAGTCTGTGATGGTCGTCACTTGAACGCGGCCTGAGATGGGCATGTGTGGCATCATCCAATTCGATTTCTCTGTCTCGTCCAGGCCCGTCCGTACCCAGCAAACCCTCCGCCTCCTCAGCCTCTCTGGCAGACTCGTCCAGCCCCACGCTTCCGCCGGGTTTCTGGCCCTCCTCCCTCCTGCCGATGACGACGTTGCCTGCGGCCAGGAGACTGGCCCCTCCCCACCACATGCCATTCAACTTCTCGTTGAAGATCAGCCAGCCGAGGATCGCGGTAATCATGAAGTTGGCGCTAACGTTGACGATGCTGACACGCGTGGTGCTGTCCGCGCGCGTCAGCGCCGCCGTGAACAACGCCCACATGGCCGCGTTGAATGCTAGGTTGAGCAGAAAGAAGGTGCCGCGTACTAGGAATTCGACCGTCGGGTTCGTAGGCGAGAGCGAGAAGAATGTCGCAATGTGTGATGAGAGTGTCGAGGTGAGTGCTGTCGTTGTTCTGTGGCACCTCGTTAGAACTACAGCTGCCTTGCGGGGACAAGTAGCAGCGGAAACATCGGGGCCGGATGCCATCCAGGACACGGGGCAAACAGAACACTGGCCAGGGCGGACATTGACATGACTTACAACTTTGCAAAAACTCCATTGAAGGCTGCACATGCACCGCTCGAAATCGCTAAAACCACCCACACTGGCTGTCGGCGCAGTGCGCTTATGATGGACGACTTGTCCATGTCGGTCGCGGTCCTCAAAACAGCTTCAGACTCAGCAGAGGTGTCGTTCTCACGCTTCCCGCGTGTCAAACGTTGCCGTACTTGGGACATGTTGACACCGGAGACGCAGGGCTCTTCATCCGAGAATTATGGACAGCCAGGCCAGCACTAAGAGCTCACGAGGCTGCACTGCGTGCAGGGTGGAGCTGCGCTTTGGTGGACTGGTGGTTGGCTCCAACTTGCAGGGGTCTCTAGATAAACGGCCGACAGGTTTACGGATAAACTACTCCTGCACATAAAAACCTGTTCAGATCGCTGATCAAGTCGCTGCATTCTGTGATTTCTCTATCAAGATGAACCCTGAACTCACAACTCCCTACTCCCATTGAATTTCGCCTTCCCATTCGCGGTTGCTGCGGTACGAGGTTTCGCGCTGTCGCTTGTGTTCTCCTCCATCTTCTGCTTTTCTTTGGCTTCGTCACCGGCAGCCGTACTCTGCTGCTTGTTCAGCGAACCTTCTTCAAACCCCAACGACTTGACAATGCCCAAGCCCTTCGTTTTGCCCTCCCGGAATAAGATGCGTTCTCCAACCGAAAGAAATTCAGGACGTTGCACGAAGCGGAAAGCTACATTGGCACGGTCTCCGGTTCGGATGAACTCACGATCAATCTCGACGACCGCGCATGTTTGGCTGACAGGGCCGACGTGAAGCATTGCTTGATATTTCGGACGAATAGTTGTTGCATGTGAGAGAATTAGCACTTCGGCCACAAACTCCCTGTAGACCTTGGGAGGAATTTCAACTTTAGGAAGCACCACCATGCCTTTGCGCACGTCTTTTCGTCGGATTCGTTTGAGCGCTAACGAGGCCGACTGGCCAGCACTACATGCGGGGACTTGTATCCGCTTGCGCTCGATAGATCGAATGCTCGTTGTCTGAAACTGACCAAGCGAATCTGGTCCAACAAGTACAGTGTCGCCAACGTGTATGACACCAGACTTGACCACTCCAGCGACCACCGTGCCAATGAAGGGGACTGAGAATGTATCATTGACGTGAAACTCGAAGGGGGCTTCACTATCGTAGTGACCATGGTGAGGAAGAATGTTGAGAAATGTCCGGACAAGATCCAAGCACTCTCCGGTAACATTAGAAACCTGGAAGATAGGGCATATCCGTTGAGAGACGAATTGCGTTGCTGTCAGCACCGTGTCTTCGTGGGTTTTGATAAATATCGGTATTTTTCGTGCCCCGGGGGACTTGAGTATTCTTGTCAGCTGCGTAATGGTCTCCTGGAGGATGTTAGGAGGGCATATGTCAATCTTGGTGATGACAACCATCACAGGGACGTTCAAGGCGAGCGCAATGCCCAAATGCTCCTTAGACATCCCGATCAAGCCGTTATTAGCTGCGACCATCAGCAGGCAGTAGTTGGGAGCCGACGAAAGCAGGCCGAAGACAGTGGTCCTCAGGTATTTTTCGTGACCTGCAAGATCAGTAAACGTAATGACTTTGGCCGACCGTGTGCCGATTTCCCCCCAGGTCAGGCTGCGACCTGGGACCGTGGACGTGACGACCTCGCCCCCGGTGTCGAAGCCCATTATTTCCATCCCCACGGAGGAAGTCCGACCGGACTCGATCTCGTGCTTGTGACGAAACAGATTGACTCGAGCTTTCCCTCGACCGTCGTCCAGATTCCCTTTGACAAGAACTCCTAACAAAGTCGACTTCCCAGCATCAACGTTGCCCACCACGGCAATTCGAGTCTCGATCACCTCCTCTGCTGTTGGTGGTGTCTGCCGAATAAGTAGCTTGCCATAGCTTGCATCGTCTTTGATTTTCTTTGAATTGGCTTCTTGAGTGCCTCCGACATTACACGTGAGGAGCACGTGAATAGCGGCTTTGATCAATATCGCCGCTTCGGTGATTCGTCGCAGAGCAATGTCCCATTCGTCTTTTGTGAATTGCATCGACTCGCCGCTGTCCTGTAAACCCAGATCGAACAATGTCTCTCCGTGGCCTTCCTCGATACGAGACTGGACAAGTCCCGCCAGCTGCTGCAGAGTTGCGGCTGCATCTTCGGACGTATCAAGCAGCCAGTCCTTTAATTTCACTCGGCTCGGCCCCTCGGACAGGCCTAGTTGATCGAGGATCTCAAGTTCTGCGTGATCTTCGGTGACAACAGAAGAGACGCCCGTGGAATAGGCGCTGTCGCTCGCAGTCGACTCGGCATACTTGGTACGGGTTTTTGCCTGTTGCTTCTCGACGTAGTCGGCGAAGTCGGAGAGGGCCTGTCCGCACCCGTCAGACAACGCGGGTCGATGTGGCTAAGGGAAATCCTTACAAGTTCTCCTTTGCGACGCTCTTGAAGCGTCTGCTTTATGCGGCTGCTCATGACAGTGCACAACGAGGCGATGTTGAGAACCAGCGGTTTCCGGATAGATTCGCCCCGGCGCTCACCGAGGTATTCGGGTGATCATTTTTGCATCGAAGCTGGAAATGATGATAATCCTCTATAACTGCTGCATTGCGATTGACATTGATGAGGCTAACACGAGATGCGGGAACAAGGTCATCTATAAGTTAAATGCAAGAGTCATGACTTATTAACTGATGCGGGGGCGAGGATTCGAGGCGCAGTTGGTACTAACACACAGTGGTGACAGTGTACGGATACTTGAGTCACCCCTCTGCCCCGGATCTCATCATATTGGCCGCGCAGCCCCCCGTTCTAGCCCAGGCGGCGTGCCTATCAGTTCAACTGAGCCTTGCCATCCGCACTCCTTCATGGTTTCATGGTATGGTCCACCTCAAAGTACTGCGCCTCTTTATTTCAGGGTCAAATGGGTCGTGGGACCGAGGCGACTTGGTTTGATATATCCACCTCAGAACCCGAGCCTCTTTGACACAATGACTCATCCTACTGAGTCAATGGCGACAGGACTTCCGACTCTTACAGCGCCGCGTGCAGTATGCTTCCGCTTATGACTCTGCGACTGGGTGGAATTCGACGGCTGATTGCCATGTCCCTCGCTTCAGGTTTGAGGTCGGACCGATGTTTTCCATCATGCGCTGACGTGTTTAGTTTCAGGATCCCGGCTGCGGTGAAATAAGAACGACTGAGTCGCCTATCGATCGTTAGAATCGGAGGCTAAGACAGTTGGATGGGACAACGTGCCTCGAACAAATAGCATGTCTGATTGTTTCTTCGTAGTCTGCTTTGGTCAAACTCTGGTCTCGCACTGAATGTCTCTGACAAACTGACCTTGACTGTCTCGTCCCCGTCGTCCTCATCTTCGATAGTGTAGATTGTCTCTTCAACTTCTCCAAGAACAAGGTTGCAATGACTATCATAGGCCTAGGCAGTTGTCAGAATGATCTCTGCAGTTGTTGTAACCCTCTGCGCATCATACGTGTAATCTTCCTTTGAGTTCTCGGTCGCCTCGAAGTCGGACGAAAACAATCTCGTCGAGAGATAACCGCACCAAGTCGAGAGGCTCCGAGACGGCCGCGGCTGCTTCGTCTGCCATGTCAGCCATTTTCAAGGGACCAGGTCGCAGCCAAATTGTGGGAGACTTTAAGAAAATGAAATGGTACAGTAGGGCGTTTACAAGTTCATAGTAAAAATGGTCTAGGAATTGGTAGTACCCAAGCTTAGCGCGCCGCTCGCTATCCGCCGCTTTTAGCCCCCCTCACCGGCGACTTGGCCCTTCGCCCTCTCTTGAAGTCTCATTCCTTCATTAGCAGTTAATACGAAGGGCGTAGATTACAAGCTCTCGCTTCACTTGTTGGAGCCGAATTTCTCGTCTTCGATATCCTAATCACGACGGAATCGTGTCTCGCGGATTATTGACAACGGAGTTGTGTTCGGTCACCGATATATTGGCAGTGTCGAAGCATATCAAATCAACCTAAGAACAAGCGATGCCAGGCACCCCAGGGCTATAGCCATTTAGCGTGGTCATGCAAGGAGCAGGCACGATGTGGATGTTGCGCGGGAAAGTATGAACGACGCAATTGTTCTCCCAACACGGCACCACAACGCTCGAGATGACTTCCCAAGACTCGGTCCACGATTGATCAAGCTCCAACGGTTGAGTCGACGTCACAGTCCCAGCAAGTTGACGGACCTGTGGCGGGCCAGGCGAAATCCCCTGCAATAGTATACATTCTGGGCATTGTTGGTAGTTGATGGTGTGGCGAATATTCTGTCAGCTCTTCAGCTTGCAGTGCATGTTGGTCGTTCGGTCAATCGCCGGGTGGCCTGAGCTATCGATGTAAATCTTTTGATCCACGAAATAGAAAGCATCCAGCGGCTCAAAAGGTGCTTGATACTGCAGTCCAACCAACAAGTCCCAGGAAACCCGGTCTCGATCTTCAGAGCTTCGGGCCTTGGGAGTCAACAGCCAACGGGTAGCTTGTTCACAATCGCCTCTTTCAATCCATCAACTGTGTCCACCATCTCCAACCTAAATTTGTTGCACACAATCTGCACATTGCCCCTCTTCCAGTATCCCTCTGGACAGACAACAATAGCTTTGCCGGGAACACGTGTACAAAGCCCCAGCTCGAGCAAACTGATGGGCGCTCGGGCGGCCGGGTGGAAGTAGAGGACGACAATGTCGGCCTGGTCCTGCTTTTCAAGCTCCCATTCCACCTGCTCGCGGTAGGGTGCAAAGTCGATCTCCTCTCGCCACGAACTGTCCCAATCAGCGCGATCCGGATTATAAATTGTCACGGGTGTGTCGACGAGGGAGGCGGAGAGGACCTCGCGCCAGTCGGTTATATCGACTTTGCTCGTGGTGCCGGCGAGGAAGACAGACTTCACGCCTCGGGGAATCTCATCTGAAGGCGCGTGGATAACCTGGCTCCGTGCCGGCGCCATCGTCAGGGACGAAAATGTCTTCCTGAGTGCTATTGGTCGGAAGGAAGTACGGAAGAGAGGGCAGATAACATGAGCTCGGGTCATGAGCTTGGAAGGTTGCCTTGGCTGAAGGAGAAGGCAGACGTAGAAGCAGAGGTCGATAGATATGCTTAAGAGCACTGCCACTCAGGTACTTCCCCGCTTCGCACCGTGGTACCACGTATGTACTTCCTCAGACAGCTCCATCCGTCCGAGTTGCGGCAGAGCTGAGCGAGACGCGAACACGACACTGAAGTGCCTTAGTTCTGGACACATTGGGGCCAGTGTGCTGGTGCGGTTGAGCCTCTTATAAATGTGAATTCGTTAGATCCGAAGCGGGTAGCAGGCGCCGGGGAGGCTCACCTTGTCAAGAAATTGCAATGGAGGCCAGGTTAGACTCGTTGAATTTGGCGTTGAGCAGCTGCCAATTTCCTCCCTCTTGCCCTTGGTCGGGATTGTTGGAACTCTCTTGGGTCGCGTTTTGGGACCTCGAAGCCTCGAAGACCCCGATCCGAATATACCAGCCGTGTGGATTATGTTCAAGATCCTCAGGAGGAAGAAGGATTAGACCAATTATTGACTCTGTTTTGTCAGTCCGTATTGTTTGAGGGTACAGTCGAAGAAGAGTGACTGGAATCTGCAGGCTTGGTGCGTCATTCAAGGTCACTAGATGAGTTCGAGCTGGACCCCAGGAGTATTCGACAGGCTGGACGCGTATGGTATCTAGACCTAGATTGGTGTCGAGATGTAGCTGCGGTCCTGTCAGTGTCACCGGTTGATTGTCGTTGATCCTAACTTCGAAGGTGGACGCTGAATTCTGGCGTTGCAGCACCAGCACCGCAGGAAGAGCATGGCCCTGCAATCTGACGGTTTCACTTGCAATGCGCGCGAAAAGCTCGGAGGAAATCCGCTTGAACACTCTTCCTTTTATGCGTGATTTATATTCCTGGAAATCAGTGATCTCGATGTCCGGCTCCGTATCCAGATACTCCAAGATGGAGGATACATCGATGTCACCATCTACCGAGGCCCACGACCAAGAGGGTTTGCTAAATTTCCGTGAGCTTGGGCGCTGCAACTTCCAGAGAAGGCCGGCTGCTAAACCCGGTGGTAAACTGTCACCCTGCGGTCTTTCTGTTTCTCTGGTACGGAGCCAGATGCCTGATGCAAAGGGAAGTCTCTGGAGCACGCCATAATATCTGACGCCGAGTCCCATTATGGCGGGTATTTTATCGACCATGTTTGTCAACTGCCTCAGGGAATACCTCTGGACGTATCCATACCATTCTCGAATGGCGTCCTCGTTGCTTTGTCCGTTCAAGTGATTCCCTCTCCCTGGTGGACCATGGCGATTCTCCCCATGTGGAGCAGGGAGGTTTACATACCAGTTCTCATTTCGGTTGAACCCCAGGTCGTTGGCGAATCGAAGTTGATAAGACTCGTAGGATAGAATCCTTCGAGAAAGATGGTACTCCTGGAATGTCCAGCCCCGTGTGAAAAGAGGTTCAGGCTGGTTTGGCGCATTTAGCTTCAGGAGCAGGAGCCAACTACTCGTCCCCGAAGGAACCTTGAAGATAAGCTCATCGAGGAAACCTTCCCGATGGTTCTGCGATTTCGAAGCCGCGATGGTGACTTGTGCTCCGCTATATATCTCGGCCTGCTGAAGGAATTCATTCTTTTGATCCTCTCCTTCGTCTTGTAAGATGCACAGAGAGTCGACCCAGAGATAGTGGATTTTCAGCCCCCAGGTCACTCTGATAGCATCCTGGATCGTTTTTGGGAGCTCGCAGAAGTTAATTTGTTTTTGTCGTTCATGCAGGTTTTTCTGTTCAGTCTTGAACAACTGCTCGCCGCCCCAAGAGTAAGACAAAGCGGCGTAGTCCTCGACGTTCTTCATGTCGACTGAAAGGTTCAGCCGCCAGTTCCCTGAATTGTCTTGGTGTATCTCAACTACTCTCCTGGGCATTATTTTCGGGGCCCGGTTGCCGTTCTCTTTGATCTTGCAATCCTGAAGCTCTTGGATCTTGCAATCCTGAAGCTCTTGGGTCTTGCAATCCTGAAGCCATTGTCTAGCAAGCTCAATGCTTCTCTCGCCCGGGATGGCTGTGGGGATAGATTGGTCTGTGACGATGGCAGAAAGCCATTAGAACCCAAAACATGAAAAGAAGACGACATCTCATGTCCCAACGGAAAGTCCCGAAACTAGAAGAGGAAAGCATTGTGGGAGCAACGAATATTTTTGAAGAGAACGTAGACGATACCTGAATCCGCATAAACAACAAGTCTACAAGGCTTGCACCATTTGGGGGCGTCTTTATGCTTCCTGAAGCCAAATTCCTTGATTTCGACGTGGCCTCCCCCATTTTCGTTCTGCGGGATGTTGTACTTGACATAGAGTTTGTAGGCCTGAGGACCCTTGTCCCCGAGCCAGTCTAAGTCGCCAGGGTAGAGGAGCCAGTTGCAAAGAGAACAGCCACCGGCGGCGGCGTCGATCGCTTTGCGAGCAGTGAAGTCCGGACATTCGATTTCCCTTTCGAAGGGGCCATGATCATTCGGCTCATCAAGTCGAAGGGTCAGCTGTTGGCAGTACGCACAAGTGTGAGGATCCATCCCCGTATATCGATTGCGCGGATCCGAGTGAGAATAATGTGGGATACAAGGCTGCAACGTCTGAACCCGTAGTGTTAGAGCCAAAATGATCGCTTCTGTAGGGAATGATGAGTACACGTGCAGGTCCTATGCGTCTGATCGTGAAAGACGACAAAAGGCATTTCGCCGCAGAGGGCTCATCATGGACATATGAACGTGTGGGAGGTTCACACACCACGCATCAGCGTTGCAATGCTAAACAGGCAGCAGTCCTTATCACGAGTGCCAGGGCCAATCGCTTGACTCTGTTGTATCGTGTGACAGCTTGGTGCACACTCGTCCGTTGGGCTGCGAGTTATCTGCACCCAGCCGGAAAAGAATGCAAGCCACAACACCACCGTAGTCGAGCGTAGCCGTGTCGAAGCACGACCAAAGCGAGGGCAAGGGCCTTGGGCAGCAACACCTGACCCAGGGAGCGCGAGACCAAAGCATGACCCAGCCTGACAAGGCTGTCACACACCCCGGCCGATAGACAAACGCTGTGGAAGGATACACTCGCCTTGGAGAAAGGCTGAACGTACTCTCAAGCTTAAGTTAGGGCTTGGATTGAGACTAGGCATTAAGCTTGGATTCCCAATCAGCTCCGGCATCTCGTGGCAGCTCACTTCCCATGTGTGAGAGTCAAGGAGTGGAATCTTCTGGCATAAAGCCTAGCAGGGCCTGGTAAACCGGAGTCAACCGGAAAGACTCCTAAGGCCATGCCATTCATAACATCATGGCACCATATCATCAATTTCAGCAAGGGCTGGCATACGAGGAGGTAATGGTGTGTGATCAGCCAATATCTCGGCATCGCAGCGCAAGGGTGGGCGAGTCTGCATCCAGGTCAACCACATGGCAGCCATTGATTAGCCAGCTGGGACCGGACATCGTTTCTCGAATCGAGTGGGCTGGAATAGGCGTCCAGAGGCTGGCTGGAGCCTGGAGGTGCATGAGACGTTGCTGGCCCCTCGGCTCTCGCTTGGCCTCTTCGTGTCTCTTTCAGATATATCCGTAGATCAAAACTCTTTCCTCGTTTTGCTGGACATGTTCCATTAGACAAACTTTGCTCACCTTCACGCTCCTGGCCATTGACATGTCGGTCGTAATCGGGGCCCTCAGCTCTCTAATTGGATATCTAGGCGCCGCGGCGGCAACTGAAACCTTCTTCGAGCGGCTTCTTTGGCCTGAGCGCTTCTACAACGACGTCCACCCATATGTCTTGCTCCGACTGGCTTTTTTCTTGCCCATGGCGGGACCCCTTCACGGGGCGGCACTCGACTGCCTCAGCACCTTCCGTGACCATGGACTGTACCTTGGCATACGGCGAGGCAAAATGCTTGGAACCATGTTCTATCAAGACACGGAAACCAAGTACCGTCAAAGAACCGATGAGCAACGAAATGAAAAGGAGGTCAAGCAGGACGCGAGAAATGGGTTTTGGGTACAGGTTCTCAGAGAGGTCAAATGCCACCGTCACGCGGCGAATCTCACCTTGGTGGAGAGAGGAGAGATGGCAGAATGGACTCCGCCATTTCGAGCGATGCAGTTTCTCCATCATCTTAGGTTGCGTTACTCCCGTTCACGTCCAGATGGTGCCATTCCAATCGAAGAGTTCAACGTCACTTGGCGAACGTTCTTGGGCACGCTTATCAGCGAAGTATCCTCAATTGCTGTCGCAATTACAGCGGCAGTTGTAGAGCCTTTCAGAACATACTGGCTGGCGGGCTATTTGCTCATACCGTTGGCATTAAAGCTTCTAGCCCTGCTCGTCAGAGTCCAGCGAGAGCCAATTGTCAAGGGCAGGGCGGAATCCGAAAGCGTACTCTACCAAATCCAAGATCCAACGTACGGCTTTGCCATCATCGACGGTGTTCCAAGTGTGGTCCTGCAGTTCTTCCAGCATTATGGACACCCGAAACGAGACAGCGGGGTAGGTGGCCGGAGAGACCGAACTCGGGAGCTACTATCAATGGCTCTCATTTACCTGTTTCTTCTTTACTTTCCCGCCGGATTGATCGGCTCTGTGTGGATGCCCAGCAATACGCAGCTTCTTTGGCTCGGGTTTGAGGCCTACACCATTGTCATGATGCACGTTGTCCGAATCGTTGGATGGGACAATTGTGGAAGGACCGAGGCACGCGTCGCGAGATATCTGGAGCAGAAAAAACTTGTCTTTTTGCGCCGTGCTGACGGGGAGGGAATAGTGGCTTCCCTGGAGACTCGAGTTTTCCCTAGCATCAGGAGTGCGAGGCGGGAGGTAAACATAATCGTCAAGCAAAAATGCCGTGACGGATAAGGCCGAGGCACTGAGGCAAGACTCTGTGTCTGGTCACTTGACCAGGCGAGGACGGTTGGGCAAGTTGAGCTGTGGTTGGCAACGTATGACCAAACAGGCCGGCGGTGGCTCGTCCCAGGTTGGAGCAGCACAGGAGGAAAGGAGATGCGGCAGAGGGTCGGTCCTAAACTTCATGATGCGACAGTCGGGCTGAAAGACCAGGCACTTTGGCACAAAGTCAATCTAGCACAAGGTCAAGCGCAAGATTCCTGAGATCTATGGAGTAGTCAGTAGCGGTCTGGTAGAGGCGAGCCGGGGGTGAGCACAGGGCGGCATCACCCTGGGCCCGATCGGGGGTGAGTCGCGAGCAGATTTCCCAAGCCTTGGCCAGTCTGGAAAAAAGAGCTGCTTGCTACTCCCTCCGACTCTCCGACTGCGGCTCTCAGAACCTGTGAAAGATCCATCCCTCAGATTTTGAACCCCCCATTATCGATACGTACAGACGGCCGGCGTCTCTGCGTATATATATGCAAGGCTCAGTGCCTCTTTCGAGGTTCGTCAATGGCGTTTTGCAGCCGGCGTCCAGCAAGATACCTCACTTGACCATCCACATCCTCCGACGACAACCTCGTCATCTGGCTCACTGCCAATCAAGATGGCCTGTGCCTCACCTCCAGGGCCAATCTCGACACCAACATGCATCTGCATTCGTTGGCGATGCTCCCTTCCAGCTTTTCAGTCACGATACACGGGGTGAAGGCGCGCCGAAGTCCCAAGCTGGAGAATCCCAAGACATTTCCCCCACCGATACGAAAACTCAGGCGAGAGGGCGGGAAAAGAGCGCGGAGAAGACGATTTCGATGGAACAGCTGTTGCAGGAAAATAATCCGGATCGAATCCTCTTGGGCCTGGTCACCAGTTCCATTGGTGATGTCTTCGTTGCCACGGCTGACGACGAAACTTTTACCAGAGCAATATGTGCACTAGACCCGGAATATTTCATTGCTCCCTACCGAAATCTTCATCGCTATGTGAAACCGACTCTGGAAAGTGAGCCGCGTTTTCGCATAGTGAAGTCTCTAGAGGAGCGCATAACAACCTTCATTGGCATCCTTGACACCCTCGTCACTCTCCGACAAGACAGCGGCTATGATATTCCATTAGACATCTATCGGCACCTGCTTCGATGCGCCGCTGCCGGTGGCCAAGGAAATATGGCGCGGAATGTTTTTCGCAACCTCTTGCCAGAGAGAAACATGATACCTGATTTGGAATGCTACAATTACTTTATGGAGGCTCTGAACTGGAACGAGGCCTACGGCAGATTCGAAAGGTACCAATTGAGAGTAACCCCCTACAGCTTGGACCGTCGCTCCAGCACATATCGACGCACGGGGTACACAGGTCACGGAGTAGCAACGTCAAGCAACCCAGACAATGAGCAGTCAATAAGGCTGGAAGTGTTGAGGGTTTTTAATGAACTGGTGCGGCAAGGTCTAAGAGGGAATGAAGCCACGTTCTGCAATTTGATGGTGGCCATGGGTCGTGAGGGGGACATTGTGAGTGTCAAAAGTGTCCTGAAATCTGTCTGGAACGTCGACCTGGACGCTCTGGACAAGTACGATGAAGAGGAACTGGAAAGTCCGACATTCTATGAGGAGGGCTCACCCCTCCGCCCTACAGAGCGGCTTCTCTTTACAGTCGTCCACATATTCGCCACAAACAATGAAATCAGCGTGGCGGGAATGTTGCTTGACTACCTTTCCAGGAATTACAATCTCACGATTCCAGAGGACCTCTGGACTTACCTTCTGGAATGGACTTTCGTTCTTTCGTGCCAACAACAAGGATGGAGAGTTCGCAAGGGATTTGGTGTCGGCCGCGTGTCCTTCCAGGCAGTCGAGTCATTATATGATGTGTTCCACAGTGAACCATATAACATCAAACCCAAAATTATTGATCTCATCTTTCGAGCGAAGATGTGGACACGGCGACATACCCTAGACCGTGCGCTCGACGATATCCGCGCGTGTATGCAGATGCTCGATGAAGAACGAACGAACCTCTCAGTGTTGTACGACGAGATGCGCGAGAAACTGCGCACCAAATACGATGGCATCTTCGAAGACGGAGTGGCATCAGTTGAATTCTTGAAGCTGAAGAGGGAGTTTTTGTTTGCTTCTCTGAGATTGGATTGTCATCTCCAACTGATCATCATTGCGGTTCGTAATGCCTTCAAGCAGAAGGACTGGCCGGGATCCAGACGGGAGGTGGAATGGGCTTACAGGCGGTTGCCTCAACTCGTTGAAGAATGGTCTGACTACCTGCCGGACATCATCCCATACTACACGCCATCCGGGCATGTCAGTTTGTTTGGCCAGGAGCACCGGCAGAGCGCCATTGTTTCGGCAAACACAGCCCAGACGACTAAGACGGGCGCAATGCGGGCCATGTTCGACACTTACAGCCCTGCCCGCCTGCGACATTCTGCAGATTATGTGAGGCGCGGACCAAGAGGTCTCGCGGCTTTCGATGAAGAGGCCGAGTCGGATGAGGACGAAGCAGCCGACTGGGTCCTGAACTATGAACGACATGGGCGGGATGAGCGGCTCGGAAAGAGGCGATACGGCCATCTCAACTACCCTTCGGCCGACTGGAGGACGGAAGAGTGGAAGCCTTGGTCCAAGCATGCTGGTCCCTATCGCTGATACCTCTCATGTCGTCTGCCGCCGGCGGCACATTGGCTCTCTAAGAAGGCAGTGGAGTGAGAGGAATGTAGCATCATTTGTACTGAGTACATAGTCGGGAACAAACGTAGAAGAACTACTTCGGGAAAAATTCTCCGACTTTGATTGGAGACGTCTTCCACCGCGTAGGATTTGTCAATCTTATATCGTCAACGGATTCTTTTGGTCAGGTCCCTATGATCTTCTCAGACCGCAAATCATTCACTACCATGTACCGGCCCAGACCTATCCAACCCCATCGAAACCAGACCATCTGACTTTTGTGGCCCTCGATCATGGCGGCCCTCGCCTTCCAATACCGCGAAATGTCATTCACAAATACCACACGGTCGGCACCCTCTTTGTTAGCCGTTCCTCTGGTGCCCATTACATTCGCAAGAATCGTCCCATAGATCCCGCCCAGCAGCGTGGGGATGGAGTCGAGAATGAAGCTGTATTTGCGCAGGATGTTGATAGACGGGAGCGTGTACAGCGCCACAGGAGAGGCATAGCCCGAGTGACCCTTCATAATCTTCTTCACGAACAACGTTGCGCCGTGGTATAAAGCCTTGTGGTTCGGGTGGTCCGAGATGCCGTATTGATCGAACGTGATGAGGACGTCGATGGATGCGTAAGGGCCTTCGGGATGTGCAGGCACAGGAGGCTTCGCTGCCGCCTCTCCTGAAGAGGACGACTTTGTGTGCTTTGATTTCGTTTTGCGCCGGTCTTTATTCTTCTCCTTCTCCCGCTCCGCGTCTGGCTGCTCCGGGGTCGGAGAGGTCCCATTGAGATGTGGTGCGAACGCACTAGCCAGCACGCGCGCGATGTCCTCAGGCTTCCACTCTTCATGCATGCCATCCTTGAACCGTTCATCATCGAGTACAAAGACATCTTCTCTCCGTCGCAGGCCGAGAGTCACACCCGCCTGTTCTAGTTCTAGGCGTCGGGTCTGTCCGATCCCCTCGCTGTTTCCTGTGCTCAAACACAAGATCTTGAGATGGTTTTGAAGATGTGAACTCGTAAGCGCTTGCAGGGTCGGGTTGAAGAACATTGATTCATCGTCCGGGTGGGCAATGAGCAGGATAATGCGTTTATTGCGGAGGAACGAGGGCACAGGGGGTGCACTGTTCGCGGTGACGTGCCAGAGGGCAAATACCAGAATTGGCGCGAGGATAAATGTGACCAGCGTCGCGGACGTCATGTTTTTCCAACGTTCAGTTTGCTGTCGGGTAAACAATGCAGGTCGGACGTTGCAAGCTGAAGGGCCTGTCTATCCGAACACGGAAAAGAATGACTATGGAGGGTTCAGCTCAAGGCTGGTCTCGGTAGGTAGAAGGAGTAGAGATAGCGATCCTAGTAGTCGTCCCAAGCAAGGTGCACCGCGAACAGAGATACAACTGCGCAACCATGTTGGGTATTCCTTTTTGCGCAAAGCGTGTCGGCTCGAGCTTCAAAGCATGGTGGCGTGGAGAAAGGTGGTTTGTCCTGGCGTTGCATGCATGAACCCGTGGAGGAAACGGGGAAGAAGCGGTCAAGGTGGCCTCAGCCGGTCATCCACTGTAGGTGACTGGCAAGCGGCTGTCGGTTAGGACAGAGCGGCTAAATGGGTGCTAAGGGACTCAGGAGACCTAAGCCTCAGGAGCCTCCTGAGCCTTTGGGGGTCTCGCTTCGGGCACCTGAGAGGCCGCCGACCCGCCAAATGGACGGCGACGAGCGCCTAGAATCCACTGTTACCACTGCTAGTAATCTAAGGTAGGTACCTATAGGTATGATTTATCCGCCAACTGAACCTCAGGATACCTCCGACCAGTGCGTTGAAGCCTGGTGGGTGTCTGGCATTTACAAAAGGCTGGTCACGTGAGTTGTGATGTCGACCGCACTGGCAAAATTATAGGTAGGAAACATGATCATATTCATTGTGCAGCGACTCCTCATTAGGGAGTATTGGTCGAGCGACGTCGTTGAATATATAGCCGGGCGGATATGACCAAAGAGACGAATGATCTTTGAGCCGTAGAGATTCATGCCAATGCTCCGCCCGGGAAACATCAGTGTGGTAGCTTTGCAGCGACAAAATATCCAGTCTCCCGCACCGTTGTTTCTTGCGCATCTTGTCAAGCGAGGCGGCTCTTTCAGAATATCTTAAGTGTGGTTGTCATCTCGACATAGAGAATAGCACACGATTTCTTGAAATAAGGTGAGGGAACAACGGACCCGGACCGGCGGAAAAGAAAGAGACAAACCTCGAGTCAAGGTCTTGAGAGGATGCATGCTTGTCTTTCAACGTGTCAGCAAAGTATTATTGAATGCTAACAGTCAAGAGACCAACCAAGCATTTCCAGGCTCCTTGCCTAACGCCCAAGTCCATCCAGCCATCGAAATTAGACGACAACAGTCAGAGTTGCGGAGCTGCATTGCACAAGACTGAGCTGGGCCGCCGAATAACATCCTAGCCTTGCGTGTCCAGGTATCGGCGCTGGATGTAGCATTACTTCTGGAGGGATTTCTCGCCAATCGCCACAGGGGTCGTGTTCAATACCGGTATCGTGTTGAGTAGTCTTTCGGCGACACCACCAAGCCCCTGCCTTTTTTCGCCCCCTTGTAGATTGTTTCAATGATATCAATCAACTCTTGTTTGTCCTCCAAAACCCAATTCAATTTGTTGTTGTTACCGGTACCGAAGTCACACATCATGTGCTTGTTGCGGAAAAAGAACATCAGGGTGACAGGGTCGTAGAGCTCGTACATTTGTTTAAAATCGGGGACCTGGTCGAGGTCGCAAACATAGATGACGGCAAAATTCTTGACTCGATCGGCTATCTTGTAGAGGACTTCATCCATGCGCATGCAGTCGGGATCCCAGTCGCGGCCAAAACGAATGACAACGAGCCGTTCATCTTCCGAGAGGATTGCTTGATCGACGTGCCAGCCGGTGACAAGGTGAGGAATGACTACGGATCCCATGATAGCAGGAAGGTGTCAATAGGGTTAATGCGTGGCTTGTAATGGGAAAGTTGAAGGATGGTTTCAGGAAGAAAAAGTGGCGCAGTGCGAGGACTCTGTACCCAAGGATACAGTGATGGAATCTGAAGAAGATGGAAGAAGGATGAGAGGTAAGCTTAGCGGGGTCCGTCGCCGGTGGTATCCTGTCAGTCGACTAACATCGGCGCTACTTTGACAGATCACAGCCTTATTGCTGCAGCCTGAGGGCCTAAGGCCTCACTGAAAAGTACCCCGCGAGAAAATTTGGGGATCGGCAAAAAAGCGCCTTGCAGTCTGGAATTCCACAAATTCTATCCGCACTCTATTCGTCTTCAACTCATTCTCTGCCACGACTTCGCGCTGCTCAACATGCCCGGTATCGACCCTACGGCCACCGAATCGAGGCTCTCAAATCCCGATCCTACAGTCGCGGTTTTGCAGAATGATCTGACCTCCGAATCTGTCCCTCTTGCACGTCGATTTCGAGCCCTCTTTTCCCTTAAACATGTCGCTTCTCAGTCCCCAGGGCCTCAAGCGACTGCAGCGATAGAGGCAATAGCAGCAGCCTTTACCTCTCCCTCTGCTCTGCTCAAACATGAACTCGCTTACTGTTTGGGGCAAACCAAGAATCTGGTGGCAGTGCCTTTCTTAAGAGCAGTTCTCGAGGACAAGTCAGAGGATGCAATGTGCAGGCATGAGGCAGCGGAAGCACTTGGCGCACTAGGCGATTTAGGGAGTTTGGGCATTCTGAAGAAAATGAAAGACGATGAACAAGAGCCTGTTGTCGTGAGGGAGACATGCGACATCGCCGTCGATCGCATCCAGTGGGCACACTCGGAAAACAGGAATACTGAGACTTTGAAGCCCAGTGACTTTGCTTCTATCGATCCAGCTCCTCCAATGCCCCTAGCCTCAGACACTCCCTCTATACCGAACCTACAAAAAGCTCTCCTCGACACCTCGCTACCGCTGTTCCAACGCTACAGAGCCATGTTCGCTCTTCGAGACCTTGCCTCTCCTCCCGACCTTGCAACGGCAGAAGCGGCAGTTCATGCTCTTGCTTCTGGGTTTGCTGATCCATCGGCGCTTTTCCGACACGAAGTAGCCTTCGTTTTCGGCCAGCTATCACACCCGGCTTCAATACCAGCCTTGCTCTCCGTCCTGGAAAACCGTCGGGAGGAAAGTATGGTTCGTCATGAGGCTGCAGAGGCACTGGGAAGCCTTGGAGAAGAACCAGGTGTGGAGGACATGCTCAAACAATTCCTCGATGATCCCGAGCAAGTTGTCCGGGACAGTGTGATTGTTGCCCTCGATATGGCAGAGTATGAAAAGAATGGCGATATGGAATATGCCACCGTTCCCGCCACGGTTGTCGCATAGCGGGAAAATCTCGTAAAGAATTTGTATTGAAAGGCGTTCAAGCGTGCTCAACCCCACATGATTAAGCTTAGTTGTTCTGAACATCCTTAAAGCCGCATTCGCATCGATAAAACACGGTGGTACCTTCATCGGCACTACGCAATTGCTTCGTATGATAGAACATTTCCGAACGGTGACAGTTTGGACAATCCCGTGCAATGACGGCCTCCACTTGCAGATCCTCTGCGTTGATGCTCTGCACCTCAGAGTGTTTCGATCGCAAGGCCGAAGGAAAGGCACTGGGCTTGGAGTGGGACGTTATCACTTTGGAGGAGGTGTCCTTCGTGTGTTGGAAGCAATCTTCGCATTTGACCAGGTCATCTTTGTTCTGTCCCGGGACTATGCGAGGGAGAAGCGAGCCGCAGGCATCGCAGAACAAAAGGCTGCCTATGGCGACCATCGCAGCGTTGTAGGTTATGATGTCGGAGAGAATGATAATCTGTAGAAAATTTTGGTAGGAACCCGTGAATGAAGGGTTCCTGACATTAAAGGGCCACAAAAGGCTTAGCGTCAAATCCATCCCGCAATCGAGCGCCTCCATCGATCGCATCTTCCAATATATTGGACCGCAGCCCAGCCTGATGCCTTTCGTCTTCTCAACCACAGCCGTTAAGCCACCCGGCAAATATGTGGCCGCAGCTTCGAGTGCTAGGAGCCTGCTGTCCATCTCTGGCGCATCCCACGTTCTGAGAGGGGCGTCCATAACTACCTACCCTACGGCTGAACGCTGAATGCGGGCATACTGATTTTTGCGCAAATGGCCATGACTCCACAGCTTGAGGTTGTCATCCCACGACAGCCTCGAGATGGCTCCAGCCGAAAGCAACTGTCTGTAGATGAGGCCCTACAGTTCAGTCCGTTCACTATGACGGTACTCCCCTCGCATGGTACGTCAGGTCACTTGTTCATGGAAATCTTTCTAAAGAAGCCATCAGATTGTATTGCCATCCCGCAAGTAGCCCCCTCAAACCATGTACGCATTACTACGCCGGCTGAGCGCCAGGCTGCGTACCGCAGTGAATATCATACTCGGCAAACAAGAGAGCGCCTTGAAGGATTGTTGGATCATCGCCGTCTCCCAGAAATGTATCCTCCAATTTCGAATTTGGGCAATGTCAGGCTCTGACAAGTCACAGAAAGTTCAAACGCTCTCCTGTTCAAAATGACACTCCCGCCAAGTCGAACCTGAATTCAATACAAGAAATGGTTCTGAAGGTGGCCGCAATCGACTACATTTACCCTACCTCAGCTTCTAGTCAATCAGCCTCTAAGAAAGCAACTCCGAAAAAGGCCCTACCCAAAACAGTGAAACCCGGTGTAATGGTGGAAACCCCCCCACCTCCTTCGTCATTCCGGAGGCAAGAGTACGTCGCCATACCTGACTCACCCAAGAGGCGCAAAGTGGGTGAATCCGAAGTCAATAACCAGCCTGCTTTGGCCGTCGCTTCGAAAAGAGAGAAAGATGACCGACTTTTGACAAAGCTTGAAAATCAGCTGGTTGAAATCTTCGATGCTCAAGATCGGCTGAATTCGGGCACCTCAGCCTCGTCTGCTGGTGTGAACACCATTTTCGATGTGCCGAACGACGAAGATGAAGCTGAGCAACGTCTCAGTATACATGTTCAAGAGATATTACAAGGCATATTGAGCCAGTTATTGGCTTCCAGACGCCTAGCGGACACCCCAACCGAATATATCCAACGGCTGCAGCGACTTTGTGAGCCTGCTATCGAAGCGGCGCAAATGGTGAACATGAGAGTCCCGTCCGATACATCTGCTGGAGACATTGCCACTTGGTTAGTCAAGCTTCACAAAGGAGAAAGCGGGGCCGCCGCAGCATGTACCTTGATCTATACTGTTCTCGGCGCTTCGCCAAATGCCGATCTCTCTAATCTGGAGGCGCTTCAATGGTTGCCGAACGTTCTGGTCAATATCTTTGAAAACTGTCTCATACCTGTCATCGAAGCTAGACCAGATGGACCACAGAGCAGATTGTTTGAGGTGGCAGTGACACATAGTGATGCTCTGAAGAGGCTTCTTGATGTCGGTCGGAAGTTGCTGGATCTTGTTGCGACAGTCTGTGTTCAGGTCAAAGGAGCTGGCTCCACTGTTAATTCGACAGAATTTCTTGCGTCGAAACTCATTTTTGTGCAGAATGCCCACGCCGACAAAACATCGGTATTAGGCTCTCAAACCTATGAGCGGATGCGCAAGCAGGCCATGGGGGCGCTCGCAAAATTGTACGCCGCATTTCCTGGTGAGAGAACAGCAATTCTGGATGAAGTTTTGACGTCGCTGGACAAGTTGCCCTCTAATAGTCGAAGTGCGAGACAATACAAGCTGGGGAACGGTAAGAGCATTCAACTTGTTTCTGCTCTCTTCATGCAGCTGGTGCAGACCCCAGCCATGCAAACTTGCAAGGATAGAGGCCGGAAGAGGAGACACCGACACCGACACCGGACCCAGTCAAAGGAACTCGAAAGCTCGAATGATGAAGACTTGGCAAGTGATCAGGAAGAGGACTCCAGCACCGTGCCAGATCAAAATGAGCATGATCCTCTATCCAAGTTAGCGAACACGGCGGACGGCTTGTTTGACGACGCTTTCAGAAGTGCTCAACAAATCGTAGGCTGGATGGTCGACAAAGCCTCAAAAGTGACCAAAACCGGCGACTCCCCCTACCGCAATATTCTCGATCTGTTTGTCCAAGATTTGACAGTGGTACTGCCATCAACAGACTGGCCGGCTTCAGAATTGCTCCTCACAGTCCTGGCTCTGCGGATGATTGCACTCGCCAAAGGCGACAAAGGCGCTTCTACCAAGAACATGGCACTAGAATCATTGGGAGTTATGGGCTCTGCAATTTCTGAGATTAGGGTCACGGCCAGGAATCTCCTCTCCTCCATCCTACGGGATGGGGAATCCAATTCTTCCAAAATTGGACAAGATCTCTCAAACCTCGTCAAAGATCGGGCCCATTTTTTCCTCCAGAATGAAGAGCTTATTGCGCCCGGAGGCCCTTTCTGTGTGGTTCACACGCATATGATGACTAAGGATGAGCAGAGTCTCAGGACGAAATCTGCAAAGGCGTATTTCCTCGTCCAGTACGCTACTTTGATTGTCCGAACATTGCGTGGGCCGCAGACTGGGGATCAAGAAGCTGGACTGGAAAGACTCCTGACCACAACTATCTCAACCATACTTCATCAGCTGGCCGAGCCAGATGAATCACAGCAAGTAGTGGATCAGGACGTGGCCGTCACGAATCAAGAAGCGCAATTGGCCTATTTACTGAGTGTCCTGAACATGCGATTCTGCCGACGATTCCAAGATATTACCAAAACACTGGCATCATCCCTTTCTAGCGACCAGGCGCAGGTAAGGAGTCGCAGCTTGAAGAGCGTGGTTTCAATCTTGGAGATAGACTCGAGTCTTCTCGACTGGGATTTCACAATGGCGGACGACGTTTTCAGGTGTGCTTCGGATGATTCGTCGTTGGTTCGGGATTCGGCGCTTTCTCTGATCGCCAAATTTATCATGCCCAGACCGGCCCTCGAAGAAAAGGCATTCAAACTAGTATTGAAATGTGCAGGGGATGCGAATGTAGGGGTGCAAAAGCGAGCCATGGGCCATTTGAAAGACATCTATCTGAAAGAGGCGAGACAAAACATGAAAGCCACCATTGCGATCGAGTTTCTCCGGAGGACGGCAGACCAGGAGGAGACTGTGGCGGAACTGGCGAGGAAAACCCTGGCCGACATCTGGATTGCCCCCAATTTGGCGTTGTTGATCAACGCAAATGGGTCGGCATACGCCGACGTTGCAGTCGAAGATTTCAAAGTCCATATTGTCGCCTGCGTCAACAGCGACACCGCTGCTTTAGCCCCTCTCCTGAAAGATTTTTTGATTTGGAAGCTCAAAGTTTCAAAAGAGGCCGACCAAGTCCAAGATCTCTACGCACGAATCGTCAAGAAGCTTTTGGATACTGCCAATGGCTCTGAAGCAGGCCCAGCAGATTTGACAACACTAGTGGCGTTCGTTGAAGCTCGGCCACAGACAGTCGTACCAGCGGATCTGACAAGCTTGAAAAGCTATCTGAAGGATTTGTCGAAGTCCGACAACATTTTGAAGTTCAAGTCGGTTGTGGCAATATTCCGCTTTGTACTTCCACACTTGTCGAAAACTCAAGAGCCAATTCTGCAAGAAGTCCAGCTGGACCTGATGAAAGCTGCCAAAAATCTTGCTCGTCGGCAGGAGTTGGAAGAAGTGATGGCTTGTCTAAGGAGCATTGACGGCGTCCTGCACAACACTAGCCGAGTTGTGGCTTTCGCAAAGTCGATCATACAGAATGTGATACAGCCCAAGATATCACCCCAGCTCAAGGAGAAGCTCATGGGTGAGAACCGAATGAGGGAGATTCAGGCCCGAGAAAACAAAGTGAGGGAGCAATCTCTCCGGCTCGCCGGAACTGTGGGAAAGCACCTCGACCTGGAAAACTATCGAAACAGCTTCCAAGCCGACTTTCCTACCTTCAAAACCGGGTCAGTTGCAGGGTTCATTGCGGACAGCATCGTGCCTTTCACCTTTAAAGGGTTCAACGTCGAATTACGCTTGAAAGCCCTGGAAAGTCTGGGGTTGATCTGTCAGGCATGGCCAGGGCAATTCAACAAAAAGCATGTTCGTGAGACGTTTTTCCAAGTCCTGGATGGGGATTCCTCCATCACGCTTCAAGAGAACGATATCTTGAGGATGCAGCTCATAGTGCTTGGGATATTCGAGGAGCTGTATGCAACGCGCACCAGTACGAGAAATGAGACAAATCAGACCGAGGGGCCGGTGGAGGTCCAAGAACTGAAGAACATCGGCGGAGACAGCAAGGCACGAGAGGACGACAGTGCAATCTCGACCATCACCAACCCTCTGGTGGACCGCTTACTCCGAATCGCACTGTCGGAAACGGGCGAAAAAACATTGCTCGCTGCCCAGACGCTTGCCAGTATCGACCGTCAGGGAATGACCCATCCGAAGCAGAGTACAGCAGCATTTGTGGCCTTGGAAACCAACTCAGATCCGCGGATCTCCAATGTTGCCAGAGGTGCGCACGAGCACCTTCATCAGCAGCACGAATCAGTATGCGAACGAGAATATATCCACGCAGTGTTTGAGGCCTTCCGGTACCAAAATGAGGTTTTCAACGATCCTCAAGGAGCCACGGTGCCCGGCCTCAAGGCCAAGCTGTCACCTGCATTCACCATCATCAGCACCAGTGGGTCTAAGTATGTGAAGAAGTTCCTCAGCAACCTCATTTCGAAGCTCAACACGGAATTCTCAAAGTTGAACATGGGCGAGGGGGAGATCCCCGAACACGTTCTTTTCGTGCTGTTCGTGACGCAGAACCTCGCATTGTTTGAGTATAAGAAGATGGATGAATTGCTCCATACTGTGTTGCAGTTAGAACTGGCGTTTGGGAAGAATGGCGCGGAAACAGCGCAGGCCATCGAGACTCGCCTTCCCCCAGTCGTCCCACGCTCGACCAATGCCGACGATGCCCCTGGAACAGTCGAAGATGGGCATGCAAGCGCAGAACCACCGATTCATCCAGAGGACTTGAGAAGGCTGACGGCGGCTGCGTGTGCCATCACACTGGTTTCGGAGGCAAGAAACTACTTGAAGCGACAATATGGACTATCCCGAGATGTCAAAATGGCCATGCAACAAAGCAAACAAACTAAAGAGTTGGCCAAAGAACCGGTGAAGGTGCATGGAATTACTGGGGACAAGTTCTGGAGCGTTACAAATTCGGTCCTGGACTCTCTCACGAGCACAGAAGCGATGATGGCACGCTGCCGAGACTTTGTCACCCTCGTGGCTGTGGATGACGAGGTGAAGATTGCCGAGGAGGAAGCAGAGATGCTCCCGGTCAACAGCATGGCCGCCGAAGCGACCACGAATGGAGTGCGAGGGAGAAAACGAAAGAGTATCAGTGGATCGATTGGAGGCACCCCCAAGAAACCTCGTGGCCGTCCGAAGAATAATGTTGCAAGACGGTCGTCAAGCACATCGTCTCTGGACGACCCGGACGGGACCTTTGCAGGCTGAAGAAAGGCCAGCTGATGATGTTCAATGGGATCTCTGGGGTCGCAAGCGTGAAGCATGCTCACGCATCTGACGAACATGAGATGGGAAACAAAAGTGATGGGTTTAAGAGACGTTTTGGAGGCAGTGGGTGATCAGGCGGGCCATGGGCTGCCGTCGACATGAATTATGATACCCCATATAGTTGACTATCAGGCGTTGCTGCCATGATGGCTTCCTCAAACATAACCAGTCGAGAGACCGAGCAAGATATGCAATGAATATGACATGCCATACTGCTTCTGGCTGGAAAACGCAGGGCTTGTGTTTGCGTTCGCAGTCTGCAGTGCAGAGTAGCCGGTGGACCTGGGGTCGGAGGGGCAGCTCTTCTCTTCTGCTTGTTCAACTTGCTTTTGCTGGATTGAAGGCGAAGGCGAATCCGAGGGCGACGCAGGGGCAGGGTGGCAGGGTGGCAGCATTTACTGGGAGGGTCGCCCACTTCAGCTTCGAGCGCTAGGTAGGGAGAGAGAGGACTTGGGAGGCTTAGGCTCTTAGGCTAAGCGTTCTCTCCGTTTGATATCAGTCTTGGATGGCTGCAACAAGAAGCGAGAGGAGTGAAGGGCCCAAGGCTAGTCGTGTTTGCGTGTTTGCAGCCGGTAGTCGGAGGGGGAAGCAGGGCGGCATCTCAGTAAGTTAGGGAGTGGTGGGAGTGGTGGGTGTAGGTGGGTAATTAGGTCCATTATTACATACAAAAGCCGCAGGTCTCCGATGACGTTGCACGGCGTAACCGATGCGTTCATGCACAGGTCGCCTCTGGTGCCTCCATCCACCAACAAGCTGGCCGGAGCACTGTATCCGTACACACTGCTCTCTTCTCTTCACTGAGGTTTTTTACTCGTTTATCTTTTCGTTCACCTCCTTTCGCTACTCTTCCTCTCGTCCTCTTCCTCTCCTCCTCGAGCTGCCAATTTGGTGTCATCCCAGGATCCAGCATGCGGTAGACCTTCGGGTTTCTCTTTCTCCGAACCATGGAGGCTTTCCCTCGAATCTCCCGCCACGTCCGGCACCCTATCCGAGCCTTCCAGCTCTCTCAATGCCGACCCTCGCCCTCCTCCTTTCGAGCCTCTTTCTGGTCTGCGAAGCCTTTGTCAACTCTGACTCGGACACGCCATCCGCAGCTTGCCTTTAGAGCTCCTCGTTATGTGACTTCTCAGCTCTCCTCGCACCTGGTTTGCCGAACCCCCCCGGGTAGCCTACGATTCATCTCTACGAAAGAACTGCCCAACCACCGTGGTCCGGTCGCACGCTTCTTCTACCGCCTCTTCGCTTGGACCGGTATATTCATCGTCTCCTGCGGAACCCTGGTCATTGCCTTCTTCGTCTACGATGCCTCGACGTACAAGGAAACACCGGATTCAGTAGGCGATGTCCCCGTGTCGGAGGCGGCCTTGTCCCCGAGAAGAGGAGGCCCCAAGAATCTCCCCATAGCCGAGATCCTGGTCGACGATGAGGACTGTGAGAGTATGCGGGCGCAAAAGCACAAGCCTAAGTTGGTGATCCTAGGGTCAGGCTGGGGTAGTGTTGCGATGCTCAAAGAGCTCAATCCTGGCGATTTCCACGTCACCCTGGTCTCTCCGGACAACTACTTTCTGTTCACCCCCATGCTACCATCTGCCACGGTGGGCACTTTGGAATTGCGCTCTCTCGTCGAGCCCGTCCGCAGGATAGTGAATCGGTTGCGGGGCCACTTCCTCAAGGCCAGAGCCGTCGACATCGAGTTTTCTCACAAGCTGGTCGAAGTGGCTCAAACCGATGCGAACGGCGTGGAACAACACTTCTACCTGCCCTACGACAAACTGGTGATTGGGGTCGGATCCACCACGAATCCTCACGGCGTCAAAGGCTTAGAGAATTGCCACTTTCTCAAGACCATCGAAGATGCTCGTTTGATCAAGAACAAGATCCTTGGTAACTTGGAGCTGGCTTGTCTCCCTACGACTTCCGACGATGAAAGACGGAGACTGCTCTCCTTCGTTATCAGCGGCGGGGGCCCAACGGGTGTCGAGTTTGCTGCCGAGCTCTATGATATGCTGAATGAAGATCTTCTCAAATCGTTCCCCAAAATACTGCGGAACGAGATCTCTGTCCATGTGATCCAGAGCCGGGGGCATATCCTCAACACCTACGACGAGGCTCTTTCCGTCTACGCCGAGAAACGGTTCGAGCGAGATCACGTAGGAGTCTTAACAAATTCTCGAGTCAAAGAGGTCACGCCGGACAAAATCGTATTCACACAAATGGAAGATGGAAAGCCTGTGACCAAGGAGCTTCCCATGGGGTTCTGCCTCTGGTCCACCGGAGTTGCACAGACAGAATTAAGCCGAAAGATTGCCGATAAACTGGGAGATTTCCAAAACAATCGGCATGCTCTAGAAACCGACACTCATCTGAGGCTGATTGGAGCCCCTCTTGGCGATGTGTACGCCATTGGAGATTGCTCTACCGTGCAAAACAACATCGCCGAGCACCTGACCACCTTCTTACGCGGCCTCGCGTTCGAGAGAGGCAAAGACCCGGACAAAATCCAGATCACCTTCCAAGAGTGGCGAGATCTTGCCCAGAAAGTCCGCAAGCGTTTTCCTCAGGCCTCGGGCCATCTGAAACGTCTCGATCGGCTTTTCGAAGAATACGACAAGGACAAATCGGGAACCCTGGACTTTGGCGAGCTCCATGAGCTACTCGTCCAGATAGACAGCAAACTCACCTCTCTACCCGCGACGGCGCAACGGGCTAACCAGCAGGGACAGTACCTCGGCCGCAAATTCAACAAGATTGCCGCGGCCATCCCTGGGTTTCAGGCCAATGAAGTCGACTTTGGCGATCTGGACGAAGCCGTCTACAAGGCCTTCGATTACCACCATATGGGAAGTCTGGCATACATCGGCAACGCGGCCATTTTCGACTTCAACGGCATGAACTTCAGCGGCGGCTTGTTGGCTGTGTATTTGTGGCGAAGCATCTATTTTGCCGAGAGCGTGAGTTTCAGGACGAGGTTGCTTTTGGCCATGGATTGGAGCAAGAGGGCTTTGTTTGGAAGAGGTGAGGCACACTTTTCCCCTCCTTTGTTGTGTTGCTTGCAGTACGTCTCTGATATGGCTTCCCCAACTAACGTCGTGACAGACTTGATGAGCTTCTAGCCACTTCTCACCTCGCGCACAAGTTCCATGAGTGGTCAGGGGAGACGCTGTATTATACAACCCTCGGGCTTTGAAAGGCATCAAACCCGAGAACGAGGCTGCACCTTGACTCCCACCACGTTTGTTGGCGGTTGGGGCTGGAGATGCTTTGCGGACATATATCCAGGAAGCCCGTGGCTCTGCGTGACTTGGAGGAATGTGCAGTAGTTGGAAAGACGGCGTCGACTCTAGATGGAGGTGTGCAAATAGGATGGCTATGATGGATGCTTCTCCCAGTTGAGGCAATGGTGTACTGAGCAATGGCCATAGCGGCGGCGGTCGCTTTATTCGAGGATTGGGGGGTGGACACAATACTATTGTTCGCTCGACTTGCTGAAGCCAGAGAGGCCAGTGAAGGCTGTGCTGACTCGATGTTTGGTCCTTTTATGATTGTTTGTTTGTCTGTTGGCCGTCACGTGGATTGTCTTGTCTCGTAAAGACAGGACAGGTGAGAAGTGGGTGCGAGTTACTGTAAATTCCATTGAAATACATACGGAGTACAGTGCCCAAGGTACAGACAGGTAGATAGGTGGCCCCTATGGTACAGTACATACATAGCCGCCAGGTCGGAGTCAGTACTCAGTACATATTACAGCCTGACTATATTTAGTGCTCTTGACCAAGTCCAATCCGAATCAGCCTCGGCCTAATAGTACTACTACTACTACTACTACTACTACTACTACTACTACTACTTTCTACCAAGACGAAGGGACGGACGGAGCGAGGCACGGAACCAGGAGAGAGTGCGGACATATGTAGAGTCGACCAAGCAGTGGGTCAATTTGAATATGATGATATTGCCCAATCGACCGACGGCGGCTTCGTTGTTTGGATATGTTGGCTAACTTGACCGGGCGATAGGAAAGCAGCTCGGCTATGATACACTTCTAACTTCTGGAGGAAGGCTGAGGCTTAGGCTGTTGTTGTTGTTGTTGTTGTTGTTGTTGTTGTTGTTGTTCGTGCGCGGCCTTGAACACCGGCCTCTGGTCCTCCCACCGGGCGATACCGTCGGCATCACAGGTCCGCCGGATCTCGCTGGCGACTGCATCCACCAAGGCACGCAGTTCGGGGTCGACTTGGCCGAAGGTGGCTGCGCCGTGGCCGCTGTGGTCGCGCAGGGTCCGCGCAACGGCCAGCCAGTCGCGCACGGCGGCGCGGGTGATGAGCGTGTCACTTCCTCCCGGGATGGTGGCGGCGATGTGGACGATGCGCAAGATCTTCTTCCGCGCCGGCTTCGAACACACGGGGGCTAGGAAGTAGGCGAACAAGCGGGTGAAGACGTGGGCGCGCCGGAAGAGGTCCAGGTCGGTTTCGGTGCGGAGCGAGTTGGCTAGCAGATCCAAGAACCGCTCAATCTCGAGGCCCTGTGCGTTGACCCCGCCGACGTCCGTGTCGTCGCTCTCCGGCTCGCTGAGGAACGTCGTCGCCAGCCAGTACGGCAGGAGTGAAGAGATGGCCCAGCTGGGCGCGCGGAGCAGGAACCGGTTGGTTTTGCGGTAGAATGGGGACGACGCGTCTGCGAGCACGGGAAGTATGTGCACGGCCAATTCGGCAACCATCGACGGTGGAGCTGGAGCTGGAGCCGAGGCCGATGAGGCTGAAGAATGGTGCAGCGAATGCGAGCGGAGAGTCTCACATACCTCGCCGAGAAGGAGGTACAGTTGCGTCTTTTCGGTGAAGGTAGATTGCTCCACCGCGTGCACCACTGTCTGGAGCGTGTGGAAGGCTTGCACCCGGATTTCCACGTCCGGCGAGATCGAGCACCGTAGAAGGCTGGCCAGCCGGCTGGATTTGATCTCGGATTCAAAGTCTGGTCTCGCCCAGCGGTCTAGGCCGTGAAGTGAAGTCGGTATCGGTGGTGGCGGGGCGAAGGCTTTGTCCAGGTCCAAGGCCAAGTCCAGCCCCTGACTTCCCCGGTCTGCCGTTGCTGTGGCTTCATCAGCCGAGCGAGTCTTGATGCTGATCGGTCCGGACTCTGACGGCTCTGTTGTTTCCGAGGCATCGGAAAGCGATGGGGTGGGTAGCACGATAGGCTTCTTGCGTTGCTTTTCGAAAGACTTTTCAAGTGCCCCTATCGCTTTCTCGTTCTCACTGGCTTGGCTCTTCATCTCCTCTCGTAGATGGTTGAGGACACGCCAATTCTCGCCAGCGGCATCCAGGGCCGAAAAGAACTTGCCTATCCATTCCGCAACGTTCTTGGTAGTCTTTTTGTCCTCTTTCTGAAGCACAAAGGACCACTGCTCCGCGATACAACAGGCAGCCAGACTCAGGTCCTTTGTATCCGACAGTAGCGCTTGCATCTGCTCGAGGCGATCGAGGTATTTGACGGGTCGTTGCATCGTACGTGTGATGCAATTGTCGAGGAACTGATACGTTCCAAGCTCGGGGTGCCACTTCTTGGTTGAGGTGAGACTCAGGAGCAATGCTTGGAACGAGGCTGTGTTAGGATTCAGGACCCCTCTCCCGCCCAGAATCGTCCGAACAACAGGTAGAAATTGCTTGGTGACGGCATTGTCGGGCCACTGGGCGCAGTACCTCAGCAATTGCACAACCAGCGAGACCGGGTTAGAAGTGGTCTTGTGAAACCACTTAGTGGCCAGTGACAAGTCGGCAATCTGCACTAGGTGAGGCACCTCCTCATCGAGTATGTTTCTACTTTCCTGGTCGAGGCTCTCGGACTCAAGCCTCTGGAGCACCTTGCTCAGAGTTGGCCCGATGTCGAACTTTGAGGCCGCGGTTGTTGAAGGCAAGACCTTGTGGTAGGTTGCTATGCATTCGAGCATGGCCGTGCGCACTTGCTCATTGTCTTTGTCGAGAGTTTGAAGCGCAGTAATAAGGTCCTGCAGGGGTGGAATCCGGTCAATCAAGAGGTTCATCAGCCTAGTGGAAGATTGAAGCCATAGCGAAGTGAGGGAAGGGCCACTCTCGAAGCCCTCCAGAACCGAATCAAGCTTCTCAAGAGCCACCGTCAGTATCCTCGCGGCCGACACCATGATGATATCGTCCCTGGTCTGTAGGCTTTTGGTTAAAGTGCTGCGGTCCAAGGGTCTTGGGAGAATGCTTTCAATAACGATCGAAAGTGGCGGAGGTGTTAGCAGAGTTCTCCCTGGCCAGCCAGATTTCGGCGGCACAGGTAGCTGAACGACCGAAAAGAGAAATGCAAACTGGCCTCGCCACAAGGGATCATCCCCAGGGGGGACGAGGAACTTTTGCTTTTTCGAGAAATAGTCGGCCACAAGCTCTGGAGCGGCTCCGAAGATCGAGGTGATGAGGTTGGCTTGTAGAATGTCACCCTCGGGCTTGAGTGTCTGAAGGAAGATTGACAATGCGTGGTTTTTCACCGGCACCTGCACCTTGTCTGCGAAGTCGTCGAAATAGTAAGGTGAGTCGAGCCCCAAGTCAACCATGTTCTCATCCACGTGGATGATTTCGGGGTTGGTCCCTGGAGGGTACCAACCTGACTGAGGGGCAAGAACGGCCTTCGTGGTCGTGCATACTTGGAGCAACAGCCGGTGTAAAGCATCTCGAACACTGGTAGAGAGACCAGCTCCGTCTTCGGCAGATGAAGATTCAACCGAATGATCGTAGAGCTTAGCCAACGCGGACAGGAACCCGGAATTAAAACAGCGACTCTTGATCTGTTTCGCAAGGCCCTCGTCGTCCAGCACCGATCTCTCCAGAGCGTTCAGAGTGTCGATGACAAGATGGGCATTCTGGCTCGGGAGGCTCCGAACGGCAGAATATAACGTCCTTCCATGGGTGATGAGCTCGGTCTTTGCCGCGGAGTCTAGATACTTCAAGTTGGCTAGAAGAAACTCCAGAGCGGCTTCATGTACGGTAGAAGTTGATCTTTCCGAGACTTCGGACGGAAGCTGGGTGAGGAGGCCGTCGAGTCGCCGGTAGAGGTAGTCTCGCCGGCCAAAGACATTGCTGGCAAGTGCGCCCCCATCGAAGCTGATGATGTCGGTCAAAAGCTGTAGACACGGTATGAGAATGTGCTCCTTGGAGCGAGGGAGTGAAAGGGACTTGTCGAGGATGCGTAGCTGGTCCCGTTTTAACAAGCTGTGACACAAGGAAAGGCCAAACTCCCGGAACTCCAGCCGGTGAGAGATTGTTTGGAAGAATTGCACTAGGGCTGATGGAATAGCTGACAGGATGGCTTCGTCACTAGACTGGCTTGCAGAAGACCATGTCGACAGCAGGTCCGGGAAGTCGACCTGGTCATGGGAGGCAGAGAATTGCTGGTCGCAATATTCCTTCAGAATCTGCACCTGGCCGGCCTGGGCAGGCCCATTGTGCTGCTCCGAGATGGTGGACAGAAAGTTCTTGAACCGGTCGATGGCTAGCAGTGTCAGTCTCGGGCCCAAGCTTCCTTTTCTCGACTCGAGATTTGCAGCATCACCTACCTGCTACCGTCTGAGGAGAGCGACTCTGCGAGGGTCGAAGGAGACTGTGTAGTTCGTCGGCGCTCCCGAAAGAGATGGCCGGGGCAGAGGTGCTGCTGTCTACCTTTCTCCTCTTCCTCGACCTTTCCTCGTCGACCGCCATGGACGGTGTAGCCTTGGACTTCTTTGGCGCGAAGATGATGGAGATGGCCTCAAAATACTGATATAGACGGGAATAGAAGGAAGATTCATTCTGGACAAAATCTGTGCCAAGATCCGGGAGCAAATCAGCTGTAACCAGGCATCTCTAGTTGACTCCACCGCCTGTTTTGCGCCTAAACGATGCTAATTCTAATCATGGTATATATTGTGGAACAAGCAATTTTCTGGCGGAAATCAACACAGATCTGGTTCTGTAGTGTAGTGGTTAGCACACGGGATTCTGATTCATCACAATCTTCCCGTGACCCCGGTTCAATCCCGGGCAGGACCTTTCTTTTTACATTTTGGCATGTTTTGTATTTTTGCTGTCTGGAGTACAAAATGATTACTACAACTTCAAGTACTGCTAATAATAATGCTGCTACCTGGTACAGTAGTATTGTCTCTCTGTGGTCTCCCGGCGCCCACTAATTTGAGTACCGATATCCGTACCAAGTACGGAGTACATATACCACGTACCTGGCAGTGAGTGGTAGAAGGCTTTGACCGCCGCTCTAAGCCCCTGGGCCACTCCTACTGTGAAGCCCACTTTCAACTTCTTGGGATCGCAGAAGTCCTTAGGACAGAGATGCGAGGGTTGCATCTAGGAATTTGAACATCCAGATTTGAACAAGACAAGAAGCGAGTGTATAGGCCGGCGTCACTCTTTCTCTTTCGGGGACGAACTCGCTGTCGAGATAACCTCCTCTCGGTGCCGCCCTGTACATCGGGACAGTAGATACTCCTAACAAACCCAAAGGAACCCGTGATAGGCACCAGAAATGAACTAATCGAGGACCCTTCTCTCCTTGCCCTTATACCGTTGTATGCGCGGTTTGGATGTGGTTCCATCTGACGCTATATTCTTCCGACCGCCCGAGGCGATCGATCAACAGACACCTGTGTTGAACTCAAGCCTAAGGCAATTTGCTAATGTTGCTGATATGCAGAGCTCGAGTACCACAGGAGTTTCATCCCACCTGCGATCAATGTTCAACAAGATTGACACACTGAGTCGAGGACCGAGTGTGGGAGAAAGCCTCAGTTGTTGATATCGAAGTGCCTCTCGAGTGTCGCCCAGTTCATGCTAAGCGGCGGCGTCGTTGCTCTTAGGGCGGGCTCCAGTTTGACGTAGGCTTCCGCCGCTGGCACAGCGTTTTGTGCATTTGACTGTCAGCGGTCGCCTCCTGTTGAAACCGACTTCGCAAATATTGGGGGGTAGCGGGGCACCTCTAATGTGCCCGTGAATACCCTTGGCTTGGGAAGGATGGGAACCCTTTTATAGGACTCCGCAAGATCTCTCGTGCCGGCTGGCGAAAGGGCATATTCGCAGTCTGATGTTAGGAAGGCTGGCTTTATAACCTTATGTGGGACCAACGGCCGTGGCTTCAATCCCCAACCATGGCTCTAACTCTTTCGATCCTCATGACCGCTTTTTCCAATCGATCTAGCCTCTTCCTTTTCTCCACATCCCTGTGCTCAAGCACCTTGACTCTTTCCTCTAATTTGGCCCGGGCCTTACGCTCGGTCGCAACCATCTCGTTCGCCTGACCAAACAGTTGGGCCGTGAGATCTTCGAGCTCTGTTTGCGTCTGGGTAAGGTTAGACTCGGCGCGCATTCGGAGCATGCGCTCTTCTTCTAGAGAACTCTGTAAAGATGACATGGTTACAAGCTGGCTATCAGACTGTGCGGATTGAAGAGTCGGAGCGGAGCGATTGGCGCCCAAAAAGGGGTTCTTAGGAGGGGAGAGTGTGTTGTTGGTGTCCGCGGCGTTGTTTTGAGGGAAAGTCGTCGTGGCTGGTGTCAATGGCGGATTTGCCGGATTGGATTCTTTTCTGCGACCTGGTAGAAGAGCACTCAGACTGGCTAGTCTGGACTGCGCAACAGCCGGTCCAGGCCCTTCAAGTGGTGGACTACTTGTAAAAGCTGCCTGTTGTTGTTGTTGTTGTTGCTGCTGCTGCTGCTGAGACCGCGCATGTGCTTCTCTGAGGTATCGAATCTCGTCTTCATAATCGGCCAACTTGTCAACGGCCGCGGCAGCTTTAGAATTGAGTAGTTTCACTTGGGCCTCAAGATCGAGAACGCGACGATGTGCTTCAGCAGCTTCGCTCGAATGTTCTGATGGGAGAGGTAGATGATAACCGCATGAGGGACAGGAGGAGGACGCGAGAGCGGCGGCATTGGCATAAGAGGTTGTCGAGGCGTCAAATGTTGGAGCCATGGCCTTACTGTTAAGGAGGAAGGTGGAAGCTGTCATGACGCATGTTCGAGAACAGGATGGAGAATCGGCCGCAAGGTGGGCAAGCGCTCGAGTCTGAAGAGGAGAGCGTGAGGACAGGAATAGATCGTAGTAATGGTCTATCACCGGTCAGACGCGCCTCCGCAGCCAACCAAGGTGAGTAAAAACTACTCGCGGCTCGCCCCTCTTTAGGACGAGGGTAATGCCGCCCTATACTTACCCTCGGCTCGTGCAGCCAATCATGCGTCCCAAGGCTTCAATTCAGCCTTGACCGGACCCAGCTCCCGACTACAAGGAAAAGTCCAGTAGGAAGTATAGCTGGCTGTGCGAGACACTGGGCCGAAATTAGTCTCCATAAGGCTACTCTCATTAAATTACTCCCATAGTGTTTGATGATGTTGGGAGAGATGGTGTGATAATATAGATACATACATAAAGCCCGTGGCCTCCTTCAACTCTACTGCTCTCGTCGAGCGAGGTGATATCTCCTTAAGGAGCGGGGTTGCTTTGGGTTCTGCCGTCAGGACTTGGTCAAGTCTGCTGGTGTGCCGCGACTCGGTAGGTCGTCAGCAGTTGGTGCAGTCCGTAACAACTATATGGTATGGCGGAGTGGGTCTAAATATGTTTATATTCCAAGAGGACGGGGAGGAAAGGGCTACAGCCTGCAGCCCAGCTGTAGAGACGGTGATGCTGAGTAGGGAAGTGGACGACTGAGGTGAGGGCTTAGACGTATAATAACATTGTGCTGGTCTGGGTGCACCTTGGAGGTCTTTCTTTCTAGATCCTATCCCACATGCACAGTTAGTACGAATAAAGGACTCCCTCATTGGCGGTGTCGTAACCCAGAAGGCACCTGCTGTTGTGGTGTAGGTGGAACATGGACCAAGAAGTATAGTCCCATGTGCCCAGCAAGAGACACTCATGGACTTGCGCCATCATCGACAGACACCAACCGTAAAGGGTTTTCGCCCCTCCTTGACCTCCAGTAATTGGTCGAGTCAATCAATTCCCGAGACCCTGCCACAGCCCAGGCCCATTTTTGAAGGAACTCTGGAGTTGCCTCCCAGCTCTCTGCCCGATAGGGTTCTCCCCACAGAATAAGACCTGGCTCAGTAATGGCGGTGGGTTCCCCGTCGTCTCCTTCTTGCAGGACTATCTGTCTGCCGGCATGAGCCGGCCGCCTCGAAGACGACGGAGGGACTGATGGAAACAGTTTTAAGTTGATTAGGTTGCCGACCAAGTCTTTCACCAACTCGGAATGATCAAAGTCTGACTCCCACTTGATCATGTTTTCTCTCATGGCCGGGAACGGGAGGACGTTGATCCATGATGAGTGAACCATGGTCATTTGTGAAGCGGTCGGCGTGAGGGAACGAGCAGAGGGATTCGGGACCACCGGTAGGATCACCGACGAGTTGGGAAATGATGCAAAGTAGGAGAATGGCCCAGTTCGAATCTTGTTGGTGATCTGATACTGCATCGTCAGGCGATCGAGTATCATTTTATTCTCGACCAGGCCTCGGAAGACATTGTATTTGACGAGATGGAGCAGGGTATGATCGAGTGGTAGGGGAAACGTTGTCGTCATGGTGCCCGCCAGCTGGTCTAAAGGGGCGGCCTCTCGAGGAGCGCTAGGCTCGCTATTTCGCGAATTTGATGGGGCTTGAGCTGATAGAAATAGCTGGTCTTCCAGTTCGTCAAGTCGCCAGCAACCTATGTGGTATTGACGCCGCTTCTTCGGCTTTTTTGAAATGGCATTTTCTTTTTCTCTGGTCCGAGACCCTATCAAGAACAGTCAGGCTCACCAGACTTTTAAAATACCAAATGGAACTGTCAAGACGAAACACGCACTGAATGCCCTTTGGTTCAACCGATTTTGCATTCTCTTCCGCTGTCTCCTTTCATCTGCGGCGGTTGGAACGTCTCTGATCGCCGTGGCGCTGCAATGCTCGGGTTTGGACGCCGACATGGTGGATCCGTAGCCTCATAGGACAGAATGAAGGACACACGTAAGTACAGGAGCAACGGGATGGCACATGAACGTCCATGGTCGTTAAGAAACACGGCCAGCAAGGCTGGTAGTAGGCAGTGAGCCAGGTGAGATGTCGGTAGATGCTGGCATTTGTCATCCCTGAGCTCAGGCCATGAGCAAACTAGACACCTTAAGCCAGACCTTAAACGGCAACAATGTCAGCCAGGCCCTCGGAGCCAACGAGGCTACTTGCAAGAACACTAAAGGGGCCAAGGGGCTCCTTAGGCTATGGGCCAATGGCAGATTGGATATCTTGAGCTAGATCGTAACCGGCAAAAAGGTCAGCCCACCGATATACTACTGTAAGCCATATATGTGATGATACCGGAGTCATACATTAAAGCGAGGCTTCAGAGATGGAAAAAGTGTCAGCCAGTGTCGCCGCATCGGGATATATATCCAGGATGACTTGCCTAAGCCAGAGAGATGCTAGAGTCCTTGATATAAATCAGCCACTGCGTCCTCCATCACCTACTATCATTCTATCATTCCACAACTTCACAAACCACTTAAGAGCACATAACTCGAAAGAATCAAGACCAGCCTTGAACGTGTTGATATAGGAGACTGGGCCTGAAGATGACTTCCATCTTTTCTTTCGTTTCCCGCAACTGGCAGATTTCCTCTCCTTCTGAGCTTCCCAAGTCAACCAACGCCTTGAAGTTTGGTATTCTGGGCGCGGCCAGGATCGCGTGAGTCGTCCAAGTGACCGCCGGTCTTTTGTGTTTATGAGGCATAGAGTACTAACTGTCTCCAGATCAAGCGCATTGATCAAACCGGCCAAGACGCATCCCGAAGTGATCATCCAGACTGTGGCGGCCCGCAACAAGCAGAAGGCTGTAGACTATGCCAAAAAGCACGGCATCCCCCAAGTCCATGACAGCTATGAAGGCACGTACGGTCTTTCCTGCCCTTCTCTGGTAGTATGTGCGCGCCGCGCCGACTGACAGCCTGCGTATGTCTAGCCATCCTCGATGACCCGTCCATCGACGCTGTCTATATCCCGCTTCCCTGCAGTCTGCACTGCGAATGGGCCTTGAAGGCCCTCAGTAAGGGCAAGCACGTCCTCCTGGAAAAGCCGGCAGTTGCCAACGCGAGCGAGGCTGAGGCATTGTTCCACTCTCCGCTGCTGCAGAAGCCCAATGCTCCCATCCTGCTCGAAGCATTCCACTATCGTTTCCAGCCGACGTGGCAGTTTTTCCTCTCCTTAGTCGACCGCCCGAACCTTGAGCGCGTCATCTCCGTCGCCAAGCTGCCCTTGTACATCATCCCCAGGACCGGCAACCAGTTCAACTACGAACTGGGCGGCGGCAACATGCTCGAGCTGGGAACATATGTCATGTGTGTCTTGCGGGAAATCACGGGCGCCGAACCCGAAGAGTGTACCAGGTGCACCGTGCGAAAGTCTCCTGTGAGTGAACTCTGTGATGAGGCTGCCGAAGCAACCTTCCGTTTTCCTGGTGATGTTGTGGGCGAGGCCGTCATGGACATGCGCGCAAGTGCTTCCACTCTCCCCACGTTCAAAGTTACAGTTGTTCACAAGGAGATCCCGGTGGAAGACGACAAACTCCCTCGAGGGCAGCAGTTGCTACGGGTCCGGAAGCTGACCCTGAACAACTTCCTGATGTCGGCAACCTGGCATCGCATCGACATCGAGGACGACTTTATTGTTCGAAAGTCAGCGAGCGAGGTCGTCAAACGATGGACAAAGAAAGAGTCCAAGAAGATCTACACGTTCAGAGACATCGGCATTGATCAGCCCGGTGAACCGTCCTGGATCTCTTATCGTCATCAGCTCGAGCAGTTTGTCAACCACATTCGAGGGAGGGAAGGCTCCGGGCTCTGGGTCAGCAATGAGGATAGCCTTGCGCAGGCGAAAATGATTGACATGGCATACGAAAAATCCGGCTTACCTCTTAGACGCACAAGCAAGTTTGTACAGCTAGAAGCATCTGTATAGAATAAAAGTCTACTGAATTCTTTATCGGTAGAAGGGCGGGTCTATCTAAACGAGGGGACGTCTAACAGAGAACGGTCGGCGCCGCCGCTATATCAAGGTCCTATCCGGCGTCGCTTGCGGTGGATCGGGTTTAGTATAAAGGGTAAGCGTAAAGGTAAGGAAGGTGAGCGAGGTAAGCGTGTAGGGTGTAGGTGAGGGCGAGGGCAAGTCGGTATAACAGCGGCACGGTCGCGGTGAGTCGCACGTAAGCTCCGAGTAGTTGCTTCATAAGATGAGTGACAGCTGCCCCAAGCCCAGCCTCATTTGGGAGGAGACGTCGCGTTAAGACGCGGAGTTCGTTGTTGTTAAGGTCGCCGTCGATGACCTCTGACAGCGACCTCGACAGCGACGTGTACAATTTAACCAACTAATAGAGCGCGTCTGTGGATAAATGCGCGAAATAAGCATGGCTCTGGTACTGTCGGCTAAATGGTGCGCTAGCGAAATTTGCACAACTATTTGGCCGTGGCTGCCGTCTGTTGGCTCTGTTTAGTACAGAGTTACTATTAGTAGGTGCCTAACTAGTGTAATTAATTCCTCTACTCCTCAGCCCCAGTGTTCCTCGGCCCCTCTGCTCCTCTGCTCCTCTTCTCCCGCTCCCCTACCACGATGGGCTAAATCCCTCTCATCCGGCCTTCGGCCTTCCTGTTTTCATCAAGACCTTCACACTCGTTATAGATAGACTCGATTAATCCAGGGGTTTCGTCAATAATTCCTCACCAACCTCATATCCAGGACCAAGATTCTATGCAAGGAATCAGTCCTGTATCCCTCCGACCGTGCACAGCCTGACAACCTGCCAATCTGCCAATCTGACAACCTGCCGACCTGACAACCTGACGTCTCGACCCTCTTTTTCCGACGTTCCTCATCTCGAAGTCAACTTTCACTGACAGAAGCCATGGCCTCTGGTCACCGCTACGAACTCGTCAAGGAAGGCGATGACATCGCGGATGTGCCTCAGCACAAACGGACACCGATCATCTCATCATGGTGGAAATTTTTGCTGTGCAATCTCATTGCAGCTAGTGTTGGAGCGGGAGCGATGTTTCTCATCGTTCGTGGTTCCTTTGCACCGCAACCTAGTAGCAGTACAGCAGCCAGTGTTCCTATATCCACAACCTCATCGACCGGCCTCGCACTTCCCACTCCAACCACCGAGCAGACTCCTTCTGTCGAGCACGTGGAAGCGGAAACCGGGAGTGTGAACCCTTTGGCTGGCAAAATTCTCGACTGCGGGCATAACCCTGAAGAAGCCCGCGCCAAGGGCTGTGTGTACGACGTTATGATGCAAGACTGGGTCCCAGAACCATGTTACGACAGCGTTCTGACCGAAAAATACCTTGCTGAAGGAAACTGGACGTGGTATGCGGACGGTGAAGGCAAGACCACCCTATCGGATGAAGAGATGCGCAAAGGTGAACATGGTGGTGCATGGATGTCAACAAGTTATCACAAAGCTCATTGCATCTTCTCTTGGCTCAAAATCATCCGCGCACTACGCAACAATCGAGGAATCAGTCAGGAATTGCTATCTTACGACCATGTTCTGCACTGCAGCCACGGGGCTCTGAAGGAAAGGTCTGACGACGAGGGTCTAGGCGTCCGGGCGCCCACCAACTATGCGAAATGTGCATTATACGACACCTGGATACAAGATTTGATCCCGGATAAACATGATTCGACACTACGATAATATTGGCCAACTACATAGGGGTGCTTGTTATAATAATGATAATCATATTGAAGTATGGCACCGGTTGTGCTACCAGCTATGTGTTGTGGAAAGTAAGAGCGAGTGAATGGCCATCAATTTGTCTACAGTCTTCTAGACGCTGTCAAGGACGCATCTTTCTTCAAATTCCCCGACTGTCCTTGGTGGCGACGCGACAGCTGTCACTGACAGTGCTGCCGAAGTGTCAAAGTGTCAGGCATCGGATCCATATCATACATGTACACGTATGTGACGGACGGACGGAAAGCTGTCTCGAGTCCGCCAGATGCCAGATGGATCGAGCCCGAGATCGAGATCGAAACCAAGCGTCGAACTGAGCATCAAACCTCTTGCTGTTCTGTTCTTCAATCTGCTTTCGGTGACGCGCTCGATCTATGGCGCCGAGTCTGATGGGTCCGATCATATTAAAACGGTGGACGGGCCTAGGCTGTACTGAGTATGTAGCATCAGCGGCACGAAGCCTTAAGCGGCTTGCTCTATGAGTCCTGTAGATTCGTACAAAACTCCGAGTTTGGAAGATGTAAGCCCAAGCCTCTTCGCATGCGAGGAGCTGGTGTCTCAATGGCAATGCATCCCCCTGAAAGAAAAAGGGTCGTGGTTGTGGTCATGGTCGTGGTCGCTAAACTGTGCCTCCGTTCAGCCTAAACCTCCTCTGGTACTGTATATATACACGTAGGTATCCTTTGTACCTGCTTTGCTCCTTAGAGCCCGCCCGAAACATACTTGGATGAGGGGTATCGATCTGCCATCCGATCTATTCGCATATCTGCCGACAAGGTTCATTTCCGAAGGGACAAATCTGCTTTGTTGACGTTCTGGTACAAAAACGCGCCGAAGTCTTCGTCTTCTGGTCAAATCTGAATCTCCGTCTTCGACGGGCAGCTGCGACTCCTGGAAGAGGCGAAGCAACGTTGCCGGCGTAGAACGTCTCTATAGACTTCGGGAACTGGAACATATCGAGCCAAATGGCTGCCTGGGCCATAGTAGAAACCTCTTCCGCGATACCCTGCCGCTAGTCTCCAGATCTTCTTGATGGTGGTAAAAAAATTCTCAACATTAGGTATCTCAAACCGAAAACAACCGAATGGGAAAAATGCGTTTCGACACCTTCCGACCCCCGCTTAAAAGAAGTAAGGTATTGCAGCACTGGAACGGTTAGTGAACAGAGCTCGCTGGAAGGGAGGGTACCGGAACTTACGCGATCGCCAATGTCGCCGTCACACCTAATACTGCCCTATTCCTCACCTTCTCCCTCTTCAACTTCTCCTCCAAGATCCTGGCCTTTTTTGTTGGTTGCACAGGCAGTTCTGCATCGACATCAGACGGCTCAAGCGCTTGGGCCTTCCGCTTCTTGGAGAACTTCGGGGATCCTTCCAAAGTTTTGGCTTCCTCTACCATCTTTCTCGCAGTCTCCAGTATCTTTTCTGGATCCTCAGGTAGAGACAGTTCTGGCGATCCTGGCGGTAGCTCGACCGTCACATTCGTTTGCGTGGTCTCTGTGGTACCATCAACCTCAACCTTTTGATCCACTTGAACCTTGACCAAATCCTCGTCAGAAACTGATTCAGTGGGCAGGGCCGGCGAGTCAGTCTTGGTGCTCCCGTGTGCAACAGAGGCTGCATCATCCAGCGCCGACTGCAGAGTTGCGCTTGCAGCATTTGCGTTGGCGATGTTGGCTTCCTTCTGGGCCTTGGTTTGTCTCTTTCGTGGGGAGGATTTGGCTTTCGTTGGACTTGCTGCCTTGCTCGGAGAAGCTGACCTTGTGGCTCTCGAACGAGGCGTCTTGGTAGGAGGTGGTAGCTTGGTCTTGCCCGCCGGTAACTCAAACTTGGGAGGCGCAGCAATGGGTTTTTTGGAGCTTGAAGGTGTCTGCGACATCTCGGCTGGATCGAGTAGCGCACGAATCCACTCCATCAGTCCATAATCCGCAGCAAGTTGGAGAGCTATCACGTATTGTCAGTTCAAAATGGTCAACCAGTGGATGGGATAGCCTACCAAACTCCGGAGCTACCCAGATATTGCCTGCGACCTCGTCCTGGCTAGTGGCATGGAGACTCCTAAGGTAGTCGCGCTCTTCCTTTTCTTCCGCATGACTTGCCCAGGGAAATGCGATCTTGAACATGCCAGTCGCGCTCACGAAACCGTCCTTGCTTCTCCTCTGTGATCAATGTCAGACGTGGCGGGGAGCTCTTTTATATTTCCAAGCATACCATCAGAAAGTATCCTTCTGGGTGAGGTTGATTCTGCTGAGTCGAAAAGATCTCGGAACCAGTGAGGTCGTCTGGTAGAGGAGCCCGGAGGTGTGCATACTCGAAGGGGCCCAGGTTCTCCGCCTTGGTCGCGTTCGAGGTCCCTACTTGCCCAGGCTTAACAGTCAACTTTGTCTTGCCGAGCCGCCTGCGGGTGACCAATTCTTCATCTGTTCAACCGTCAGTTCCATCTATAGATTGCATTTGCCGGCCACCATTTCTCACAGGACGGCGCCGCGCCAGGCGCAACCAACGGATTCCGTTTTGCTGGTAAAGATCGCATCTTCCTCTTGGTGATTGTGATGTTTCGCGAGAGCGTACTAGTAGGAGAGGGATATGAGGCTGGAGATCTCGGAAGATGGCTTGTTGCGCAAGCTAGAGGAGTAGTCCGTAGAGGATGGCGATGCGATAATTGTCAGTATTGCCGCGCGTGGTTGGATGGACACTGAAGACGAAGATGAGCGCGAAAGAGTCGAGGTAAGCCGCCCCAATTGTGGCTTTGCCGTGTGGTCGGTAGAGGGATATCGACGACGCGACCAGGGAGATGATATCAAGGGACTGAGGGACTGGGGGACTGGGGGGACCGCGATCGGGGGAGGGGAGAAAGAGGAAGTAATTACTCGGTAGGTAGACGGAAGATGAGGTATTGTCTAGACCTCCGCCACCTGTTGAGTGATGGCGGTGGTAATTACACGTACTCCCTAAGGAGGTACCTTACCTGCCCGTAAGCTAGGTCCTCCGTACTGTAACGGGTGGCAGGGGGGAAAGGCCGGCAATAATGGAAAGGCCGGTGGTTGGCTAAATGAACTGGTCTCCCCTTAGCACCTACGTAACATACCTACCCGGGCAGTCTTTAGGGACCAGACCCCTAAACTTGGCTAGCGCGGACGCCCCTAACGCTCCATTAGGATGCTTATATCTTACTAGTGAGGGTGCCTTGACCCTCATGCCCCGAGCCACGTCCCAGGGCTTGCGACTATTCAATGAAATGAATTGAGGGGGCTGGACTGTCTGGATGTGAGCCTGGAAGTGGAAGGGACCAAGTCCTGACCCTATTTCGGTGCACACTGAAAGTTGTATGGATACTCCATACCGAACACCTAAATGCATCGGCAGGAATTGCTCAGAGGCTAAACCTCAATCATCTTCTTTGTTCTTCTTCGCCCCCATGCGATTCTTCAACTTCTCCTCCTCTTTCTCATCGCCAATGTCCAGCACTTCATCACCACCATACTCCCAGCTACCGATCTCCCGGGGGCCATCCATCCCCTTCGGGGGAAGGGCCCATTGCGGCGCAGGACTGCGATAACTCCAGCTTCCAGCTACATCTGCGTAGGATAGTGCATGGAGGTATATTCCCAGTTCGTGCGGTCCGGGATCTGAGTACAATGGCGTGTCGCACACTGGACATCTTTCCCCCGTCATTTTCTCTCCTTTTCGTTTATTGTAGTCGGCTACCATCTCATCATGGGCTTTCACGAATGCACCGTATTGCGGATCATCGTACATGGGGTTCTCGCCAGACCCTGCCAGTGATCCGGCGTGTAGAGTACCGGCTGGCAATGGTTTGAAGTTTGGATCGGCCTGTGAGACGACGGACGATGGTTCATCTAATCTGGCTGCATCCGAAACGGTCATCTGTTGCGTCTGCTTCACGAGCTTCGCCAGCCGCTCCTGTTCGTACGAGACTGAATCTGACACCTCGGTCTTCCCTATTTTTTTCAGCCTCGCAATGATCTCCTCGTCATTCTCACCCGTTGCTTCATTCCGTGCCAGGCCCGGCCCGAAGACAGCTCTGTTGCTATAGATGGGGTCGTTCGTGATGGGATGGCCGAGGAATTGGAGATGTACTCGAATTTGATGTGTACGGCCCGTCAAAGGCAGGCAATGAACAATACTGTAGCCTTCATCTTCGCTACCAGAGATTGCGGGCCCCGGTTGAGCGACTTTGTCGACGGAAGATGCGCTCTTCGAGCCCTGCCCATCGCCAGTATTTGACAAGATTTGAGGCCGGTGAGGATAATATGCTACCCGCCGGAATAGCGTTTTGGCAGATTTTCCACTTGCTCTAGCTCGATTGAGGCCAACGATCGGACTGATTTGGAGAATACTCTCTTCACATTTGATGATACCACCGCGCATCGAGTCACCCGCCCAGCCCACTCCGTCTGGGAATCTGCCCTTGACTCTTGCAACATATTCTTTGCGAACCGTCCGCCCACGTAGCTTTTCACTGATCACCTCCGCCTCCCTGCTTGTTTTCCCGATGAACATGACCCCACTTGTCAGACGATCGAGCCGGTTGCAAGGTAGAGGCTTAAAGGCAAAGTGCCTTTCTGATTTCATAATCTCGACAACCGAGTTGTAGTTGTATCGACCGGCGGGGTGAACAGGCACACCAGCAGGTTTGTCAATCACAATCATCTCGTCTGTCTCGTGGATGACTCGAATCGGTTGTGCGGTGACCGGAGGTTCATGTCTGTGTAGGGTATGCGAGATGACATCCCCGTTCTTCACAATGGTATGAATATCTGTACATGGTTGCCCATTAAGCGCAATTTGTCCGGTTTCGATGGCGTTTCTGTAGTACTCGCGGGTCCGGTCTCGAAATTCGGATGCGAAAATGTCCAGAATCTCCCGTCCGCGCCATCGCTGCTTGCAAAACGTGTTGTATGTGAAATGGTAGGGCGAGACCCGCCGTAGACCGTTCTCGATGTAATACGGCCGAGGCCACGGATCGCATGGGGTCACAACGGTCGACGGAGGTTCTTCGAGTGGTTTTCTGTCATCGTAGAAAGATTTAGTCTTTATTTCGGGTATCGTCAAGGCCATACTCGGGCTTGGATATCGGCCGCGGCTTGCCAGATAGGCAAGCACGCGTGGTGAGGGAGCCAGGGATACTTTGTGGAGGTTCCCAGGGAAGTTTGGAGTGGTCGCCAAACACTTCTTAGGAAGGCAGTGTTTACCTAGCAAGATTTTTCCTGTCGTGGCGGGTGCCCTTAGCCGCGGCACTGGACTATTGTGGCGGCCACCCTTGATTCAATTGAGAATTCGTTTTCTCTTTCCAGTACCCAACAAAGCCTGGTTGAACTCTCCGAGGACGATGTTAGGCTTGGATGTATCTTCCAAACGGAAAAGGAAGCCCGATGACTATCCTTATCATCTCGACTACAGAACTCGCTGGTTGGTCTTGTTGCCAATTGCCGCACCAAATGACACTGACTTGTCGTACAGGTCGGACAATGATGTCTACCATCATATGAACAATAGCATATACTCCTTCTTGATTGACTCAATAGTCAACGCCTACTTGATAGAGAGGTGCGGTATGGACCCTGCAACTTCGAAGCAAGTTGGCTTAGTGGTCAGCACGTATTGTGACTACTTTGGATCCGTCAGCTATCCATCAGTGCTGGATCTGGGACTGAGGGTCGTCAAGTTGGGCAAGTCTAGTGTCATGTATGAAGTGGGAGTCTTTGAGCAAGGTGATAAGCAAGTGAAAGCTGTTGGAGGCTCAGTCCATGTCTTTGTGGAATCCAAAGGACGACGACCAGCGAGGGACGGAATGGAACTTAGTATGAGGGAAGGACTGGCACAGATTCTCGAGCAGGAGAAGGGTGCACCCAAATTATGATCGAGACCAGATGTGGCTGAGATAGTATTGATTTCTCTCTTCGTGTTGTCATCTTTGACCGCACGCTCCGTACCATCCCCATAACCCGGCTGTCAACCGCAGGACGGCGCGGTCCATTTTTATGCACCGTAAAACCAGCAGGGCTTTGTTGTAACGGACCGTTCATTGAATCATTGTCTACTAGCACAACCACCAATTGCATCCCCCGTCTCCGAAGCTTCCAGCTTATGACTCGGTCGTGATCTTAGCCTTGCCGTTGGTGACCTTGACACCCAGCGCCTTCGCCTTTGCAACAATCTCAATTCGCTTTCTTGAGGAAACAGCAGACGCGATCTCGGCGGCGTAGGTTCTGTTATGCATGAGAAGGAGCTCGACGTCTCGAGGGTTGTGGACGAGGAAAGCCTTGTGGCCTGAGGGGATCAAATGTCGAGTCTTTTTGTTCGAGCCGTAACCAATCTGTGGAAAACCTCCCCGTCAGCACAAATATTTTAAGGCTTCAATGCCTTCCTGTGGCATTTGGTTGAAGACTCTTCGTGCGTTCCATTGCCTTCTCAAATCGTGCAAGATTGAATTCACATACCGATGGCATCACAATCTGGCCCTTGAACCGTCTTCGAACTCGGTTGTCAATACCCTTTGGTTTTCTCCATGCTGAGGGCACACATTTGAATGTGTCGGACTGGTGACGGTTCCACTTCTTGGGATGCTTCTTGACGATCGGAACGTGCTTCTTTGCGGAAACCATCTGCGCAACGGTCAGTGACGAAGAGGAGACTTGTGTGCGTAAGTATTCGAACCTTGTCGAGTATTGGCCGTTGCACTTGAAGCAGATGCAAGAGGTTGTGGTGGAAGTCGTTGTCTCCTCCAGATCGCACTTGCAATCGCTCAATTTCTGCGCCAAGAGTTCCAAATTTGTGGGCGACTGGTATCAGAAACTAGTCCATTCTGGGACTAGTGTCTTTATTCCTGATCCAGCTTTGAATTTGAGCCTCGTGCCACTCACTACCATCGAGTAAGGTATCTATGATCATAGTCCACATTCTATGACATCCATGGGCGTTTGAGACCGAGTACTTGACAGGGCCGGCCATCGGATTCGATGAACTACACTTCCTGGTGCTCCAACTTAATCGGTACCCCGCCCTGCTCTCCGCTACGCAGCATTACCTCAATCAGCTCCAGGTCTGCGAGAGCTTCTTCAGGCGACTGTCTCTCATTGCTAGTGCCGGCTACTAGAGCTTCTCCCCATTTCCTAACTTCCGGTGCCACCCCTGTGCCTTCATCCTCGACTTTCTCGGTTTTGCCGTCAACTGTGACTTGATCACGGGAGATGCTAACGGAGCCTTTTTCGGAACCAATGTTCCACTCACTCCCTTTTGCGGTCGTCCCAAATGACATGGAAATTGTACCCACTGCGCCATTCTTGGTCTTGCCAGTGGCCTCGACGGTGTCGACAGGAGGGAGATGCTCTTGAAGCTGTGCAGAATGCGCCGACAGTGTGACCAGCGGATTGTCCTTACCCAACATCAGTCGAAGGGCTGCTACAGTATGAACGCCTCCGTCGAGCAAGAAGCCTCCCTGGTGTGTAGGCGTCTTGCGCCACCTGTCATGTATTAGTGGTCTTTGTCTGCTTGAAGCACGGGACTATCTTACGAAGTCTCGAAGTATTTGCCTCCTTCGACCAGAGTCTGCATGCGGCATCTGAAAGTCAACTGCCGGCCCTTGGTTTTGACGGCTGCAGCAGCATAATCAAAGGAGTTCAGGTATCTGAAGTTCTCTGCCACCGCCCAGGTTACGCTTTTGGGAGCAATCTCAGAGCGATACCATTTGATGAGATCAACAGCGTCTTTCACGCTCTCGGCAACGGGCTTCTCGGACAGGACATGCTTTCCTGCTAGCAATGCCCTGCGAATGTAGTCTGGTTGATTCTTGATGGGGAGGGCGATGATGACTGCTTGGACATCAGTGCGGGCCAGGAGATCATCGAGTGATTTCCCAGCCCCGGCGTCATCCGAGTAGAGATCAATCTTGGATTCGTCCACTTCAAGCGTCCTAGCAGACTTGAGGGACCGAGAATAAACTGCCTTCAAGGTCAGGTCTTTTGCAGCCTCCACAGCTGGCTAAAGTAAGAGTCGACGTGTCAGCAAATAAAAGATTCTTGGTTGGATCGACGCGTACTTTGTGCTCCTCCCGGGCAAAAATGCCTTTAACAAAGTCATTATCACTGTCCCAACATCATATCAAAGAGAACTTTACCTCCACCGAGAATAGCGACCCCAACAGCCATTGTTATGGTCGAGGGCGTTTGCAAAGGCCCGTCGCTATCGATGCAGCGCAAACACCGTCCTTGCAGTCAAGCTGACGAGGGAAACGAGACTTATGTACTCCGTGGTTAACAGCAGCTATGTTCTGTTTAATGTAGCCTTTTGCAACCCCTGTTCGATATTTCAACCTCCCAAGGGTCCCACCAAAGATAGCCTCCTGACTGAAAACATTCCAGTCACGTGCTTATGATGTTATCGCCCTTCTCGATAAGGGGTTATCGATGCGGTGTCATGACTCGTGACCGCCGGGCGACATCACCCCAGTCTGACTCGTGTACTCTGTACGATGGACGGAAGGAGCAGGGCGCGGCATGCGTGTATTAGTCTGAAACTAGTACGGATGTAGTAGCACTAGTGCGGACAAGATCGCACTAGCACCCCTAATCGTCGTGCTAACAACTGCCAGCAGCGTCATGCGGCGTGCGCCGTGTCGTGTCGTGGCCATGTCACACTCGTCAGAACCGACTGCGCCCGGCTGGAATGTGAATACTCCCGTGCTCCGTACAGGGATATCGCCATCATGGCGACATCCGATGCCTATGCCATGGCAGCAAGTGGTTGAGTATCGTCGTTTGCTCTATCTTCCTCCCCATCTTCGTCTACTACCTATTGTGCTACCACTTTCCTGGATATTTCAGCTCAACTGTTGGTCTCCTTAGGACACGACGTCAACCATACCATAGTATGGCTCACGCATCGTCTCCGGATACTACTACGCGACCTTCGCTACCGTTGGAACTCCGTGCGGCGACCCGCGAAAATCACCACGCCCTCAACACCCTGATAGCCACACGCCTACTGTTATGTCTGTCTCCTCATGCGGACAATCCCCTCATCTATGCTAAAGGCATGGCTGCCTTTGGACAGGTCTATTTTGCTTTTGAGGATTTTCTCACTGCGTCTCTTGCCAGTGGTGACCAAGACCCCCGGTTCCAGGAGATCTACAATACACTGCATCTGCCTCAACTTATACGGACTAGCCGACTACAGCAAGACATCGAGACGATCAAGTCAAGGTTAGAAGGGTCCGCCGCGGAAGAGGTCAATCTTCTCGAGCACGAATCCAAAGCCTTCTATTCGCGCATACAGGGCCTCCTGTCTGCAAGGCCTCATGTACTGCTAGGCTATGCGTGGGCCATGTACCTTGCTTTGTTCAATGGTGGGCGATGGATCCGGAGGCAGCTTGTCTCGCAGGGTCCCGGCTTCTGGCATGGACCACCCATTCCACTGTCGTTCTGGGAGTTTGATGGCGATGCAACCGCGGATTCGGAAGGCGAACATCTGAAAGTGTTATTTCAGGAAAGACTACTGGCCGCAGCCTCGCTCCTTCGAGACGACGAGAAGGACGACGTCATCAAGGAAACCACTCGGTTGTTTGAGCTTTGTTCCGAGATTGTGCACTTCCTAGACAACAAGTTAGACACAACTCCCCGCTCTCAACCCGACACTGCAGATTCTCGTTTACGTGGTTCATTTGGAGAGCTATCGCCGGTTACGGCAGCTTGGCAATACTTGACTTCATCATATGAATCTCTAAAAACGGTGACCGCGTGGGCCTGGAATACAAAACAGCCTAGCTGGCCTAAAGCTTGAGAGCGGCTCTAGGCTAGACGAGCCACACGCTGCAACTCTCGTGCAAATTTGGCTGATGGGATCTTCGAACCATTCAACTGCGGCATGAATTGGACGTCAGAAGGTATGGTATGGCATGGCGCTGTTCGGTTTGAGGTTGGATCATCCTGCCAGATATCATCCTCTCGAGATTCGTCGCTTATACTGGGGATATGGCCACTCTGTGTTCGCAAGGGGCTTCAAGTGCATCTGCCCCGAAGGCTGTGGCTGTTCTTAACCCGATGACCACTCCAGGCAGCTACACATCGACGGCGGGAGCAGAATGTCTTTACAATCCTACAGACTATTAGTAGACGTCGGAGCAAGCGAAGCGCCTGGAAGTGCGAATATGTCTGGGTACGGAGTACTCGATACTAATTACGCCTCCTGTATGTACATATGCATCTCACAACCGGCGACCTTGTCTGTACCTTATCAGACATTTTGTCCAGCCCTTCGGCCCTTCGAGCTTCTCTATTCTCGTTCCATCTATCAGTTACCTCCCACCGCAGTCATTTTTGGCGTCTTCCTTCTTCAGTCTTTGCGCCGGGGCGGAATGGTCGAAGAGGAAGTCTTCGATCCACCAGAAACTGAGGTGCAATCCTCACCACGGAGACAGAATGAGTCAACCCCCGAGGCCCTGCCGATGGGACTGTTCATTCTTGACCAAGCCAATGCCACCTCTAGCGAAGAGACCGCAATGCCCTGTCTCGGTGGTATGGGAGAGATCGCCATGCCCTGGCTAGATGCCACCCATGACAACTCAGGGCAGATAACGACAGAGCATCTTCTACAACAGGGACCGTCTGGCATTTCGGACCAGGCTCCAGTGGAGTCTATGACTACTCCCCGGGGCGTTTGAAGCCTTAGCCTCCGAAGTAGGACTCGCTGGAGCCACCGCGCATGATCTTTTCGCGCCTATCTAGGGTACCCTAACCAGATATCATCCGCGATGCGTGCGAGGTACGGAGATTCTCACAGACAAAATACGACGCTGGCCGGGACGCTGGATCAATTACCTTGGCCAGCCAGGACAGCCAACTCTGGATCGCGTCCCGAGGTCTTTGTCCAATATCCAGAACATACAACCTATGCGGAAGACAATGTGGAGTTACATCAGTACCAGTGACAAGTGATCACTGACTGGGGAGAGGTGGTTATAGGGATGTCTGACTCTTTTGTGGGATATGGGAACGTAGTATGATGCTCAAGGCGGTCGGCATTTGCATCGATCTGATGGATCTATTGAGATGAATCGAGGGCTGATAATGTATGAGATTGTTCCCTTGTGTTTATTACATGCGCCCATAAGAAAGCCGTTTCAGCATGATCAGAAGCACATGGGGCCCATTTCTCCTTCGAGTCGTTATTTTATTTCGTATTAGTCCGGATTAGTTTTCTATGGGCGCCGTGCGG